>NC_092162.1:23839844-24439844 GCF_045791955.1 Oncorhynchus clarkii lewisi
TTGGCCAGTCAAAGAGGAGCTCAGTGTTCAAAACGGAGTAATAGTCAAGAGTCAGAGAGTCATTATTCCCCGGTCTCTGCGCCCTGAGATGTTGGGACGCATGCACTCAAGTCACATAGGAGGTGAGGCCTGTTACAGACAAGCACGTGACACACTGTATTGGCCAGGAATGCAGAGTGAAATCAAAGACTATGTCAGTAAATGCACAATCTGCAATGAACATGCCATTGAGCAACAGAGAGAGACGATGATGTCCCACGAGCTACCGATACGCCCTGGCAGATAGTAAGTCTAGATCTCTTGCAGCACAGTGGCAGAGACTTTCTGCTGGTAGTCGATCATTACTCAGACATTTGGGAGATCGACCTCCTCCCCGACCTCTCAGCAGTGACAACTATCAAATGCTGCAAGGCTCAGTTTGCCCTCTATGGCCAGCCAGATAGGGTAATTTCAGACAATGGACCCCAATTCTCCGGAGTTTAGTTCCCGAAAATTTGCTGCAGGATGGGAATTCGAGCACGTCACTTCATCACCACGACACCCAAAAGCTAATGGGAAGGCGGAGTCTGCAGTAAAAATCGCAAAGAACCTCTGCAAAAAGGCTCTGCGAGAGGGCAAAGATGCCTGGAAAGCAATCCTGCAGTGGCGCAATACCCCGACAGAAGGCATGGATAGCAGCCCGGCACAGTGCCTCATGGCACAGCACTTAAAAGCAGCTCTGCCAGTAGCCAGCACTCTCCTGGAGCCATGCTCTGTTTGTAAGCTGCACACTGCGTGTTGTTCATGCATGGAGCGTGTGTGAGTGCCTGATGCAGTAGCCCTGCTGAGCGTGTCACTCACATACATCTCTGACAGACGTGCTGGTGAAGCTACGTCACAGAAGACAGGTCTCCAAGTTCATCTACGACAAATCAGCAAAAGACTTACCCAAGCTCGGGGTGGGTGAAACGGTGCGAATGAAGCCACTACCAGGGGACCGGACAGGCCTCTGGAGACTCGGATCCTGTGTACAGAAGGTGGCACCACGCTCCTACTTGGTCGAAGTGAATGGATCACTGTACCGTCGTAACAGGGTTGACCTTCGGATTGCTGAGCCAGCACCTACTCAGAACCCTAATGGCCAAAGGGGTCGCATGACAAAAAAACCCAGCAAGTCACATGGGGCCTGAGGCACTGGGCGAAGAGCCAGGGGATCACAGGTCGGCCGCTGCCTCGCCCATCAATTCTCCCCTTAGACATTCAGGTGACACGCCTGTGCGGGAACCCGCAGTCCTCGCAGACAAGCCCCCTGTCTTTTCACGCTGCGGGCGTCTGTCCCAGCCACCAAAAATACTTAATCTGTAGGTTTCCCATCAGGGATTGTTGACAGAGAGATAAAAGTGAAGAGAATATCAAAATGTGTTGTTGTTACCTGAGAAAAAAAAGGGAAAAAAATAAACTGTTCATGTTGGAAATTGTTACTAGGTTTGTTTTGTTAGTGAATTGACACCTCCTGTCCTATTTTATTAAATGGAAGATGTTATGGGTGTAAGATGGCACAGTGATGCCATCTGTTGGTAAATGTTCATTACTGCAACTCTTGTGTTTTACCGGGGTGCTTGAAATACCCGGATGGGTTTTGATGTACTGAACAAGACTGGTTACTCGCATCAATGCCTTTGTCTCGTCATTAACATTCAAACACACAGCGTGTGGGCCCCGGAATGGTCTTCAAGAAAACTGCAGGAATAAAATGCAGAAAACCGCGAAGCACACGGCATCTCCCTCTCCCGCAGCTGCCAAACTGAGCAGAGAGCGCACTTGCACAAATCAATTCCAGTAATGAAATAATTATACATTTACGTCGCGACCCATACTTTAAGAAACGCTGCTCTATTGTCTAGATTCTGCCGGGATCTAGCCCGTTCTCCTAAAACATTAGCTAATGGCCAACATGAGCAAATACATCTCAGCTTGCTAACTAGCATAGCCAACCAATTACACAACAAATATTTTTATTTATTTATTTCACCTTTATTTAACCAGGTAGGCAAGTTGAGAACAAGTTCTCATTTACAATTGCGACCTGGCCAAGATAAAGCAAAGCAGTTCGACACATACAACGACACAGAGTTACACATGGAGTAAAACAAACATACAGTCAATAATACAGTATAAACAAGTCTAAATACGATGTGAGCAAATGAGGTGAGATAAGGGAGGTATATATATATATATATATATATATATATATATATACACAAAGTAAACAATTATTTTCTAAACTAATGTTAGTCTCAACCAAATGACAAGTACAAATAACTATTGCTCTGTTCCACAACGTAACAGCCATTATTTACAGGCTAGATAGAAGACTATTGCTAGCTATCTAACTAGCCATGCTATTTCAATGAAAATAAGATAGCTAGCCAGCGTCAGCTTTGTAGTTGTAACGCTATGTGGGAAAAGTCGTTTTTAATTTCTTCCTCACCAACGCCTGGCTGTGGCGTTTACATTCTGTAAATGTAACTGACTAATCTTAACAATTTTATAAATTTTTAGAAACATCTCCTCCCTCCCTGAGTAAGCGATTAATCGCAACAGGCGGACATTGAGATGGGAGGGGCTACAATGTGGTGCTTTCAGACGCATGAAAAGTACCTGTTTCTGTGCAGTGGCACCAATTCATGCGTCTGAAAGTACAATATTCTAATCACCTGTAAATGTAATGAACGCGTGTAAAAATGCCCATAACAAGCGTTCAAACCAAGACGACTTGAAACTCGTGGACTTCTGCTAGCGCGTCATGGAACACACCATATACCCTTGTTGATTATCCCTTACGTAATATGAAGCAAAACATGGAGATTGCTGTGCATGCGGGTCACTGCCGCTTGTACACAAAACAGTTATAACAAACAATTTATGTGGCTGTTGTAACAGTAGGCTATTGCAAACATAAGCTCGATAAAAACAGCTTGTTTTGCAATTTCATGTTCTTTTTTCAGGAGGGGAGTTACAGTACTTTTTCCACATTTTGTTGCGTTGTAGCCTGAATTTAAAATGTATTAAATATATTTTTGAATGGTATTGGCCTACACACAATACCCCCATAATGTCAAAGTGGAATTATGTTCTTTGTCATTTTTACAATTTAAATAAAAAGGAAAAGTTGAAATGTCTTGAGTTAATAAGTATTCAACCACTTTGTTATGGCAAGCCTAAATAAGTTCAAGAGTAAAAATTCGTATGGCACTCACTCACGTATGGCACTCACTTTGTGCAATAATAGTGTACACCATGATTTTTTAATGACTACCTTATCTCTCTGTACCCCACATATACAATTATCTGTAAGGTCCCTCAGTTGAGCAGTGAATTTCAAACACCCACAAAGACCAGGGACGTTTTCCAAGCCTCAAAAAGAAAAGCACCTATTGGTAGATGGGTAAAAAAAAAAAAAAAAGCAGACATTGACTATCCCTTTGAGCATGGTGAAATTATGAATTCAACTTTGGATGGTGTATCAATACACCTTGTCATGGGGTTGTGCCGAATAGTCAGACAAAACGAGTACGGTAAACCAGCCAACATCTGAGCCCCACCTGAGTTTGTCCCTGAATATTTTTTTTAATGGGCTGTAAGTGTGAAATCTGGTGTTATTCTTTTCAAGAATTATGATTGGGACCCAATCAGGTTAGTCACACACAAGCAAACCCATGTTGGCTACAATGGGCCCTGAATACATGTGTTGTAAGTGGGCTATCTGGTGTGAATCTGGTCAGGGACTGTCTATGTGAACCAGTACTATACTGAAATTGATTACTGCATTGTTGGGGAAAGAGCTGGCAAGAAAGGTATTTCACTGTACTTGTGCAAGTTACATAAAAATGTGAAACTTGAAACTTGAGTTGGTCATACCAACTGGGTAACAAACGGGAAAACCCATGTGTGCTATAACATGGATCCCAAATAGGCCCTGGCATGTTTTTTCATGGGCTGTAAGTGGGCAATGTGTATTTTTTCAGTGATTCGACCGGTAAGTGGAACTGCCTAAATGTAATGTTTTTCATGTTGTTAGCTAGTTAGCTAATCCCTTTTGGTATTTTCTGCTGTAGCCTGGCTGCGGACTCGGTATAGCTAACGTTAGCTAGCTAGCTAATGTTTGGCATCATTGCTAGTAAGCAAGAATATGCATATTTATTTATTATTATAAATTTTTTAAACCTTTATTTAACTAGGCATGTCAGTTAACACCTCTCTAGGGTATGTGGGACGCTACCGTACCACCTGACCAACATCCAGTGAAAGTGCAGGGCGCCAAATTCAAACAACAGAAATCTCATAATTAAAATTCCTCAAACATACAAGTATTATACACCATTTTAAAGATAAACGTTTTGTTAATCCAGCCACCGTGTCTGATTTCAAAAAGGCTTTACGGCAAAAGCACACCATGCAATTATGTTAGGTCAGCGCCTAGCCACAGAAAACCATACAGCCATTTTCCAAAGAAGGAGAGGTGTCACAAAAGACAGAAATAGTGTTAAAATTAATCACTAACCTTTAATTATCTTCACCAGATGGCACTCCCAGGTCTCCATGTTAGACAATAAATGTTTTTTTTGTTCGATAAAGTTCATCTTTATGTCCAAATACCTACTTTTTGTTCACGCGTTTAGTCCAGTAATCCCAATGCACAAGGCGCGGGCACTAAGTCCAGACGAAAAGTCAAAAAAGTTATATTACAGTTTGTAGAAACATGTAAAACGATGTATGGAATCAATCTTTAGCATGTTTTTACCATAAATCTTCAATAATATTCCAACCGGACAATTCCTTTGTCATTAGAAATGAAAGGGAGCTCGCGCTCACGGCCGCGCGCGATGAACAACTCAGGGCTTTCAGCCAGACCCCTGGTTGAAAAAGCTCTTATTCACTCCCCTTTCACAATAGAAGCCTAAAACAACGTTCTAAAGACGGTTGACATCTAGTGGAAGCCTTAGGAAGTCCATTTACACTGTATATTGGATAGGCAATCACATGAAAAACTACAAACCTCAGATTTCCCACTTCCTGGTTGGATTTTTCTCAGGTTTTCACCTGCCATATGAGTTATGTTATACTCACAGACATCATTCAAACAGTTTTAGGAACTTCCGAGTGTTTTCTATCCAATAATAATAATAATATGCATATATTAGCAACTGGGACTGAGGAGCAGGCCGTTTACTTTGTTTTGTTTTTTCCTTGGTTTGTGTGACCAACTTGCACCAAATTTCCTGAAGATGTTCAGGAAGATGAATGCTGCTTCAGGTAAGTTACTCAACCTAATGATGAATATAAAAAAAACATGGCATTTATATGATGAATACAGATTAGTGTCCTAAATACTGAAATTGTCCTTCAACTGCTGTAATTTGATTTCCTAACTTTTGAATCAGATTGTTACTTGGTCCTGTCCGGACCAACCAAATGTGGGGCTGTAGCTCAAGAAGAGTCACATTGTAGTTTTATCATTGTCAAATAAAATTTGATTAGTCACATGTGCCGAATAAAACAGCTGTAGACCTTACTGCAGGGGTGGGCAACTCCAGTCCTCGAGGGCCTGATTGGTGTCACACTTTTTCTCCATCCCTAGCAAACAGATGATTAATCAAATTGCATTCTAAACTGAAGATCATGATTAGGTGATTATTGAAGTCTGGTGTGTTAGCTGGTGCAAAACTGTGACACCAATCAGGCCCTCGAGGACTGGAATTGCCCACCCCTGCCTTACAGTGAAATGCTTACTTATGAGCCCCTAACCAACAGTGCAGTTTAAAAAAAAAAATAACACTGTTTCAGTGTTATTTGCCTCGAAGCGAGCATAGAAGTAGTTTAGCTCGTCTGGTAGGCTCGTCACTGGGCAGCTCTCGGCTGTACATCCCTTTGAAGTCTGTAATGGTTTGCAAGCCCTGCCACATCCGACAAGCGTCAGAGCAGGTGTAGTACGACTCTATTTTAGTCCTGTATTGACGCTTTGCCTGTTTGATGGTTCGTCGGAGGGCATAGCGTGGTTTCTTATAAGCTTCCGGGTTAGAGTCCCACTCCTTGAAAGCGGCAGCTCTAGCCTTTAGTTCAGTGCGGATGTTGCCTGTAATCCATGGCTTCTGGTTGGGGTATATATGCACGGTCACTGTAGGGACGATGTCATCGATGCACTTATTGATGAAGCCAATGACAGATGTGGTGTACTCCTCAATGCCATTGGAGGAATCCCGGAACATATTCCAGTCTCTGCTAGCAAAACAGTCCTGTAGCTTAGCATCTGCTTCATCTGACAACTTTTTTATTGATCTAGTCACTGGTGCTTCCTGCTTTAATGTAAGGAGGAATCAGGAGGATAGAACTATGGTCAGATTTGCCAAATGGAGGGTGAGGGAGAGCTTTGTTTGTGTCTGTGTGTTGAGTAAAGGTGGTCCAGAGTTTCCCCCCCCCTCTAGTTACACATTTAACATGCCGTTAGAAATTTGGTAAAACCGATTTAAGTTTCCCTGCATTAAAGTCCCCGGCTACTAGGAGCGGTGTTTTCTTGTTTGCTTATCACGGAATACAGCTCATTCCATGCTGTCAATAGTTCCAGCCTCTGACTGTGGTGGTATGTAAACCGCTACGAAGAATACAGATGAAAATTCTCAAGGTAGTGTTGCGGATGAATCAGAATTAGTTAGGTAACATAGATAAATAAGATGTTTTATTTATTTACGTAATATGCTTATGTGAGATACTTGTCATTAGACTGTCTCCTTTTGGACTATATTGTTGGCAGTTGCACTTTTCCCTTCTCAGCTATGGAAAAGTCCCTTGGGGCCCAGAGAGGGGAGAGGTCAGGTTTGAACATTGTCTTCATATGTGAATGTATCTGTTAAACCATGTGAAGGGCTCCACAATGTCTGTACGCCAGTCACCCCCTCCTTTTCCCATTGGGTGTATTACCCATCTGATGTTGCACTTATCTTTCATAGTATATTACCTAGAGGCTCACTCCCCTCAGTGAGCTTGCCCAGGATGGATTGTACTTGAGATGGGAGTATCTAGAGTTGACAATTGATATATGCCATTGGATGAGGTAATGTTTTGGTACTATGAAGTACCAAAACGAGATTAGAACTTCGTCTTAGAGACCAAACTGAACGAAAATGTATAGCTAATGCTATCTGGCTATGGGATACTCCTCTCTCAAGTAAATTTATTTGGGAACTGTTCCTAAGATCTGTGGTTCGTCATGTAAGTTGAGAGGGGTGTATCTTGGCTATAACAGATCTTGTTATTCTCTTATAGGCGCACTCAGAATTAATTTATAGACACTGAATTCATCTGAGAGTCAAAGGGCTATGGTGAAGCTCATATAATTAAAGATGAAGTTTAAGTATAACTCTGACTGGTGTGTGGTTTGTAAACTCTCCTCATTTAGTAATACTGGAAATTACCACGACAGTAGGTAGTGTGGTCTAAAGTTTATCATGAAATACAGTGGCTTGCGAAAGTATTCACCCCTTTGGCATTTTTCCTATTTTGTTGCCTCACAACCTGGAATGAAAATTGATTTTTGGGGGGTTTGTTTAATTTGATTTACATAACATGCCTATCACTTTCAAGATGCAAAATATTTTTGGGTGTGAAACAAATTAGAAATAAGACACACAAATTGAAAACTTGAGACTGCATAACTATTCAACCCCCCAAAATCAATAATTTGGGGGGTTATAATAATAATAACTTTCTCAGCAATTGTAGCTGCAAGTCTCTTGGGGTATGTATAAGCTTGGCACATCTAGCTACTGGGATTTTTGCCCATTCTTCAAGGCAAAACTGCACCAGCTCCTTCAAGTTTGGTTCTTCTGGTGTACCAAACTCTTTAGGTCATACCACAGATTCTCAATTGGATTGACATCTGGACTTTGACTAGGCCAATCCAAGACATTTAAATGTTTCCCCTTAAACCACTCAACTGTTGCTTTCAGCAGTATGCTTAGGGTCATTGTCCTGCTGGAAGGTGAACCTCCATCCCAGTCGCAAATCTCTGGAAGACTGAAACGAGTTTCCCTCAAGGATTTCCCTGTATATAGCACCATCCATCATTTCTTAAATTTTGACCGGTTTCCCAGTCCCTGCCGATGAAAACATCCCCTCAGAATGATGCTGCCACCACCATGCTTCACTGTGGGGATGGTGTTCTCGGGGTGATAAGAGGTGTTGGGTTTGTGCCAGACATAGCGTTTTCCTTGATGGCCAGAAAGCTCAATTTTAGTCTCATCTGACCAGAGTACCACCTTCCATATGTTTGGGGAGTCTCCCACATGCCTTTTGGCGAACACCAAACATGTTTGCTTATTTTTTTTCTATAAGCAATAGCTTTTTTTCTGGCCACTCTTCCATAAAACCCAACTCTGTGGAGTGTACGGCTTAAAGTGGTCCTATGGACAGATATTCCAATTTCCACTGTGGAGCTTTGCAGCTCCTTCAGGGTTATGTTTGGTCTCTTTGTTGCCTCTGGTGAATGGCCTCCTTTCCTGGTCTGTGAGTTTTGGTGCCATATTCTTTCAATTTTTTAAATAATTGATTTAATGGTGCTCCGTGGGATGTTCAAAGTTGTGGATCTTTTTTTATAACCCAACCCTGATCTGTATTTCTCCACAACTTTGTTCTTGGCCTGTTTGGAGAGCTCCTTGTTCTTCATGGTGCCGCTTGCTTAATGGTGTTGCAGACTCTGGGGCCTTTCAGAACATGTATATATGTATACTGAGATCATGTGACACTTAGATTGCACACAGGTGGACTTTGTTTAACTAATTATGTGACTTTTGAAGGTAATTGGTTGCACCAGATCTTATTTAGGGGCTTCATAGCAAAGGGGTGAATACATATACACGCACCAACCACTTTTCCGTTTTAATTTTATATAATTTTTTGAAACAAGTTTTTTCTTTGATTTAATTTCACCAATTTGGACTATTCTGTGTATGTCCATTACATGAAATCCAAATGAAAATCAATTTAAATTACAGGTTGCAATGCAACAAAATAGGAAAAATGCCAGGGGGTGAATACTTTTGCAATGCACTGTACTCTACCTCAGAGTACAGTGCATTGCAATAGCTAGAGACTTCCTTAGATATCGTGCACGAGCTGTTATTTACAAAAATACATAGTCCGCTGCCCCTTTTCTTACCAGAGGCCACTGTTCTATCCTGACGGTGCAAGCATTTCACCAGCCAGCTGTATGTTGATAGTGTCGTCGTTCAGCCACGTCTCCGTGAAGCATAAGATATTACAGTTTTGAATGTCCTGTTGGTAAATGTAATCTTCCGCGTAGGTCATCTATTTTATTGTCCAAATATTGCACGTTTGCTAGCAGAATGGAAGTAAGTGGGGGTTTATTTGATCACCTACCAATTCTCAGAAGGCAGCCTGCCCTCCGGCCCCTTTTTCTCCACCTCCTCTTCACTCAAATCACGGGGATCTGGGCCTGTTCCTGAGAAAGCAGTATATCGTTCACGTTGGCCTCCTCAGACTCATTAAAGGGGAAAAAACGATGCTGCCAGTCCGTGGAGAGTAATCGCAGTCCTGATGTCCAGAAGTTATTTTCGGCCATAAGAGATGGTAGCAGCAGCAACATTATGTACAAAATAAGTTAAAAAAATAAGATATGAACAAAAAAACACAATCAGGTACATCTGTATGTTCTCTACAGAAGGTGTAAACGGTACAGCCATATTGTTACTTGCATAGTAGCAATATAAGAAATAGTGTCAATATAAATAAAATAATATACAGTATGTACAATAACAATATCATTGATAGATGAGGTAATATGCATACAATCAGGGGTAAAGTGGCTGAACAGCAGGATAAAAGAAAATTGTACATTAGCAGCAACGTATTGGTGTGTGTGTGTTAGGAGAGAGTCATTTGAATAGAGGCGGTGCAGGTGACTGGTCCGTCCAAACCACGAATAAACAAGGGAATCTATATTCGGAGAGCATGTTTCTGTCCTGCCCTTGACTTTGGTGCAGGGCATGTGATGTCCATAGCCTCTTCGTCGCAAAACTCCCTGATCTTCTCAAAAACATAAGTTTGTCTAGCTGTGTCCAGTCCAGGTGGTGCTTGTACAGGCAGACCATCTATGGGAGGAAGGATGTCAGTGTTGCGCAGCAGCTGAAACCTGACTGAGTCCAAACGCTCCTATGCGACAACAACACCAGGCTCCAGAGGATCGAAGCTGTAAAACAGGAAAATACCCCCAAAATTGACAAGACATTATAACCTTGCACAACATCAATTCACCTCCCAAATTTAGATGAGAAGAAGAATAATCTCATACAATAAAGTGCTGGAACTGCCTGAACTGTGGCAGCAGCCTGAAGTAAGTCAGGTGTTGTTGCCAGCCATAGCTTTCCACCAGCACAGTACCATCCTCCAGTCCAACCAGCTGTGGGATGTTGACCCTTGTTGTCCTTCACAACACCAGCAATCTCAGACAAGGTGTTTACTCTGGTCTTTCTGAAGCGCTGCTTGATGAGGCCGAAGCACCAGTCGGGGGCAAACTTGGTTTGGCCTGTGATCAAAAAGTGAAGGTCCAGACTCTGGTGGAGCTTGTGCATAGTCCGCCAGGCACAATACCAGAGAACAAACTTGTTCTTCTTTTGGCCACTGCAGTTATCACAATTCAGGTCCACACGTGTTTCCCAAACTCCGTAGTTGAAGAAATGATGCATGTGACTGTGCTCCTGCCTTTGCTGGATGACATGCCTTCATCAATCAAGTAGTTGACTTGTTGTGATATTCCTTCACAGCAGACACCAAACAAGCCACACTTGCGAGGAGTTTAAAAGTAGATGGGACCTGGCTGCATGGGGTCAGAAGGATAGTGCACCTGCAAACAACAAAAGAACAGTAAGATAAGTTAATGAAACTAAAATGTAACGCAAATTGTGATATTTTTAATGCATCATTATCAGGTAAGTTTCACTTACCTACAAATGTGCAGAGTAGCAGCACTGCATACAGAAACATAATCTTGGAAACTGGAAGTTAAAATGATAACACACAGCCCGATGACACGTACCCCTGGAAAATACAGAAATAATGTGTGCTCAAGAAAAGTAGTGCCAAATCATGTTTGAGGTCAATTAAATAATCAAAACGTGTTGTTTATGGTTCAAATACCAAGTGCTGTCATCGATTCCTTGTAGAGACACCACACTGCTGCTTTTGTCACATGGGATGGCAGCAGCTTTCCACCAAAGTGTTTGTGTCCTGGGTGGCGTCCTGGTATACTATTGCATTATCCTCTGCGTAGTTGTTGAAGTTCACCACTCACTGCAAGTTCTCATGCTTCAGGTGTAACCTGTGCTTACTTGGGACAGCTCTCTTTTTGATGGGAGGCATTAGACCATTCTCCTTGTATAACTGTTACAGGAGAGTCAGGCGTGTTCTACTGACGCTGAAAGACAAATTCCAGATAAAAAATATTTTGCCATTATTATACAATACCGTCAGACACACCTGGCTAACTTGATGGGTCATTTAATCATCTGGCAAAGTTTAGTCTTTTGTTTAGACATGCTAGCTAAACAATTAACCATAATCCTAATCCATAGAGTACTAGCAATACAAACTGATTGTCATAGCTAGCTGAAGTTAACTAGCTAACATTGAACCTTTTTGGTTATCTATCTAACATTAGGCTATAACTCACAATGCGAAATCGCATTCTGAGAACATTACTACACACAGATCATATATGTAATGTTAGCTAGCGAGCCAGCCATCTAATGTCAGCTAGCTAGCTAACAGTAAGCTTGCAATGAAAACAACTTTCTGACAAAATTAGAAACATATAATATCTGAAACTAGCTAGATTCGTATCCATATACATGGATGAATGCTTCATGGCAGACTGCAGCCCCTTTCATTAAATAAGACGTCCTGCGTTTCAGTTTAGTTTGAACAGCTTGCTTGGCCCGTTGTTGTGTCAAGTCACTCTGGTTCACACTGACCGTGTTCAATGCCAATAGGATCATCTTAAACTTTAGCCCCCACACAAACTCTGACTATTTTACTCACCCTAGCAGAGCTGTTTAGGCTGTTTTCATGTTATCCAGAGTGTTGGTAGTGTCAACTGTGCTCCTATAACAATTTAATTATGCTTTTTTTGCTGACGTTTACTGACACCAGCCATATTCAACCGGTGTTAGTAAATTCATCCGTTATTCTGCGCTCTGGCACACTCAGACGAGACTGCTCTGAAACTGCTGTTGCAGTGACGTTCTATTGAAATGGATACTTGCATAGTGGAGTCTTTTGTTAAGTTTTACTACACAATACACAAAAAAACTGCGTTAGACAGGATTACCTACACATACTGACCAGCTCAAATAGACAGAAGCATGCTATATGGCAGACCAATCCAAACTCATCTCTCAAACACATTATGAAGGAAAGAAATTCCACAACAGGCACACCTGTTAATTGAAATGCATTCCAGGTGACTACCTCATGAAGCTGGTTGACAGAATGTTTGAGTATGCAAAGCTGTCATCAAGGCAAAGGGTGGCTACTTTGAAGAATAAAAAATATATTTCAATTTGTTTAACACTTTTTTGGTTACTACATGATTCCATATGTGTTATTTCATCGTTTTGATGTCTTCACTAAAATTCTACAATGTAGAAAATAGTAAAAATAAAGACAAACCCTTGAATGAGTAGGTGTGTCCAAACTTTTGACTGGTAGTATATTTATATATTTTTTTTAATTGCCTGTTTTTGGCATTAGTCCATGTCACATATCAATTTGCCAACAATGTAAATCATGTTTAGTGAGTTAATAAAGCCACATACAAACATTTCTCGATTAAGGCAGCTCCAAAATGTTTCAGTCTAACTCAGTGCTTTCTGTGGTGGAGGGGCAGCTGCGGAATACAGAGAGTGTAGGTGTTGGTAATCTTCTTTAGTTGCGCCGTGATTGGCTCAGTGTTCCGTCACTCATGGGGACACTACGTCACCGCAGAATCTACAGGGAGAGTTAGGCAGTTTAAGCCCCATTGGGTGTTGACATAGATTTACATTAGAAGTCCCCATCCAAGAAAGCACAATGTCATTGGCCACAGGTAAAATGATGTCAAATCATGTTATGTCTACCGTAGCTTTGATTGAACTGATGAATGCACTAACTGTAAGTCGCTCTGGATAAGAGCATCTGCTAAATGACTCAAATGAAAATGTAAATGTAGGACAGAGTTCCTGCCTTGTGGTCCAGATACACCCCTATTCTGGAGGACTAATGGCCAGACACTACAGTCTTTATATTGCTGTGTCTGAACCAGTAACTCTGCTTCTTGCACTCTAAACTCGAGGACGTGTCATTGTTTCCCAATCCAGAGTCTTTACTTGACCTGCTGATGTCTTGAGACTGATGGAAGAACACCTTTCCCACTCCACTCAACCTCCCAGTAAAGTCCAGACAGAGTCTCTCACACAGCACCTGCCGGGCCAAAACAAATCTCTCTGGTTGATTAGCTGTTCATGCTGTTCAGCAGTCACTTTGTTCAGCCCTCACTGAGAGGTTTTTGAATACTGTGTTTGAGTCCAAAGTGAGCTGGCAGAAATCAGGAAGAAGAGAAGGTCAAAGTTCTAAAGTTGTAAAGGGCAAAGTTGCAGATACCCTGTCTTTGAATCAGTGGAGAGAAATTGCAGTCAGCTGGAAACTGTCTTTCCAAATAAAACCACATTTGCAACCAAAAATGGTTTTGTATGACCTGAAAGGGTTCTGGGACATTTCAGTGGGCCTTCTAGATGATTCCAAAGAAACACATTCCAGCCCTCTTTCATTAACCAAAGGCATTTCCAGTTCAATAATAGGGTCACCTGTCTGTCACCTTGATATAATATTCAGACAACAATGAAAAAATATGACGTATTTCTTCTTAATCCCGCGGTGAAGCACTGGGGTTTCGTTTCGATTTAGGCTACTCCCACTCATCACATGTGTCGAAAGTCAGCAGGCTACACAGTATTTCATAATCAGGGCTCTCTCGTATCATGTTATTACAACGTCAGCAAACATATTTTCGATGCAAAGTCCACGTGTAGCCTACAGTAAGACTACAATAACATTTCATCATCGGTTATGTTGTCATGCATTTTCGATCTGCTTCAAATGATATTCATGATGTCACACAGCCTGAGGCTCAAATCAACGTGTATTTGTCATGTGCGCCGAATTCAACAGGTAAAAAAGGTATTAGGTGAACAATAGGTAAGTAAAGAAATAAAACAACAGTAAAAAGACAGTGAAAAATAAACACACAATGCAAATAGTCCGGGTAGCCATTTGATTGCCTGTTTGATTACCTGTTCAGGAGTCTTATGGCTTGGGGGTAAAAACTATTGAGAAGCCTTTTTGTCCTAGACTTGGCACTCCGGTACTGCTTGCCTTGCGGTAGTAGAGAGAACAGTCTGACTGGTGTAGCTGGTTCTATTAAGTCAAAAATAAAAATAGGCCTACGTTTTTTAAAATTGATAACATTAGGGGCTTAATATAAATAATATATTTTTGTTCAATGGCAAACATTAAAGTAGCCCAATTTCGATTGCTACTAAATGAAATAAAACAAATAGGCTAGTTAAAATCATATTGAATAGCCTACATTCATATTTACAGAAAAATGACTCGGAAAAATACATGGAGACGAAGCCTACAGAAAATTGCAAACAATTGCAATTTATAGCCTCAGCTCAAGCCATGCAAATCGGAAAAAGTGTCTCAAACATGTTTAGATGTGTCCTATTCAACGCTGGCTTGGTATGACATTTACAGTAGCCTATTCGATGTGTGTGAATATTGCTAAAAACAATACATTGACTTTCCAAACACCTGTAAAACATAAACGAATATAAATGTCGTGGTAAATATGTGATCTTAATTGTTTTCCAACCGTCGCAGGTACGGAAAGTGAAACAGGTATTGGCTTCACCCTATTCGTTTTGAGAAACTATAAAGGTCGCATTCCTACAGGTAAGCTGGTATACCTAAACATTAGTAACAAGACAGTGACATTTGACATAGCTAAGCCTGTTTTGTATTACAAATATATACTTTTTTTTGCTCCACGTCTCGTTTTCATTACCAACATGCATAGGCCTACGAAGTCTTTGCTTATTTGTTTGTTTCTAACCCTGTGCAATGGTTTCTCGGTGGGCTGCAGATGGATGGACGATCACAAATTCCTACAACACAGTGAGACCTTAATGAACGTACTCAATATTATGGTGAGTAGATTCTTATATTTTTGTTATTCTAAACCATTGCTGTAATTGTATCGTGCCAACAGAAATTGAAGCTGAATTCTATGATTTTGAATATTGTACATTAATTATTGAATGTATACATTGAATTTGTATTTATCATGTTTTTTTTTCTCTCTCTTAAACATAGGGTGGGGAGTTTACTACAGACAGTGTGGACATACCTTTCCCAGAGGACCTGTACGAGCAAGCTGAATATTTACCAGTAAGTTAGGCAGTCTTATGAGATAGTCGACCTTTAGCATGGGATGTAGTGGTGCACAGAGGATGTATGCATTAGCATTGTACTGACATTCCAGAAAAATGAACACCCCGATGTTATTGTATGTCCATCGTGAACTATTTTGATTGGCAAATATGAATTAATTTAGTACGGATCAGGTTAAAGTCATTTCCTCATGTCTTTCATTTTACAGACTGATGACACAATTTGGTTCATCCTCCAAACCCTTGACAAGATCGCTGAGCTGTTTGATGGAGAACTAAACTCTGTCTGGGATGAGAAGAAAGTGGAGATCTTCCTCAATGTTCTCACCAGTCAGTCTGATGGCCTTCAGTCATGTGTAAGTATAACATCTTCATATTCTACAGCTGGAATAGGACTTCTCTAGCCTGGTCCAATATATGTTTGTGCTCTCTTACCAACTCAGTTGGACATTGACAGCGATCAAGTTGTCAAAACAGATCTAGGACCATGCATGCTAGACATTTTAATATGAGCACATGTTAATTTGAATGAATGGACTGGAGTCTCAGAGAGTTGGAGGAATGCAATATCTATATTAAGAACGTTACTTTTATTCCACAAACAGACTGTAACTATAGTGCAATTCTTTCTCCTCAAATTATTTAAACTACTCACAATTGTGTTATACTTTAACGGGCCTTTTGTTTAAATTGGTAATGTATTTGTAGGGAAACACAATGCATTGAAAATAACTTATAGGAGATACAAACATTCAGTCATGCTTTTATCATCAATCCAGGTTAGGGCCCAGAAAAAAAATAGCAAGAATCTGCAAATGTACTTCAAGAGGCTGAACAACCACGTCCTTAAAAGAATGGTGAGTTTTTATTGAAATAATGTTTCATATGTGGCCATAATGAGATGAATCATCATGGTCACAGTGAGCCATTGGATCCTGTTTTACAATAATCTTCGACATACAGTACCAGTAAAACGTTTGGACACACCTACTCATTCAAGGGTTTTTATTTTATTTTTTAGAATAATAGTGAAGACATCAAAGCTTTGGAATAACACATATGGAATCATGTAGTAACCAAAAAAGTGTTAAACAAATCTAAATATATGCCAAGAGTGCAAAGCTGTCATCAAGGCAAAGGTTGGCTATTTTGAAGAATCTCAAATCTCAAATATATGTTGATATGTTTAACACTTTTTTGGTTACTGCATGATTCCATATGTGTTGTTTTAATGTCTTCACTATTATTATACAATGTAGAAAATAGTAAAAAAAAATAAAGAAAAACCTTTGAATGAGTAGGGGTGTCTAAACGTTTGACTGGTACTGCATGTGTCCATAACAATATACTGTACATACATTGAAAATGGTAGTTACACTGGAAAGTACAGTGTAAGTACATTGTATTTGTAAATACAAAAATAAATACATGATTCAATTTGGCTAAACCTTCCCTCATCCAATAATTGTTGTTTATTTGACAAATACTTGAAACTGTTCATGGTGTAAACAGATTTAACAATGTGTACCTATCAACACTGCAGTAACATGTACTTGTTTAATTTAGGGCTCAATTTAATCCTTAATGCTAAAGAGCTGCGCTACAGTGCGCTAGAAATTTAAAGGCAATGTTCCCTTCTGTATGATGAGGGTAATCTGATTTTCAACTGCTAATATGTTTGTGGCTTTGTCATCAATCTGCAGGCATACAGTGCTCATGCATGGGAGCTGGTCAGGAAAGAGGTTAGGACACATCTGAGGAGGCTGGTTCTTCTGGGTTCAGCTACAGAAAACAGCATCTAAACTCAGCAACGCAATAATTATCGTCACGTATGAGTGACGTCATGTATTTCGCCTGTTTCTTTGTATTTTTTTTATGATATGTTTATTGATTCCACATGGAAATGTTTTTTTAAATTTTTTATCTGGTTTTAAATCTATTTATTTATTGGGTTATTTATTAACTTTTATTTATTCTGTTGATGATTGCTGGATACATTTTTATACACAAAATTACTGTAGATGTATGCTTTTACCTGCTACTTCATTAAATGCATTTTTGACTACATATGGATTTGGCAATCACTGTTTAACAGTATATGGTATAGTAATAGTTTTCATAACAACAATAGAGCTTAGGCATTGTGATGTTTTTGAAAGAAATGACAGCTCTAGACAAAAACAACTTTCTCTCGGGACAAATTGTTTTTTTTTGTCTTTGGACATTTAAGGCAAAGTCCACTTTACAATGCTGCCATATCATAGTACAGGCAAGAGTATAACATTATTAGAAATCAGCAATGGATGGCCTACATATTTATCCAGGCCACATGTCCACTTAACAAAACACCCACATTGATACAATTTGAAGGGGCGCGATCAGGTTGAGTATTTACAACTGAAACAGGAGAAGCTGAAAAGAGAAAGCCTTTCTATGGACCAGCCTCGTTAAACAAGCATTGCAATAACTAACTTTGTCGCATTCACCCTATTATATAACAATCAAAATAATAGCACCAACTCAAAACTCCTTTTATAGAGACACCAAATCAAGCACAACTGAAAAGAATACATGAACACATTTGAGATAGGTGAAAAGAGAAAAACATGCGATTAGAAAAACCTGAATCAACAATCTGTTCCTCTACGTGCATCTTATATAGGAGGTATCGAAAAGAACACGCGCATATGTATTCTAAAATAACATTACCCATATGGATGGATCTATAACATGAAGAAATAGTGGTCATCTGAACAAATCACTAAACATACATCCTGTAACACCATGGATGAGACATTGGCCTTTGAGTCCAGGGCCGTATTCATATTGGATCTCAGAGTAGGGGTGCAGATCTTTGATCAGATCCCCCTTGTCTATTCATTTTCATCTGAGGCAAAAACTGATCATAGATCAGCAGTCCTACTCTGAACGCTTAACGAATACGGGGCGGATAGGCATTGAGATGCAGTGGATGACAGGAGAGCTCAATCCCCATCTCCGCGCTGATGCAGCTCACTCCTGCTTCCAAGCTGCAGCAGCCTCTGCTGGCCCAGGCTGAGCATACACTGAGATGTCCTCATACAGATCACCACAATGCTCGATCTCCAAGCCCTGCATGCGTCAAATACAGAAAAATGGCGTGGGGATGGGGGGGGGGGGGGGGGGGGGGGGGGGGGGAAGGTGGGAAAATGTACTATTTACTACATTACAACTAAACGTATTGTGATGAAATGTAATTTTGTGCACATGCAATGAATACACTCGTACAAATAAATACAAAAGTAGGCTACAGTTTATGTACAATGTGCTGCTTTTGCATGAATTCCATTTGTTAATGACAATTGGATGGTTATGCTATTGGTATGTCTTTACTGGTATATCAACAAGTTGATTGTGTAAAGCAAGTTAGAGCAAAAGTAGTACCTAAATATTTCCGTACTATTTTAATTAGAAGCAGTGCTTAAGGAAGATGAAGCCCCACCATTAATATAAAAAAATGGGGGGGGGGGCCAAATGAATGCAGAAAATAAGAAGTGTATGCTGGAATGACACAAAAAAAGGAAACAACACCACCTTAGCAAATGCTAAAATGAAAACATTTTGTTATCCACATTATGACAATGGTAACAAACAAGCTGTGGTTAAAGAGTCACTGAAGCAGAGAGAGAGAGAGAGAGAGAGAAAGAAGCATGCAGCTGTGAGGAAAAACACAATTTCCTGTTTGTCACTGATAGCCGATCACGTCTAAAGTTAGGCTGATTCCACTATTGTTGCTAATGTTAACAAAAATATTAGTGTCACAGCTCTTAATGTGGGACTTTGACTGTCGAAAATCACCTCCACTTAGTCTATTGCGCATATTGAACATTCATGATACTCTGTACAGCCTAACATTATGGATTGTGCACCCATGAAATGCTGTATCAACCTACTCAGTGACACCCACAGAAGACAACTTTGTAGAGTTTACACAAATATTAGCATCATAGCTCTTATAGCAGGACATTGACTGGGGGAAATTACTTCCTCATGAATATTCAACACACATACTAGACTAAGTGGGGAGGGGACTTGTCAAAATCCTGCAATAAGAGCTACAGAATGACAACAACAACAAACAAAAAACTATGCAGAGTTGTCTTCTGTGGGTGTCACTGAGTAGGTTGATTACGCCATTTCATGGGTGCACAATCCATAGATAAGTCTGTACAGTGTACACGTATACCCACAATGCAATTTTGAAGTTTAATACATTTAGAGTGCGATTTCAACTGGTTTAATTTTATTTAGAACTAACAGGGCTGGAATTAATCTACCGGTAGCCTATGTGCCGTGTATAGGTAGGTATCTTATGTTGAATCTATTTTAAGACATAACATAAGGAAATCTTTGTTGGTTATATGCTGACTGTAATTACCCACCAATTGATGTAACCTACAGGTGTCGGATCTTAATTTGATCACCCTGTTGATGCAGGAAACTTGTAGTGTATTGAAGGCTTCTAAAGTTTTTTTTTAAATGTCAAACTTGATTTTCCCTAACATAAAATGTATCAACCCCTCCAAAAAAAAAGTACATTAATAACAATCCACACAGTAACTAACACTTCCCTGCGGGAATGAAATTAGCATAATAAAAACATCCCCATAAAAAATCTGTCTGTTAAAACTCGAGATATCAGTTGTTTTGCATGGGCTGCATTTCAATCCCTATTTTCCCCCCCGTAAAGTAACATGCGCAGAACGTAAGGTTGTTTGGTGCACACGAATAGATGTCCTGAACACAGGTTGCACAGCCACTCCAGAATGAGAAATTGTGCGGTAACAGTGGATACTTTCTGGTACTATACGGTAGTTAATAATGGTAATGATACCAAATGGCTCTGAGTGGTATACGTTTTAATGGTTCCCAAAGGAACTCAAATAATTTACAGTGTTACCTTCGCATCGTAAAATAGGTGCAACCTGATTTTCAATAGGCCTACATTCCCTAAACAGACATGAATTCAAACGGAATTGACCCAAACTCTGACGTCTTGTCCTTTTAATATGAACCAAATTGTTACACTGCAGCCTATTGCAGCATACAAGATAGTAGGGAGAACAAATAGAGAATTGAGGTGGTTTTAGCTCCATTTTCATCAAAAACCACAGAAGACCCTGTCATCATCATTAGCATACTGTACCTCATAGATGTGATCATGTTCAGGTTCCTCATAAATGGCATCTTCCTTCTTCAACTGAAAGAAAATTAAAGACATCTGAAAACAATTCTGCATAATAAAAACCAAGTATCAAATTGTACATATTACACCATATATTTTACACATACTGTATCATACATACACTGTACCCTCTCACCTTTGTGTCAAAATAATGAAACTTTTGAAAATCTCGAAGATCAGAATGTAAGTAGTCAATGTGAATAAATTATTTCATCTGTTTTGTTGTGTCAGGTACATTCAAACATATTGAAATCACACCAGATAATGCATAAAAATGCATCATTTTGTTTTGCTGAGGTTTTCAGGGAGGTATATTTATTGTGTCAAGCGACTCACCAGGGATTGGTGGCGTAGCAGTGGGGCAAGAGCAAACAGCGTTAAGAGTAACGCCTGGAGAAATATCAAAGCATCCTTCAGCTTGCTTCTCCTTTCTGCATTTTCACTGTTAGAGGGTCCTTTATACACACACACACACACACACACACACACACACACACACACACACACACACACACACACACACACACACACACACACACACACACACACACACACACACACACACACACACACACACACAGAGAGAGAGAGATAATTACAAGTTTGTAAATTTTGACAATCTATGACCATCTTTAAATCCGAGGATGACAATGATGCGGATTATGTATATATATATTTTTAAATCATAGTAGTTAATAAAGCAAAACATATCCTTAAACAGATGCCATCCCATTGACAAAAACGATTCCAAATAGTTTTCAACCAATCATTCTTAACATTTTATGTCACCATCCGAGATTGCATTGGGCTATACTGTAGTCTACTTACTGAGCACTTGTAGCTCTGTCCCTGGCCCCCAGGTGATGTTGTTAATCAGACAAAAGTAAAATCCGGTGTCCTCCGTCTCTACATGTCTGAGTTCGATCGAGGAATTTCGTAACATGCTCTTCTGCCTCACAGTGACCCGGTCCCCCTCTATCTTCTTCCTAGGGGTGTTGTATTCTGAGGCCTTGTACCATTCCACCGTGGCAGTTTGGTTTCGGTCCGACACCACACAGAATATGGCCACAGTGCGATTGGTCTTCACCCAATGGAAACGAGGCTTCTGGGTGACCTGTAGGGGGCTGTTTAAAGCCACTGGAGAGACGTATGGGATGAGAGACACAAGGGTTGGTCAGTGAGACAGGTGATGGAAGCGTTGAACTATTTTATAAAACCTACTACTGTTAAATTAACATGATTCATCAGCAAATGTTGTCAGATATTTGTTATGAGGAAATGGCAATTATCACATAGATAATCAAACACTAATCTTTCATATAATTCCTGTAATCTTTCGATTCTGATGAATTATATCATATATAAATGTGTAAGCGTGTTAGACATCAGTATATGAAATAATGTATAAAGCCTACCCAAGCTATTTCAAATGACCGTATGCCTGTTTTACAGTAACAGCCTAATAAATATTCTGCTTATTTTACAATTACACAAAACGACGAAGTAAATGTAAAAAAAATAACATAAATTAATGGCTAATACAATGGATTAAACAATCTTGGAGGTAACAAATTGTACATGGATCATAACTAAATGTTTATTACAGATATATTGTGAGGTTAGTTTGACTTCCTCTTTTACACAGATGGGCAGGAAACAATGCTGGAGACGTGGTCCAATGCAACAACAACACAAAATACTTGCAAAACAAACGTTTATAAATATCCAACATGTCAAATATTTGTAAATATCGATACAAAGATAACTTCAAGAGCAGCCTAAATGTAATGCTTGGGGTAAAGTGATGACTCCAGTGTTTTATGTCTCATTTTGTCAGCACACATGCTAGGAATCACTCTTAAAACAAGTCAGTGTACCAATCTCTTACCTGAGAGGTTCACAAAGGCGAGCCCACAACATCCAACCAGTAGCCAGCACATGGCGGTCAACATTACTACTGTAGATTGCAAAAGCACAAGTTGTACTAGCCCCAAAATAATCTATGCAGAATAGCACCTTGACTGTAGCGTGGAGAGAGACACCAGCATCAGTGGGTGTGACCACTGTTTGGTTGCGCATGCCCCATTCAAGATAATCAAACAAATAAGAGACAGGATATGATTAAAGGGATAGTTCACCCACATTTCAAAATTGCAATCTTGCTTGACTTACATGTTAGTTTTGAAAATGCCAAAGATAGCGGATGGTAGCAGTGGCAACATAAACAACCCCAAAGAGTGAATTGTATTCATGAAGTGAATTGCACTGAATTGTCTTTGTCTACAGACTGCTTACAAGGTAAGGAAACAAAATGTGAATTTGTCATTTGGTTGAGCTATCCCTTTAAGTTGCAAACTACCAAACACAAACTGAAGTCACACACTAACAGGTATGACCCAAGTTCATTAAACTGCCTTTAGAAAACAATTAGTCGACAAACAGTTAACATTTTCCAACAAACATCTTTCCTCTGCAACTTGTGTCCACATAGGGTCTATTCAAATAAAGTGTACTCGTGTGATATTTGACATAATCCGCTCAAACATGCTTATCAGAGCCCCCTACTTTAAAATGGATACCCCTCCCTTCCATACCTCATACCTTATGATAAAGCAATGTGGTGCTGTGTGTTTAGAATGATCTGCTGCAACATGTTGGGCTGGTAACATGTAGGCCAGTGGTTCTCAAACTGGAGGACCTGACCCCCTGAGCCAGTGGTCACAAAAAGGTTATGGGGGATTGAGAGCGTGAAACATCTGCCTCTGATTCCAAAGGGCCAAAGGTAGCAAGTTTGAATCCAGCGATAGAAGGTTTTTTTTGACAATTGTTTTTGTTTGTTTGTGCCTCAGATGACAAAGGTTGAAAGTTTGAATCCAGCGATGGAAAGTTGTTTTTGACAATTGTTTTTGTTTGTTTGTGCCTCTGATTCCAAAGGTTGCAAGTTTGAATCCAGCAATAGAAAGTGTTTTTTATTTATTTTTGTTTTAAGCCTATCCCAAACCTTAATCCTTACCTTAACCCAGGTAACGACCCCATTTTGAAATCTGCTTCTTGTGACCCTCAACTGTGAGTATGTCATTATAAGCCAATGTTTAAAAAAAATAATTTGGGGCTATAGCAGTCAATTGCATAACATTCTGTCAGTATTTCTGATTGTCCTCTCAACTTCGATAACATACAGTACTTTTAATGTAGGGCTATGACAGTCAACTGCAAAATAGTCTGACATAATGTCTCTAATGCGTGTACAAAACAGTTGGGAACTCGGAAATCTCCGACTTCCGACTTCAGTGGTTCAAGACAACTGGAAACTCAGAAGGAAAATTGCACCGACTGGGAAAAATAGTTTTGAACGGTCATCCAACTCACCCTGATGTCTGCAGAGTCTGCATCTCAGTAATTGCTGTATGGCCACTTCAGAGGTTGGATTGACCATGCAGAGCCTTTACGGCTGAGCCTACAGGTAGACAGTATGATCCTGCTTGCTCTGGTCTCCAGAGAAGTGACATGATATCCCTAGTTGATATTGGCTGCTAATACGAATGACTTCCAGCCCAAAATGCAGGTGTACAACTCAATGTATTTCTGTATCTTTCGTTTTGAAAATACGTCACTGTTTATGGCTGTAATGACAGGCTACACTTGTGCAGCGATTGTGCGCACATGCATGAACCACTGATGTAGACCAAGCTGAGTGATGCTGGAGATAGATTGCTGTAAAATGTGTTGTAAATGAATGAGTAATTATCCATACCGTGATTTATATTTGAAAGTTGCATTTAAATATTTTCACAGCACATCATTTGTTTGTGAATCATTACTCATTTATCTACAATACAATATCTCCATAATGATTCCTTTGCTCGTGTTAGTCACTACCACAATTTTCAGGGGAAATTCAGGATCATTTTTGCTTTTTTGGGGAGAAAGTGTATTGAGGCTTTTATGAAATCCACTTTAAAAAAAGTGCTTTGATGCACCAATAGTCCTTTGGGGCGGGGGTGATGCAGTCGCTGAAGTGCCTTACATGGTTCCCTGTTTTTGACTTTAAAAAATGTATGTCAGCGCTCAGATAAGAACCAGGCTGATGCCTGCAAAATGCTACATCAATGAATCATGCTCCATGGTATGTACCAGATTTATGCACAGTAAGAATGCACAAAGCACCAGAAACAGTGACGAAACATAACCATGTGTCTCAGACGCAGATTTTTTTTTTTTAAGTACGTAAATGTGTCGTGGCCTAGGTCTATGCCTCCGAAACACAAATACTGCTGCATCATGGGTTTGAATACGGCCCACTTCTATTTCAGCACACTTTTTCTATCTACAAAAGTATGTGGATTGGCTATTTCAGCCACACCCGTTGCTAACAGGTGTATAAAATCGAGCACGCAGCCATGAAATCTTCATAGACACACATTACCAGAAGAATGGCCTTACTGAAGAGATCAGTGACTTTCAATGTGGCACGGTCATAGGATGCTACCTTTCAAACAAGTCAGTTTGTAAAATGTCTGCCCTGCTTGAGCTTCCCCGGTTAACTGTCAGTGCTGTTAATGTGAAGTGTAAACTTTTAGGAGCAACAACGGCTCAGCTGGGAAGTGGTATGCCACACACGCGTACAGAATTGGACCGCCGAGAGCTGAATCGAGTAGTGAGTAAAAATCGTCTGTCCTCGGTTGCAACACTCACTACCTAGTTCCAAACAGCCTCTGGAAGCAACATCAACACAAAAACTGTTCGTTGGGAGCTTCATGAAATGGGTTTCCATGGCTGGGCAGCCACACACAAGCCTAAGATCACCATGCGCAATGCCAAGCATCGGCTGGGGCGGTGTAAAACTCGCCGCCATTGGACTTTGGAGCATTGGAAATGCGTTTTCTGGAGTAATGAATCACGCTTCGCCATCTGGCAGTCTGACGGACAAATCTGGGTTTGGCGGATGCCAGGAGAATGCTACCTGCCCGAATGCATAGTGCCACCAACTGTGAAGTTTGGTGGAGGAGGAATAATTGTCTGGGGACGTTTTTCACGGTTCGGGCTATGCCCCTTAGTTCCAGTGAAGGGAAATCGTATTGCTACATTCTAGATGATTCTGTGCTTCCAACTTTGTGGCAACAGTTTGAGGAAGGCACTTTTCTATTTCAGCATGACAATGCCCCCATACACAAAGTGAGGCCCATACAGAAATGGTTTGTCGAGATCGGTGTGGAAGAACTTGACTGGCCTGCAAAGAGCCCTAACCTCAACCCCATCGAACACCTTTGGTATGAATTTGAATGCAGACTGCGAGCCAGGCCTAATCACCCAACATCAGTGCCCAACCTCACTAATAATCTTCTAGCTGAATGGAAGCAAGTCCCCGCAGGAATGTTCCAGCATCTGGTCGAAATCCTTCCAAGGAGAGTGGAGGATGTTATAGCAGCAAAGGGGGGGACCAACTACATATTAATGTCCATGATTTTCGCATGAAATGTTTGACGAGCAGGTGTCCACACACTTTTGGTCATGTAGTGTGTATATCGTGCATTTAGAAAGTATTCAGACCCCTTCACTTTTTCCAAATTGTTTACATTACAGAGGGAAAAAACAAGTTCATCAATTTTAGGATAAGGCTGTAACAAAATGTGGAAAAAGTCAAGGGGTCTGAATACTTTCTGAATGCACTGTGTATATACAGTGCCTTGCGAAAGTATTCGGCCCCTTGAACTTTGCGAACTTTTGCCACATTTCAGGCTTCAAACATAAAGATATGAAACTGTATTTTTTGTGAAGAATCAACAACAAGTGGGACACAATCATGAAGTGGAACGACATTTATTGGATATTTCAAACTTTTTAACAAATCAAAAACTGAAAAATTGGGCGTGCAAAATTATTCAGCCCCCTTAAGTTAATACTTTGTAGCGCCACCTTTTGCTACGATTACAGCTGTAAGTTGCTTGGGGTATGTGTCTATCAGTTTTGCACATCGAGAGACTGACATTTTTTCCCATTCCTCCTTGCAAAACAGCTCGAGCTCAGTGAGGTTGGATGGAGAGCATTTGTGAACAGCAGTTTTCAGTTCTTCCACAGATTCTCGATTGGATTCAGGTCTGGACTTTGACTTGGCCATTCTAACACCTGGATATGTTTATTTTTGAACCATTCCATTGTAGATTTTGCTTTATGTTTTGGATCATTGTCTTGTTGGAAGACAAATCTCCGTCCCAGTCTCAGGTCTTTTGCAGACTCCATCAGGTTTTCTTCCAGAATGGTCCTGTATTTGGCTCCATCCATCTTCCCATCAATTTTAACCATCTTCCCTGTCCCTGCTGAAGAAAAGCAGGCCCAAACCATGATGCTGCCACCACCATGTTTGACAGTGGGGATGGTGTGTTCAGCTGTGTTGCTTTTACGCCAAACATAACGTTTTGCATTGTTGCCAAAAAGTTCAATTTTGGTTTCATCTGACCAGAGCACCTTCTTCCACATGTTTGGTGTGTCTCCCAGGTGGCTTGTGGCAAACTTTAAACAACACTTTTTATGGATATCTTTAAGAAATGGCTTTCTTCTTGCCACTCTTCCATAAAGGCCAGATTTGTGCAATATACGACTGATTGTTGTCCTATGGACAGAGTCTCCCACCTCAGCTGTAGATCTCCGCAGTTCATCCAGAGTGATCATGGGCCTCTTGGCTGCATCTCTGATCAGTCTTCTCCTTGTATGAGCTGAACGTTTAGAGGGACGGCCAGGTCTTGGTAGATTTGCAGTGGTCTGATACTCCTTCCATTTCAATATTATCGCTTGCACAGTGCTCCTTGGGATGTTTAAAGCTTGGGAAATCTTTTTGTATCCAAATCCGGCTTTAAACTTCTTCACAACAGTATCTCAGACCTGCCTGGTGTGTTCCTTGTTCTTCATGATGCTCTCTGCGCTTTTAACGGACCTCTGAGACTATCACAGTGCAGGTGCATTTATACGGAGACTTGATTACACACAGGTGGATTGTATTTATCATCATTAGTCATTTAGGTCAACATTGGATCATTCAGAGATCCTCACTGAACTTCTGGAGAGAGTTTGCTGCACTGAAAGTAAAGGGGCTGAATAATTTTGCACGCCCAATTTTTCAGTTTTTGATTTGTTAAAAAAGTTTGAAATATCCAATAAATGTCGTTCCACTTCATGATTGTGTCCCACTTGTTGTTGATTCTTCACAAAAAAATACAGTTTTATATCTTTATGTTTGAAGCCTGAAATGTGGCAAAAGGTCGCAAAGTTCAAGGGGGCCGAATACTTTCGCAAGGCACTGTATACAGTACCAGTGAAACGTTTGGACACAACTACTCATTCAAGGGTTTTTCTTTATTTTTACTATTTTCTACATTGTAGAATAATAGTGAAGACTTTAAAACTATGAAATAACACATATGGAATCATGTAGTAACAAAAAAGGGTTAAACAAATCTAAATATATTTAATATTTGAGATTCTTCAAAGTAACCACCCTTTGCCTTGATGACAGCATTGCACACTCTTGGCATTCTCTCAGCCAGCTTCATGAAGTATTCCTCTGGAATGCATTTCAATTAACAGGTGTGCCTTGTTAAATGTTTATTTGTGGAATTCCCGCAAAACACCAGTCTCAACGTCAACAGTGAAGAGGCAACTCCGGGATGCTGGCCTTCTAGGCAGAGTTGAAAAGAAAACGCCATATCTCAGACTGGCCAATATAAAGAAAAGATTAAGATGGGCAAAATTACACAGACACTGGACAGAGGAACTCTGCCTAGAAGGCCAGGATCACCGAGTCGTCTCTTCACTGTTGATGTTGAGACTGGTGTTTTGAAGGTACTACAGTATTTAATGAAGCTGCCAGTTGAGGACTTGTGAGGTGTCTGTTTCTCAAACTACACACTCTAACGTACTTGTCCTCTTGCTCAGTTGTGCACTGGGAACTCCCACTCCTCTTTCTATTCTGGTTAGAGCCAGTTTGCGCTGTTCTGTGAAGGGAGTAGTACACAGCATTGTACGAGATCTTCAGTTTCTTGGCAATCACAAAACCCTTGAATAAGTAGTTGTGTCCAAACTTTTGACTGGTACTAATATATATATATATATATATATATATCAATTTATTCAATACATTTTAGAATAAGGCTGTAATGTAACAAAATGTGGAAAAAGTCAAGGGGTCTGAATACGTTCCGAATGCACTGTGTGTGTGTGTGTGTATATATATATATATATATATATATATATATATATATACATACACACATACACAGTCGTGGCCAAAGGTTTTGAGAATGACACAAATATTAATTTTCACAAAGTTTGCTGCTTCAGTGTCTTTAGATATTTTTGTCAGATGTTACTATGGAATACTGAAGTATAATTACAAGCATTTCATGATAATGACAAAGTGAAAACAGGTTTTTAAAAATGTTTGCAAATTTATTAAAACTAAAACAGAAATACCATATACACATAAATATTCAGACCCTTTGCTATGAGACTAGACATTGAGCTCAGTTGCATCCTGTTTCCATTGATCATCCTTGAGATGTTTCTACATCTTGATTGGAGTCCACGTTTGGTAAATTCAATTGATTGGGCATGACATGAGAAGGCACACATCTGTCTATATAAGGTCCCACAGTAGACAGTGCAAGTCAGAGCAAAAACATAGCCATGAGGTCAGAGTCCCTCTGTGGTGATGGGAGAACCTTCCAGAAGGATAACGATCTCTGCGGCTCTCCACCAATTAGGCCTTTATGGTAGAGTGGCCAGACGGAAGCCACTTCTCAGTAAAAGGCACTGAACAGCCCGCTTGGATTTTGCCAAAAGGCACCTAAAGACTCTCAGATACTGAGAAACAAGATTGAGCTGAAACCAAGATTGAACTCTTTGGCCTGAATACCAAGCGTCATGTCTAGAGGAAACCTGGTGAAGCATGGTGGTGGCAGAAACATGCTGTGTGGATGTTTTTCAGTGGCAGGGACTGAGAGACTAGTCAGGATCGAGGCAAATATGAACGGAGCAAAGTGCAGAGATGAAAACCTGCTCCAGACCTTAGACTAGGGCAAATGTTCATCTTCCAACAGGACAACGACCCTAAGCACACAGCCAAGACAACGCAGGAGTCTCTAAATGTCCTTGAGTGGCCCAGCCAGAGCCTGGACTTGAACCCGATCGAGAGAGACCTGAAAATCGCTGTGCAGCAACACTCCCCATCCAACCTGACAGAGCATGAGAGGATCTGCAGAGAAGAATGGGAGAAACTCCCCAATACAGGTGTGCTAAGCTTGTAGCATCATACCCAAGAACACTTGAGGCTGTAATCGTCGTCAAAGATGATTCAACAAAGTACCGAGTAAATTGTCTGAATACTTATGTAAATGTGATATTTCTTATATTTTTAATAAATTAGCAAACTTTTTTTTTAAACACTTTTGCTTTGTCATTATGGGATATTGTGTGTAGATTGATGATATATATATTTTTAAATACATTTTAGAACAAGGCTGTAACCTAGCAAAAAGTCAAGGGGTCTGAATACTTTCCCAAGGCACTATGTATGTATGTATGTATGTATGTATGTATGTATCCATCCATAGGCACATAGTAAAACAACAACCTACTACATCTAATGATCTTCCACCCCCTTACTAAGCCATCTTCCTTTCCAGAAAGAAGACTAAACGAGAGAACAACATAAGGTCAGTTTCCCAGACCCAGATTAAGCCTAGTTCTGTGCTAAAAAGCAGATATCCTCCTTTGGAATAGATTTGTTTTAGCCCATCACTAGGCTCAATCTGACTCCAGGAAACCAGCTCCAACAGTATATCTTTTATAGTCTGTCCCTTGCTTCAGAAGAGTGTTAAACAGTATACAAGCATGGCAGGCATTGCCCACTGTGACCACGCTGAGCGAAGCCTGGGAGAGACATTAGCACCAACTGGCATGAAGGCTGAAGGTCACTGGCCGCCCCTGACATTTTGTCTGGGCACTCATTTCCTAAGTACATATCCAGATGAACGTTCCCCCTTTTACCCACGTAACTGTTAAGGAAGAGGGGGCCTATGTACAGTATTAAGCTGTCGATAAAGAGGCTGTACATAATTGCAGTTGCTAAATGTTTACTTCATATTTCCGCTTGATTATTATTACAAATACACATATACTGTATATATACACATATATAAAACCAAAAAATCCCTAAGGCTAATAATTTAATATTTTGCTCATGGGCCTGGGTATGTGTGCCCCTTTCTGTCCAATATGGTTACTTCTGAGCAATATTTCAGCCAATTTAGGGAATCCCTTTTGGCTTAAGAGCACTATCAAGAGGCAAAAGTTCATTATAGCCTCTTTAAAGATGTTGGATACTCAGTTCCCTGTTGCGACTACAAATATAAGTGGTTGCATTTCGGTTTTATGAGGGGATAACAGTACACAAAACCTATTCAACTGTTTCAATTGAAGTTGGTCAGATTTTTTTCAATGTAGAGCAATGTCAAGATGAAGCCATGTCTCACGACATCGGTTGAGCAGATCCAGCTATTTGCATCAATCACAAATGAATAGAAAATATAAGCAATGTCTAATTTCCTGGTTCTATTTGGCACTTATCTATAGCATTCAAGTGCATTGGAGGCATATAGCTGGATCTACACAACCAATGTCATGGGATGTGGTTTCATCTTGACATTAGACTACTATAGAGGTTTAAAAATATCTGACAGACTTTGATTTGAATGTGTTATTTCCCTTAAAGGCTACTCACCAACAGTGTTTAGTTACATGGCTATAAATGCTATATGACAAAAGTTCTCTGGAATTTCAGCAACCTCAGCATGGTACGTTGTATGTAAGTACAAGACATTCAATACGCATCTAATCCCAACAGAAAGGTGAAACTAGCCTGACAGTCTGTGACAATCGGTCTTCCGGTATTCACAGTTTTCCATTTCCAATCTCAACCGCTGTCTTTACATTTTTACTCACTCTCCCCTGAATAAGCACTTGGAAGTTGCTGAATTAATTGATTATTTACTTATTCGACATTGGTGAAAAGAAATTGAAATGTAAATATGTATTATGGAAATCATTGTCATTTGGGGGAATTGTTTTGGCACAAACTACATTTCAGTAACAGCTTTTCAATTCTGAAGATCTTTTTTTTATTTTTTTTTACCTGTGGCCAATACATCTTGTAACCTTAAAAATAGCTGGTGTGAAACAACAAATAATTGCATATTGAGTGTCATCTGTGCTTATGTAAGGGCAACCAATAGAGGGCGTGCATTTATTACTGTGGGAAAGCCCGCATTGCAACATACATTATTATTCACACAGTCACAATTACAATTATGTAACCCTGATCCCTAAACCTGACATTCCATTCCAAATACTTCAGAACAGTTTGAAACATATGAAAGCAGCCCGTGTCCTTTTCCCCCATTTTAAAATATTTTATTCAAGTAACATGGTTAAATTGTACATTAATTAAATGGCTTTAAAAATATAATACAAAGGGGGGGGGGGGGGAAAGTCACAAGAAAAAAAAGAGAACCTCCAATACTGAGCCAAAAGTATATACAGGCAACACTGATTATAAGCTTACTACTAACGTTTTGCATATGACTCCCCCTACATTGAAAATGTAAACATTGGTATATAGTATGTATTTCATTTCGATTTTGCCATTTAAGGAGCAAGCTGTCAAACAATGTAAGTATTGCAGCGATGATATATCATCTCAGATACCATCACTGCAGATCTCTAGTATTTGTAATAGGAATTACTGCCACAACTGCAGTTTCTTCATAAGAAAAAGAGACCCCTCACAAGAAGTATTTAAGAAATATGTTAAGGTCTGGCAGCTGTTACATTCATTTCAGGGACGACGTTTAAAGCAGTTGAACACACACTAAAAAGGTGCTCTACTTCCATTCCAAGTAGTTTAGAACGAGAGACACGGTCAACAACTTCCTACACTCTAGCACGGAAAACCACTTCAAAAGTGCTTATTTCATTCATTTATACATTTTCCAGGTAAGATATTTGTTTCATTCAATTACAACGTGCACAACAGTAAGTGCAGCTATCATAACAACATGAGTAAAGACTTAAAGGGACAGTTCACTCCAAAATCAAAGTTTGTGTTCAGACTTCCAGACTAATGTTGCGTTAAGTCCACATCCCGTGCCTTCAGAAATTATTCATACCCCTTGACTTATTCCACATTTTGTTGTGCTACAGCCTGAATTCAAAATTGATTACATTTATTTTTTTCTACACAAAGTACCTATAATGACAAAGTGAAAACATGTTTTTAGAAATTTTAGCAAATGTATTGAAAATTAAATACAGAAATATCTCATTTAGATATGTATTCACACCCCTGAGTAAATACATGTTAGACTCGCCTTTGGCAGTGATTACAGCTGTGTGTATTTCTGGGTATGCCTGTAAGAGTTTTGCACATATGAATTGTACAATAGTTGCCCATTATTCCTTTTAAAATTCTTCAAGCTCTGTCAAGGTGGTTGTTGATCATTGCTAGACAGCCATTTTCCAGTCTTGGCAGAGAGTCAATTTAAGTGAACATTCAACGTTGTCTTGGTAAGCAACTCCAGTGTATATTTGGCCTTGTGTTTTAGGTTATTGTCCTGCTGACTTCTTACACATTTTGTTGTGTTACACCCTGAATTTAGATTGGATTAAATGGAGATTTGTCACTGGCCTACAAACAATATACCATAATGTCAAAGTGGAATGATGTTTTTTTTGTGTATTTTATTTTTATACTATTTTTTTAATAAACGATGAAACAAATTGAAAGCTGAAATGTATTCAGTCAATAAATATTCATCCCATATGTTAAGGCAAGCCTAAATAAGTTCAGAGGTAAAAATGTGCTTAAGCCACTCTGTGTGCAATAATCCTGTAGTGTTTAACCATTTTTTTTATTGACTACCTCATCTCTGTACACAACACATACAGATAATTGGAAGGTCCCTCAAGTCGAGCAGTGAATTTCAAACGCAGATTCAACCACAAAGACCAAGGAGTTTTTCCAATGCGTCGCAAATTATTGCACCTATTGGTAGACGGGTAATACAAATTAAAAATCAGACATTGAATATCCTTTTGAGCATGGTGAAGTTATTAATGAACCCTTTGGATGGTGTATCAAAACACCCAGTCACTACAAAGATACAGGCACCAGTAGGGTTGCCAACTGTCCCGTATTAGCCGGAATGTCCCTTATATTGGGCTAAATTGGTTTGTTCCATACGGGACCTCCCTTGTCCCGTATATTCATCCAATCACAGTATAGTGTAAACGCGCCAATTTCTGCAAAGTCATTACTGTTATTGTTCAGTCGGTTTGGCATATCAAGGAAATATGGATAAACATGCAAAAAAAGACTGTTTATTGTAGCTGCACAATGTGAAGTAAAAAAGGACGTGGGTTAAGCCCGTCAGTGGTGACTCAACGAAAGCTTTCTGTACTTTATGTGTCGGGAATTCTCAATTGGCCATGAAGGGGAGAATGACCTAACTCAGCATGCATCCACAGAAAAGCACAAGGCCACGCTAGCTAAAGGTGCTAGCAATATCGGTGCATTCTTCGTGAGCTCTCCTTCACTGACCTGGAACAGGCGGTGGTGGCCCTCAAAATGACAGACAGTCAGTATGGACCAACTCTATGAAAAGTTTTGTGCTAGCGGGAGGAAATGCAGAAAGCCAGACAGGATACCACAAAATCCACCAGTGAGAAGTAGTAGTGAGAAGTAGGTGGCAGTTTTCCAAAACCTAGGGAAAGCCAACTTGATCAACATGTTCAGGATTGTCTCATTGGTCCTCAGTGTGCCAGACTCAAATGCCTTTGTAGAGAAGATTTTCTGTCTGATGACCATTAAATGGTCAGACTCAAGAAACCGCTGTAGCACAGAGCTGAAGGAAAAATAAATTAAAATATCTGGGAACTGTGACTTGTCATATAATGACTTCTCTCTGGCTATGCAAGAGTCAAGGACTGCTTGAAATCAGTCAAGAGCAGCAAAAAATATGTAGACTTGGTGAGTGACTCATGCCCCTCTTTTCCACTTTTGCATTTGAAAAGGTTATTTTTTTTGCTGTAAAAAAGGTCCAAAATGTGATTTATTTTATCATTTATTTAGAGGTTTATTCACATATGTTTACACAACGATACAGTTTTAATAAAGCTATAGGCTAAATGGAATATACAAATGTTTTGCCTTTCCAATTGAATAAGAATATACACTGTATATTCATTCACACAACACCGTACCCCCGTGGCACCGTGCACTGGCACGCAACCTTTTGTCCCTTATTTGGTAGTGAGAAAGTTGGTAACCCTAGGCATCGTTCCTAACTCAGATACCGGTGAGGAAGGACAGCACTCAGGGATTTCACCATAAGGACAATGGTGACTTTAAAACAGTTAGAGTTTAATGGCTGTGATAGGAGAAAACTGAGGGTGGATCAACAACACCGTAGTTACTCCACAATACTAACCTGATTGACAGAGTGAAGAGAAGGAAGCCGGTACAGAATACAAATATTGCAAAACATGAATCCTGTTTGCAACAAGGCACTGAAGTAATACTGCAAAACATGTAGCAAAGTAATTCACTTTTTGTCCTGAATACAAAGTGTTATTGGATTTGTCCAGAACATGCAACACATTACTGTGTACTACTCTCCATAATTTCAAGCATAGTGGTGGCTGCATCATGTTATGAGTATACTTGTAAGCGTTAGGGACCGGGCAGTGTTTAAGGATATAAAAGAAATGGAATGGAGTGAAGCACAGGCCAAATCCTAGAGGAAAACATGGTTCAATCTGCTTTCCACCAGACACTGGGAGATGAATTCACCTTTCAGAAGGACAATAACCTAAAACACAAGTCCAAATCCACTGTGGAGTTGCTTACTAAGAAGACAGTGAATGTTCCTGAGTGGCCGAGTTACAGTTTTGACTTAAATCTACGGGGAATTCTATGGCAAGACCTGAAAATGGTTGTTTAGCAATGATGAACAATCAATTTGACAGAGCTTGAAGAATTTTGAAAATTCTTCAAGCCCAGGTGTTCAAAGCTCTGAGACTTACCGTGTAGAATGTGTAGACCATCTATAGAGGACTAACTAAATAAAGTGGGACCGAAGAGCAAAACAATTATACCATTCAATAGTCTGTTGGCCGTAATAATAAAACAAAGAATATACAGTCACCGGGCAGGCAGAGTAATAGACGAGGGACTTACGCAGGTGCTCAATGGAGCCAACTTGGAATCAGGCGCTAAGTGAATAGTTCTACGACTCGATTGTGCCGGTAAGATTACATGGCTGGTCCTAGTCAATAAAAATGTACATTTTTGATTAACTCAATAAAACAAACTGCACATGATCTCACACTCGTATTATGAACTACATCCATACCACTGCAACACAGAATTATATTGGCTCACTCATCAGAGACATTTCAGACAGACATCCAGTAACAGTACACGGTTGTGTCACGTAAGGCTCATGTAAACATTCAGTTGACAATTATTCCCTTGTTAACCAACCGATACCCATCCCAGTAAGTAAATATATTTTGGAGATGACACTTAGACAAAATCAAGAAATATAATATTTTGGATCATTTGTGTGACATCCCGGTTGAAACGGGTACTTACCATTTCAATTAATTTATACTTACTTTAATTAAGACATTTCTTAATTAAATGGTCAATACCGGACTGTAAAATAAATGATTACCAGTAGACCTGTTAGACACAGTGATGCAGCCAGCTCCGAGGGGCCTTGAGACGGGGGTGCCTCTGGCAGTTACATGGTAAACTGCTTGAACATGAACTGGAGGGATATACAGTGCCTTCAGAATGTATTCACACCCCTTGACTTTTTCCACATTTTGTTGAGTTACAAAGGGGATTTAAAATGGATTTGTCATTTTTTGTCAACGATCTACACAAAACACTCTAATGTCAAAGTGAAAGAAAAATGCTAACATTTGTAAAAAATATATATAAGAAATAGAACTTCTTGATAAGAAGTATTCAACCCCGTGAGTCAATGCATGTTAGATTCACCTTTGGCAGCGATTACAGCTGTGAGTCTTCCTGGGTAAGGGCTCTAAGAGCTTTGCACACATGAATTGTGCAACATTTTCCCATTATTCTTTACAAAAATCTTCAAGTTCTGTCAAATTGGTTGTTGATGACTGCTGGAAAACAATTTGCAGGTCTTGCCATAGACTTTGAAGCAGATTTAAGTCAAAACTGTAATTCGGCCACTCAGAAAGATTCAGTGTCTTCTTGGTAAGCAACTCCAGTGTAGATTTGGTTATTGTCCTGCTGAAAGGTGAATTAATCCCCCAGTGCTTGGTGGAAAGCAGACTGAACTAGGTTTTCCTCTAGGATTAGGCTGGTGCATAGCTCCATTCCTTTTTCATCCTGAAAAACTCTCCAGTCCTTAATGATTACAAGGATACCCATAACATGATGCAGCTACCACTATGCTTGAAAATTTGGAGTGGTACTCAGTAATGTGTTGTATTGGATTTGCCCCAAACATTACACTTTGTATTCATGACAACAAGTGAATTGCTTTGCCACAATTTTTTCAGTATTACTTTTGTGCCTTGTTGCAAAAAGGATGCATGTCTTGGAATATGTGTATTCTGTAAAGGCTTTCTTCTCTTCACTCTGTCAATTAAGTTAGTATTGTGGAGTAACTACAATGTTGTTGATCCATCCTCAGTTTTGTCCTATCACAGCCATTGCACTCTGTTTTAAAGTCACCATTGGCCTTATGGTGAAATCCCGGAGTGGTTAGGAAGGACACCTGTATCTTTGTAGTGACTGGGGGTATTGATGCACCATCCAAAGTGGAATTAAAATCTTCATGTCTGCTTTTTATTTTATTACCCATCTACCAATAGGTGCCCTTTTTTGCAAGGTATTGGAAAAACTACCTGGTGTTCGTGGTTGAACCCGTGTTTGAAATTCACTGCTCGACTGAGGGACCTTACAGGGGTGTGTGTGGGGTACAGAGATGGGGTAGTCATCCAAAAAAATCCTGTTAAACTATTATTGCACACAGTCCATGCAACATATTTTATGACTTTTGACAGATTTTTACTCCTGAACGTATTTAGGCTTGCCATAATTAATAAGTTACTTATTGACTGAAGACATTTCAGCTTTTCATTTTTAATTCATTTGTTAAAAGATTTAAAAAAAATAAAAAATAAAATTGAAAAACATAATTCCACTTTGGCATACTGGAGTAGGCACAGGTGAATCTGGGTGATTTCCCCCCAAAAATAAGGTGATTCCAAAATGTCAAAATAAGGCATGATCTGAGTATGAAATGCTTTTATGGCAATAAAGGCATTTAGGCATTCCTTCAAAACAATTAGATGTGGGTAATGTTCACTGTCAAAAACATGCCCAATTCCTATGGGATATGTATGGATACTAATTATCAAACATTTTATATTTTGTGAGATTGTGAATTGTTTGTAGGTATAAAATAGAATACAGAGTTATCTAACAGTCCAGTGGTCAAATATAGATCAATTCTAGAAATGGCCTTACAAAAATAGAAAACGAGACCCCCTATTACGATCAATAAACTTGACTTTAATTATTATACCTAAACCATCAGCTACTTGTAATCACTTCATAGTAGTGCTATGTGGAAGCGTCAACTATATTGGCGACACTCCCAACACATAAAATTACTCACCAAATCTGTGAAAAATACAATAGGAAGACCATGGTGAATTCCCTCAAGTGCTTTTTGTTATACAATCGACTCTCGCAGGCTGTCTATTGACTCACGGCTACACAAATAGGGGGTGACCTCTATGGGGACCACCAAGAGGTTTGGCCCAGCAGGCACCGGCCAGGTAGGTTCCAGCCCTGTGGGTTGTGTTTGCTCGGGGAGGTCCAATGGCGGATCAGACGTCACAGGGGCTGAGTGTAACACCACCTCACTGGTGACCTCAACGGGGACCACCAAGAGGAGTGGTCTGCCAGGCTCCGGCCTGGTGGTCTGGGTTTGCTTGGGGAGGTCCGATGACCGATTGGACACCAGAGGGGCCGATATGGGTTGCGCTCGCAACCCAGCCAATTCCATCTCTGCGGCAAGGTCCAGGTCGCTCCCATAGAGCACGTTCATCTTTCGCACCAGAAGTCCCTCCGTCTCCGGGGGCTCCTCGTTCTCCTCCCGCCTTATCTGCCTCTTGGAGCGGCGCATGAAGGAGGCATGCAGGATGGAGCGCTTGAGAAGGTGCTTGCGGTAAGCCCGCTGGATGATCACGGCTGCTGCCTCCTCCTCCTTGCGCCGCAGCGTGGTGGTGATGGGCTCGTAGGAGTCGGTCGTGGGGTTGTTCATGTTGAACTTGGCCTCGATGCTCACCTTCATGGCCGTCATCTCCACCCCTTCTCCCAGCACCTCCTGGGTGACGGCCAGCAGGATGTCCAGGCAGTGAATCTTATCGCCCGTGACCAGGGGCAGGTCCATCGAGATCAGCTTGATCCGGTTGGGCTTGGCGATACGCAGGGGTTCCTGCAGGGTGTCACAAAATTCTGACAGCTTGGCGTATTCGATGAACTGCGTGCCCTCAAGGTCGAACTTCTCCCAGGTCTCGTCGAACATCACAAAGTCATCCTCGCACAGCAGGTCCCCGCTCTCCTCTTGGGCCGTGTTGAAGTTCTCCAGGATGATGGCGATGTACATGTTGACCACCACCAGGAAGGACATGATGATGTAACTGCAAAAGAACATGATACCCATGCCTGGGTTGCCGCAGTTGCCCCGAACGTCCGAGCCCGGGTTCTCAATGTCTGGGTCACAGTCTGGAGGACCGCTGTTTAGAATTGGCAGCAGAAGACCATCCCAACCCGCAGAGGTGGTGATCTCAAACAGGCAGATAATACTGCTGCCGAACGTCTGGAAATTGAAGATGTCGTCGATGCCCGCCTGTTTTTTGACGTAGGCAAAGTTGGACATGCCGAATATGGAGAAGATGAACATGATGAGGAAGAGCAGGAGGCCGATGTTGAACAGAGCAGGGAGTGACATCATCAACGCAAATAAGAGCGTCCGAATGCCCTTGGCACCTTTGATGAGACGCAGGACCCTGCCTATCCTAGCCAGCCTGATGACCCTGAACAAGGTGGGTGACACAAAGTACTTCTCTATGATGTCCGACAGCATTATACCTGAAGGGAAATTAGATAAACAATGGTTAATGACCAATCACACCTCTCCATCTACTGTCGAAATATCTCATCTTCAATGCTTTTCAGTGTGGCATTTTTCAATTGGTTTACTTTCTGAATCAACTTGATTTTAAATGGAATTGATCCCAACCCTGTAGTAACTTGTCTATGACTTATCCTATGTACAGTATACAATAAGGTATACAGTGTAAAGAATATTGAGGTACAAACCCGCAACGGACAGGATGACCACGACAAAATCAAAAATATTCCATCCGATGGTGAAGAAGTAATGGCGAAGGGCAAACATCTTGAGCAGACACTCGCCGGTGAAAACGACGATGAAGGCCAGGTTGATCTTGTAAAGGACATTTTCCTTCTCCGCGCTTTGGTCGTCCGTCTCCACCATCATGGTGACCATGTTGAGGCAGATGAGGACCATGATGAAGATGTCAAAGAACTGCTGAGTGATGAAGTCAAACACAGCGCCTTGAATCATGTTCTGTAGGGGCCCGAGGGTCACATGAAAGAGAGAGTGAGGGAGACACAAACACAAATTTCCTTAGGTGTGTTAAAGCCAATGTTGTGTAGAACAGGCTAAGGTGGGTCAACGATGATGTCATGGCAAAGTCACGCATTTTAATGTCACTGGGTATGTGGTATACTCAGAGCAGGACCTGCAGACTTTAGCCCCATAACATAATTTAATTATTACTTGTACATGAAATGTATCACACAATTACTGGTCAAAAGATTGACATTGAAATTCTACACATAAAAAATGCACTTTCAACACAAAAGATCATTGATCAAATGACGTAATCCCTATAATCAGCAATGTATTTATTGAAGGTGCTTATGTAGAGTACATTTAGTCTTGGATTAGAAAGATGTAATGAATCTTAATACTAGAGAGAGTAGCATAAGTGTGTGGCTATAACCGAATGCCATTTATGTGTTGCATACCGTAGGCCTTGGGATAGGCTTCACTGGCTTCTTCGAGCCAAGTTTCTTCATGGCTTCATGATATTTCTTCTGCTCCTCTGTCATAAAGATGTCATCACCAAAGTGCAGGATCAAAATCAAATCAACAATTATTCTGGGCATTTACATGTATACAGGTATATATCAAAATGAATTAAAACTGTATATATTCAATCTTGATTTTTTAAAATTTGTAGTCAATCTGCGATTGGTACATCAATTGTTGGACTTTTAAAATAGTTATAAATACAGTTTGATTCTTGAAGAGTATCTGTACAGTATACAGTGCATTCAGAAAGTATTCAGACCCCTTGACTTTTTCCACATTTTGTTACGTTACAGCTTTAATCTAAAATCCTCATCAAATAATACCCCATAATGACAAAGCGAAAACAGTTTGACATTTTAGCACATTTATTAAAAATAAAAGACAGAAATACCTTATTTACATAAGTATTCAGACCCTTTACAATGATACTTGAAATTGAGCTCAGGTGCATCCTGTTTCAATTGATCATCCTTGAGATGTTTCTACAACTTGATTGGAGTCCACCTGTGGTAAATTCAATTGATTGGACATGATTTGGAAAGACACACATCTGTCTATATAAGGTCCCACAGTTGACAGTGCACATCAGAGCAAAAACCAAGCCATGACGTCGAAGGAATTGTCTGTAAAGCTCCAAGACGGGATTGTGTCGAGGCACAGATCTGGGTAAGGGTACCAAAACATTTCTGCAGCATTTGAAGGTCACCAAGAACACAGTGGCCCCCCATCGTTCTTAAATGGAAGAAGTTTGGAACCATCAAGACTCTTCCTAGAGCTGGCCACCATGCCAAACTGAGCAATCGGAGGAGAAGGGCGTTGGTCAGGGAGGTGACCAAGAACCCGATGGTCACTCTGACAGAGCTCCAGAATTCCTCTGTGGAGATGGGAGAACCTTCCAGATGGACAACCATCTCTGCAGTACTCCACCAATCAGGCCTTTATAGTAGAGTGGACAGACGAAAGCCACTCCTCAGTAAAAGGCACATGACAGCCCGCTTGGAGCTTGCCAAAAGGCACCTACAGACTCAAGACCATGAGAAACAAGATTCCCCTGTCTGATGAAACCAATATTGAACTCCTTGGCTTGAATGCCAAGGGTCACGTCTGGAGGAAAGCTGGCATCATCCCTACGGTGAAGCATGGCGGTGGCAGCATCATGCTGTGCCAATGTTTTTCAGCGGCAGGGACTGGGAGACTAGTCAGGATTGAGGGAAAGATGAATGGAGCAAAGTACAGAGAGATCCTTGATGAACACCTACTCCAGAGTGCTCAGGACCTCCGACTGGGGTGAAGGTTCACCTTCCAACAGGACAATGACCCTAAGCACACAGCCAAGGCAACGCAGGAGTGGTTTCGGGACACGTGTCTAAATGTCCATGAGTGGCCCAGCCAGAGCCCGAACTTGAACAAGATCAAACATCTCTGGAGAGAAAATAGCTGTGCAGCGACGTTCCCCATCCAACCTGACAGAGCTTGAGAAAATCTGCAGAGAAGAATGGGAGAAACTCCTCAAATACAGATGTGTCAAGCTTGTAGCATCATACCCAAGAAGACTTGAGGCTGCAATCACTGCCAAAGGTGCTTCAACAAAGTAGTGAGTAAAGGATCTGAATACTTATTTTTAATACATTTGCAAAAAAAAAATCATGTTTTATTAATGTACACTAATTATTTTGGGACTAATAAATTATATTAGTTGAATTGAGTAAATGCATTTCTCGTTTTACAGAGCAATTATTTGATTAACTACACGCTTATAATTTAGTAGGTCTATTGGTAGTTGTTATTTACACTATACACATAGCATATGCTTGGGTACCACATTGACATCTCTGATGTGCTTGCCTCAATAAGTGAATGCTAGAACAAGCTATTTGTATCTTGTCTCTTAATAATTGCATAACGGCGCAAGTTAGACATGCTCATTATTGTCCTACTGAGAGGTGATGTAAGGCTCGCTACCTTGACTAGATTCCTCCAGAGACGTACACGGCCTGTTGCCTTTATTCACATAATATGAACGTAGTTTACTATTATATTCAACATAATTTCTACCTAATGGTTGGGTCATTTCCGAACCTTTACAAAATGGCGACTCATCCAGTTGTCGGGGATTTCTATATCCAACTATATATCTGTCATCTATTAATCACTTTATTTACTAGTAAAAAATAAATAAAAAAGAGATGGCGCTTATCTTTTTCTTTTGCTGGTTGAAATTGTCAATAATGACACCAATGAAAAGATTGAGGGTGAAGAAGGAGCCGAAGATGATGAAGATGACAAAGTAGATGTACATGTAGAGGTTGATCTCATACGAGGGCTGCTCCTCCACCTAGGGGACCATAAATAGTTTCGCTCGTCAAACAAACAAAAAAACGATTTACTTACAACAATTCAACTGCCATCAATGTGTCCGGTAACACTTTGACTTTCCTGAATAAGCATGAATAATATCTGACTAACTGTGTATAACTATACACTTTTAATAAAAGCATTTTGAAGCGTTTACAATTCACAAGCATGAATCACATTTATGATCATTTATAAAGCATGTATACACATTTTTCAATGGCTTACTCATGAATGCTATGACTTTTGTATTCTGTGGTAATAACTGCTCCCCAAACCAAATGTTTATATTACAGTATCTTATATAAGTACCTACTTCTCGAGAGTCCACGGCAGCATACATGATGTCCATCCAGCCTTTAAATGTGGCCTGTAGAGAGATAGGGCACTTTTTTTTCAGATACTTTTGAGTACACCAACACCCTCAGAGAAGGAAACAATATTAAATACTTTAGTAGACCAGGGGGTGACCAAGTCTCTTCCTTCAGAGCTACCGGGTATGCAGGCATTTGCTCCAAACCTGTTGTTACACACTTGATTCAGTTAATCGAGTTCCTGGTGAGCAGCTAATTAGTTGAATCAGGTGTGCTAGAGTAGGGTTGGAGCAAAAGGAGGAAGGGTAGCTCTCCAGGAGGAGGATTGGGCCACAGCTTGAGAGCCAGCGCACAGCACCCATGCATCTTAGAAACCCTGGCCCTCACCACTTGCAGCAGAGAGAGGTAGCCCAAGCCCACGTTGTCGTAGTTGACTTTGACGTTGACCCAGCGGGCTTCCTGGGTGGCGTGCTGCAGGGCAAGGCAGTCGCTCCTGTTGTTGACCTCGGTGATGGGGAACAGCTCCTCCGTGGTGGTGTTGATGCAGCGGTAGAACTTTCCGGCAAACAGGTTGACCCCCATGATGCTGAAGATGAGCCAGAAGATGAGGCACACCAGCAGCACATTGAAGATGGAGGGGATGGCGCCGACAAGAGCGTTTACCACCACCTTCCTCCCATAGACAGGACACAGTGCAGTCAAAACCATTAAAGTCACCTCCGTTACAATAGTCAGCCATGACCACTGCAGTCACCGCCACCCAACACTAAGTCATGCTCCCTGCAGTCAAAATAGTCAAGACAGCTAACACCACCTTCGTCACAATAGTAATTTATATGACTACTGCAGTCACCTCTGTCCCAACACTAAGTCATGCTCCCTGCAGTCAAAATAGTCAGTCAAGACAGCTAACACCACCTTCGTCACAATAGTCAGTCATGATGACCACTAACATCACCTCGGTCACAATAATAATTTATATGACTACTGCAGTCACCTCTGTCCCAATAGTAAGACATGCTCCCTGCAGTCAAAATAGTCAATCACGACCACTAACGTCAGCTCTGTCACAGTAGTCAGTCATGACCCCTAACACCACCTACATCCTAACAGTCAGTCATGACCATTTACATCACCTCCATCGCAATAGTCATAGCTAACCGCAGTCAACTCTGTCACAAGACGTCACTGTCAGAGATGTGTCAGTGTGCGTATGCGTTTAGGATTGTCTGTATCAGCATTTCTGTCGGTGTGTCTTTCTCTGTCTGCGTGGATATTTAAGTGTTGTACTGATAGGTTTGAAACAGTTACTCACCCTCATTCCCTCAAATCTTGACAGGGCTCGAAGTGGCCTTAGAGCCCTGAGTGTTCTAAGAGACTTGATTGGTCCAAGTTCAGAGTAGCCCATCCAGTTAGCTCCTAAAGTGACTAAGGAAACCTGAGGCAGGATTGTAACGTCATTGTAGTCACCCAACATCTCGTTATATGCTTGTTCGAATGACCAAAACTTTACAAATTTAAGGTCTTGTATTTTCTGCCAAGCAGGATAACAAAAAAAATAAATTACTTGCGGAGAATACAAGGTAACACAAATGTCAATGTCTTCCTTGATTTTCACGTACATGTATTATGGAGCTCGCCCACAACAGTGATAATAGTTGTAACATTGCTTAACCCACGTTTCATTCTGTGTAAATATCACTTCAAAAACAATTCAATGGAAACTTACATCCACAATTAGGAAGTCCAGCCAACACCAAGCGTTGGTGAAGTAGGTCTTGAAGCCGTACGCCACCCATTTCAAGAGCATCTCAATGATAAAGACATAGGTGAAGACTTTGTCTGCATACTCCAGGATGATTTTGATAGTTCTTCTCCTCTCAATGTAAATATCCTCAAAAGCCTATCAGAAGTGAGCCAAAGAAAATGAATCTCAATATATATAACCAGTGGCCTTCCCAGAGTAATGGAGTATCAACTGTAAATAGGTCAATGACCAGGAACTCACTCACCAGAGCTCCACTGCTTAGGAGGATCATGAAGACTATGAAGGTCTCAAAGTAGTCGTGTTCCACGATGGTGAAACAGGTCCTGCGGAGGTTCCACCACTTCTTGCCTCTGCCCTGAGAGACGTCAAATGTCAGACACGGCCATCGAGCGATACAGCCTGGAGAGAGCGAGAGAAATGCCAACATGGTGTTTTTGTACGCTTCATTTGGACTGTTTCACTTGCCCCCCGAGGTGCTGTCTGTGTAGCATAGCCTAAAGTCTAGCCAGGTCCTGAGCGAGTTGGACAATCCCGCAAATAAAAGATGTGACGTATCATGGCAATCACTTTACTGACATTATTAAGCTGTGACTCCAAACTCTATGGTCCCACCTTACATGAAATAGAATACAGTAACTCTCTCTCTGTGAATGCTGATGTGCCAATTTGTGTGATATGGGACAAAGTTTACAGATATTTCCACAAGAAAATTAGACATCAAACACTTGATATTAGCGTTGCATTTTTGTAATTTAGTAACAATACATTGTAAAGACCATGAAAATCAGGAAACCCAACCCAGATCTATTTAAGCAGGGGACAGTATTTCCTGTGTACCATCAGTGAAGCAAGCTTCTGGTTCCTCTGGCTCTGGCTCCTCCTCTTCCTCCTCTTCCACAGGCTCTGGTTCAGGTACATAGTCCACCGTGCTGCACACCGAGGACTCGTCACCCACTGCACCCAACAACTATCGATGGGGAGGAAAGAGACTGAGTGGCTGAGACAAAATGTCAGCCACAACATCAGAGAGGAGAAATCTAACTCATGTAGGATTGTGAACTTGGATTGAAGAGAACCACAGGTGAGATTTGTCCTAATTCTTATACTTGTTTGCTTAAATATCCAGGTAACACTTTACATGGTATACTTGAAAGATTTATGAAGGGTTTATAAGTAGTTTATTAACTGACAATTATTAGTTCATAGATAAAGCAGAGTACAATTATCGTCTTCAGTTTGCCATCATACTGTACCTTCAAGTGATCACCTTGTCCATTTTCTTCATCTGATGTAAAAGACCCACTGTAGTCATCATCGTTCTCAAAGTCCGTCTCCCCCTGGGCAATGGGCACATTGAGGCTCATCTCGCCGTCTGCCTGAAGCCCGTCCACACAGTTGGTCATCCCGTCGGCCATCTTGGAATCCTGGCACGTGTCTAAGTGGTTTAGTGCAAAGGTCTCCTTTTCGGGGTTTCCTTCGATCCCCTCACCCCCTTCCTTGTCCCCGGTGGCCTTTTTGCCCAGTAGCTGCAGGACCATGTGGCGGACAGAGGCTTTCACCCAGTCGATGCCCCAGTTGATCCTGCCGATGGCGATCTGGAGGTTGTTCATCTCACCGTCGTCATCACTGGACAGGTTGTCTCCACTGAATGAGCTGAGCAGCAAGGCCAGGAAGAGGTTCAGCACCTACAGGGAGGTAGAGGTGGCAGTTCTCTTTGAAAGTTAGAGAGAAGGTGTCTGACAGGGCAGTGTGGGGAATCTGATCCTACTTTACTCCCAGCTACTCCAAGCCTTGTGCGTTTAAGGGAGGTGTCCTGGGAGAATTAAAAGACAGCCAAAAGACACATCTATTCCATTCTGCTTCATGGCTTAGTGACTTACTGCGAGCTTAAAGGCAGGTGAGCAAAGAATGGAGGAGAACTAAACTTCCGTGGGACCTATCATCCTTCCACTCGCCCTCTCTACCTTCTCTTCCTCTGTATGCACTGCTAAAGGCACTTTCTATCACTCTAAATTTCAGGCTTCTGCCTCTAACCCTAAGAAACTATTTTCTATCTTCCATCCCCCTCCCTGCTCCCTCTCTGCGGATGACTTTGTCAACCACTTTGAAAAGAAGGTTGACAACGTCTACTCATTAAATCAGCCTACTGAGTCCACTGGTCCCACTCACCCAATGCCTTGACCTCTTTCTCCCCTCTCTCTTCAGATAAAATCCTGCAACTAATAAAATCACTTTTTATAGCTACTGTTTACAGGCCTCCTGGGCCATATACAGCGTTCCTCATTGAGTTCTCTGAATTCCTATCGGACCTTGTAGTCATAGCAGATAATATTCTAATCTTTGGTGACTTTAATATTCACATGGAAAAGTCCACAGACCCACTCCAAAAGGCTTTCGGAGCCATCATCGACTCAGTGGGTTTTGTCCAACATGTCTCTGGACCTACTCACTGTCATACTCTGGACCTAGTTTTGTCCCATGGAATAAATGTTGTGGATCTTAATGTTTATCCTCATAATCCTGGACTATCGGACCACCATTTTATTACGTTTGCAATTGCAACAAATAATCTGCTCAGACCCCAACCAAGGAACATCAAAAGTCATGCTATAAATTCACAGACAACACAAAGATTCCTTGATGTCCTTCCAGACTCCCTCTGTCTACCCAAGGATGTCAGAGGACAAAAATCAGTTAACCACCCAACTGAGGAACTCAATTTAACCTTGCGCAATACCCTAGATGCAGTTGCACCACTAAAAATTAAAAACATTTGTCATAAGAAACTAGCTCCCTGGTATACAGAAAATACCCGAGCTCTGAAGCAAGTTTCCAGAAAATTGGAACGGAAATGGCGCCACACCAAACTGGAAGTCTTCCGACTAGCTTGGAAAGACAGTACCGTGCAGTATCGAAGAGCCCTTACTGCTGCTCGATCATCCTATTTTTCCAACTTGATTGAGGAAAATAAGAACAATCCGAAATTCCTTTTTGATACTGTCGCAAAGTTAACTAAAAAGCAGCATTCCCCAAGAGAGGATGGCTTTCACTTCAGCAGTAATAAATTCATGAACTTCTTTGAGGAAAAGCTCATGATTATTAGAAAGCAAATTACGGACTCCTCTTTAAATCTGCATATTCCTTCAAAGCTCAGTTGTTCTGAGTCTACACAACTGCCAGGACCTAGGATCAAGAGAGACACTCAAGTGTTTTAGTACTATATCTCTTGACACAATGATGAAAATAATCATGGCCTCTAAACCTTCAAGCTGCATACTGGACCCTATTCCAACTAAACTACTGAAAGAGCTGCTTCCTGTGCTTGGCCCTCCTATGTTGAACATAAATGGCTCTCTATCCACCGGATGTGTACCAAACTCACTAAAAGTGGCAGCAATAAAGCATCTCTTGAAAAAGCCAAACCTTGACCCAGAAAATATGAAAAAACAATTAAAAAAAAACTATCAGCCTATATTGAATCTTCCATTCCTCTCAAAAAATGTAGAAAAGGCTGTTGCGCAGCAACTCACTGCCTTCCTGAAGACAAACAATGTATACGAAATGCTTCAGTCTGGTTTCAGACCCCATCATAGCACTGAGACTGCACTTGTGAAGGTGGTAAATTACCTATTAATGGCATCAGACCGAGGCTCTGCATCTGTCCTTGTGCTCCTAGACCTTAGTGCTGCTTTTAATACCATCAATCACCACTTTCTTTTGGAGAGATTGGAAACCCAAATTGGTCTACATGGACAAGTTCTGGCCTGGTTTAGATCTTATCTGTCGGAAAGATATCAGTTTGTCTCTGTGAATGGTTTTCCCTCTGACAAATGAACTGTACATTTCAGGGGTTCCTCAAGGTTCCGTTTTAGGACCACTATTGTTTTCACTATATATTTTACCTCTTGGGGATGTCATTCGAAAACATAATGTTAACATTCACTGCTATGCGGATGATACACAGCTGTACATTTCAATGAAACATGGTGAAGACCCAAAATTGTCCTCGCTAGAAGTCTGTGTTTCAGACATAAGGAAGTGGATGGCTGCAAACTTTCTACTTTTAAACTCGGGCAAAACAGAGATGCTTGTTCTAGGTCCCAAGAAACAAAGATATCTTATGTTGAATCTGACAATTAATCTTAATGGTTGTACAGTCGTCTCAAATAAAACTGTGAAGGACCTCGGCGTTACTCTGGACCCTGATCTCTCTTTTGACGAACATATCAAGACTGTTTCAAGGACAGCTTTTTTCCATCTACGTAACATTGCAAAAATCAGAAACTTTCTGTCCAAAAATGATGCAGAAAAATGTATCCATGCTTTTGTTACTTCTAGGTTAGACTACTGCAATGCTCTACTTTCCAGCTACCCGGATAAAGCACTAAATAAACTTCAGTTAGTGCTAAATACGGCTGCTAGAATCCTGACTAGAACCAAACATTTTGATCATATTACTCCAGTACTAGCCTCCCTACACTGGCTTCCTGTCAAGGCAAGAGCTGATTTCAAGGTTTTACTGCTAACCTACAAAGCATTATATGGGCTTGCTCCTACCTATCTCTCTGATTTGGTCCTGCCGTACATACCTACACGTACGCTACGGTCACAAGACGCATGCCTCCTAATTGTCCCTAGAATTTCTAAGCAAACAGCTGGAGGCAGGGCTTTCTCCTATTGAGCTCCATTTTTATGGAATGGTCTGCCTACCCATGTGAGAGACACAAACTCGGTCTCAACCTTTAAGTCTTTACTGAAGACTCTTCTTATCAGTGGGTCATATGATTGAGTGTAGTCTGGCCCAGGAGTGTGAAGGTGAACGGAAAGGCTCTGGAGCAACGAACCGCTCTTGCTGTCTCTGCCTGGCCGGTTCCCCTCTTTCCACTGGGATTCTCTGCCTCTAACCCTATTACAGGGGCTGAGTCACTGGCTTACTGGTGCTCTTTCATGCTGTCCCTAGGAGGGGAGCGTCACTTCAGTGGGTTGAGTCACTGATGTGATCTTCCTGTCTGGGTTGGCGCCCCCCTTGGGTTGTGCCGTGGCAGAGATCTTTGTGGGCTATACTCGGCCTTGTCTAAGGATGGTAAGTTGGTGGTTGGAGATATCCCTCTAGTGGTGTGGGGGCTGTGCTTTGGCAAAGTGGGTGGGGCTATATCCTTCCTGTTTGGCCCTGTCCGGGTGTGTCATCGGATGGGGCCACAGTGTCTCCTGACCCCTCCTGTCTCAGCCTCCAGTATTTATGCTGCAGTAGTTTGTGTCGGGGGGCTAGGGTCAGTTTGTCATATCTGGAGTAATTCTCCTGTCCTATCCGGTGTCCTGTGCGAATTTAAGTATGCTCTCTCTAATTCTCTCTTTCTTTCTTTCTCTCTCTCGGAGGACCTGAGCCCTAGGACCATGCCTCAGGACTACCTGGCATGATGACTCCTTGCTGTCCCCAGTCCACCTGGCCGTGCTGCTGCTCCAGTTTCAACTGTTCTGCATGTGATTATTATTATTTGACCATGCTGGTCATTTATGAACATTTGAACATCTTGGCCATGTTCTGTTATAATCTCCACCCGGCACAGCCAGAAGAGGACTGGCCACCCCACATAGCCTGGTTCCTCTCTAGGTTTCTTCCTAGGTTTTGGCCTTTCTAGGGAGTTGTTAGCCACAGTGCTTCTACACCTGCATTGCTTGCTGTTTGGGGTTTTAGGCTGGGTTTCTGTACAGCACTTTGAGATATCAGCTGATGTACGAAGGGCTATATAAAACACATTTTATTTGATTAGTGAGGTCTGACCACACGACAACCTGCCCGCTCAATCTCATTCCCTCCTCAAGACCATCTATGGATACCTTCTCCCATTCCTCACATCCCTCATCAACTCATCCCTGACCATTGACTGCTTCCCCTCGGACTTCCAAATTGCCAGAGTCGATTCCCTTCTCAAGAAATCAACACTTGAGTCCCTTCTTTCTTTTCTTTCCAAAACACTTGAGCGTGCTGTCGCTGACTAACTCTCTCGTTATTTCTCTCAGAACGATCTTCTTAACCATAACCAGTCAGGCTTCGAGACGGGTCACTCAACCGAGACTGCTCTTCTCCGTGTCATGGAGGCTCTCCGCCAGTGTTGTGTTCGAGACCACCTAAAGTGGGACTGGTTCAAGACAAAGACCGGAGCAAATCGAGTCCGAGTCAAGACCAAGATCGGAGGGGGTGAGAACGAGTCAAGACCAAGACCGGAGGGGGTGAGAACGAGTCAAGACCAAGACCGGAGGGGGTGAGAACGAGTCAAGACCGAGACCAGGAGGGAGACAAAGGGTCAGAGACCAAGCCAAGGCTGAGACCAGGAAAATGTGAGTCCAATTCAAGACCATGATTGTAATTTTGTCAAATCATCACCATAATAAGAGTTTGAAATGTCCAGTATTTCTGTATTCATATTTCAGAACAACATATGGATTCTTTAGACATTAAGAATGGTGAAATGCTGAATGCTGGGGGAAAATAGAGCCACTCTACAAATTATTACTAACCCAAACACAGCGGGGAACATTGAGTGCCTCCTATAATAATACCTCTAATTACATTATTATTTTCAATGATGTTCTGATTTAATCTATTTAGTTTTTGTTGAAAAGGGTTAACACTGAAGAGAAAAAAAGATCCAATCAGGATTTTTCCTTTTTGGTCTCTGGGGAGATAAATATAGCTAGCTAAGTCAGCCATTGGCTACCAAAAAATGTATGGAAACATTTGCCTTCTCAAAGGCCAACAGGTCCTTGCACAACAGCGAGCAGTAGTTTTCCAGTTTATCCACGGTCTAGTAGGCTAGGTTTGCAGTGGCTGCAGCAGGTGTTATTGAAGAGGAAGTTGTTGCTAATTTGTTAGCTTCTCCCTTTTCAAGAATAACTTTCAACGACAAGCTGAGTTTCAAATGATCATCTGGTGAGTGGAAGTGTGTTTTTTATCACAGGGCGCTTGCTGTTATCCATCTCTTTGAAAATAACTTGTTGCATTTAAACTTTCGGTCAGCGGATACTTTGTGTGCTAAACGTGAAATGCTTTTGCAATGGGAAGTCATAGTTGTACATTTCGATTAGGAAATGCTTAGCCTCATGGTTGTGTTTTTGTATTCTTTTGAATAGGCAACTACTACGGTCTTGTAATGGATGCGAGCTTCGACTGGAAGCCAGTGGAGTGTGAGAAGTAGCGGGGGGATATGGTAGAACTTCGGAAGTTTGAAGACCAGGTGGGCTGCATTGTTCTGGATAAGAAGCAGGGGTTGCTGCCCGCTCTGTCCAGTTCAAGCTCTTCTCTGTCCTGGCACCCCAATGGTGGAACCAGCTTCCCCCTGAAGCTAGAACAGCAGAGTCCCTGCCCATCTTCCGAAAACATCTGAAACCCTACCTCTTAAAAGATTGCCTTGCATGTACTAACACTCACACTTAATAGCTACTTTATTAAGGAAAATGTGCTTACAAGGACTGTGATAAGTGGTTGTCCCACCTAGCCATCTTAAGATGAATGCATTAACTGTAAGTCTCTCTGGATAAGAGCATCTGCTAAATGACTCAAATGTTAATGAGAGAGAGCGAGATAATGAAGAGAAGCAAACTTACACTATTTTCAAGTGCCTTCTAAACAGGAACGTTTGTGAGACACGTGTCACCAAGCCTCGTGCTGTAAAATAAAATGAATCCGTTTAATCATAAACCTTGTGCGTCTCGTATACATAACGCATATAAAGTTGATGTCGTTCGGTGGTGACAATATAATGTTGCCTGCGATTCTTCTGGAGGTGGCTATCTTTAGTGTCTAAACCCCGTTAGACCATATCTGGGTTCTTATTTCTCAGATTAAGATGTAGATCATGGTTACATGGTGGACTGGGCAAGGCTGATCTCTCTCATTCCTCTGTAAGGAGCTGTGAATCAGCCAGAGGCCCTGGGAAAGGGCTGAGAGGGGCAGAAACACAAGGCTTAAGGGGGTTAGCAGCACAGGGGGCTCGAAAGGGCTAGAAATGAAGGGCTACGGTAGCAGTGGATAGGGCTGTGGAGGGAATCACAAAATGTGTTGAGACATAGGGCTGACAACGGGCTAACTTGTTGATAACATAACACCACAAAGAAAAAAAGGACTTGGGGGGGCAAACTGGACTGAGAATGGTAGAAGTAGTCTCTTGGAGCAAATACAGGGCTTGTAGGAGAGACATCGGGGGAGAAACAGGCTGGAGGGGAGCCGACAAAGAGTTCAAATCGAGATGATGACCAACCATAATATACATTGTTGGCTGCCACTTGGAGCGGCCTACCGTTATTGTGCTCGTAAGTCGCAACTGTACTCAAAAGGAACCTCCCCCATATTCCATACAGCGTGTGTTCGTGTGATGGGACATTTGATTACCTTCCCCATCAATTAGTGATGCATTCTGCAGACGTCTCTCTCTCTTGGATCTGATCCCCGAGCCCCTCTCGCCGCTCAGCTGTCCGTGTTTGTTCCGTCCGTGCCAGGGGGCTCACTTAAGCTGGGTCTTAGCAGATACCCAAGGTCAGAACCACTGTTTGCTGGCTAAAGTCATTTGACTTAAATAGATAGAAGCCCCCCCCCCCCTCCCTCCGCCGATTAATAAATAGAATGACTCAAAACACCATTATTGTGCAGTAAAACCACGAAATGTAATGAAACTGAACTGAGATCTGGTGTTTGGTGGTTGTTTGAATGTAAACTGAATGTGTATTATGATACATCCAAAGTGGAAACATCCAAAGTGGTTCTGCAATCTGAATAATTGTGTTTTTAAGAGAGGGTTGTGAAAACATTTTTTTGGGGGGGGGGTTTAGTGCATGTATAATGCAGCATCAAAACACAAACAATATGTTTTGGCAGACTGTGTCTCTCATACAAGGCTTATGTAAATTATAGTAGAGGTAATGTGGAAAGTGGGCCTTCATCACTGGTTTTCATGTGAGAGAACTGTTCAGAATTCTCCCATTCTGAGGTAATGGAGGTGGAGAGAGGGCACTCGTGGAAGGTGTGCCCTCTAGCAAACTCTATAAAACAGGCAAGTTTTCGGGCACCTCCCCTGTATTCGGACACTTATTTAACCCCTTATTGTTGTTGGCACCAAACTACCTTCATGCTTCCATTAATTTGAATGGGTAACAAATGAACAAAAGAGTCTCCCCTTTCTATAGTAGTCATAATAGTTTCTCTAGGCCAAACCGTTCGGACGCTACAGATGTTTTTGTGAGAAGACCGTGGTCTCATGGTCTGACAAACACCGCTGTAGCTCGGCAACCTTCCACCACAGATGCGGTTGGCCGACGCGGTGGATTGAGATGCAAAAAAAAAACTGATATCTCTACCTTAAACTGACGGATTTTGATGGGGATTTTTTAAATTATGTTACTTAGATTCTTAAGGATTTTAACTAAACTTTTTATAATTTAAGTGCTTAAATATTATTTTAATGATGATTAATCGCAGTCTGAAAATATCCCAAATACATAATCTGTACAGATAAAATCTACAATGCAATGCAAAAACAAGTTGACAATCAAGTAAGGTGTCTGTCTACCAACTCTACCCAGAGGTATTGAAAACGAACTTGTGATTAAATTAAAATTTCTTATGTTATAAAATACATTTTAACAAGGCAAATGTGATTATTCATGTCCTCAATAATTCAGTGGGGTCTTTCTCTAACATTATATCCAAAAAGTTAGATTTCGTAACTTATCTAGTCTATCCCATAATAAGCACCAAGCACTGTTGACATGGAGGTGCAGGTTACTAAGCAACAACTTTTGAGGATTTTACATTTTGTGGTGGTCGTCTTCAAAGTTGTTTACCTGGTTAACAAAAACCTAAATTACCATGATACGAGTTGAAATAAATGTAAGAGGCTTTGAAAATAAAAAGCTTGTATTACACTTACACTCCATTGCCATTTCACAGAGGCACACTTGTTTTTGTAAGAAATCTTCAAAAGAGAACAGGACTTTCTAATTAATATGAGAAACGTATACTAAAATTCTACATGTCATGTCTCAAAATCGATATCCGTCTTACCTCTCTATATATTGTTTTATGTCCTGTGAATTCAACAGGAAAGATGAGTTCATCGGGAAAGTGAGTATATCAGGTAGCCAGTAGCCTTAATTCTTTCAGAATCCAGCCTAGCTGACATTACTAAATTTTCCATATTTTTGACCACTTTTTTTCCTCTGGCCTCCATTGATTTAATCACCATAATTCTGACTGTCCCACAAGGGTTAACACTCCAATAACTTTTTAACAGATTGCCTCTCTCCACTGGGATTCTCTGCCTCTAACCCTATTACGGGGGTTGAGTCACTGGCTTACTGGTGCTCTTCCATGCTGTCCCTAGGATGGGTGCGTCACTTGAGTGGGTTGAGTCACTGACGTGATCTTCCTGCCGGGTTGGCGCCCCCCTCGGGTTCGTGCCGTGGGGGAGATCTTCGTGGGCTATACTCAACCTTGTCTCAGGGTAGTAAGTTGGTGGTTGAAGATATCCCTCTAGTGGTGTGGGGGCTGTGCTTTGGAAAAGTGGGTGGGGTTATATCCTGCCTGTTTCACCCTTTCCGGAGGTATCGTCGGACGGGGCCACAGTGTCTCCCGACCCCTCCTGTCTCAACCTCCAGTATTTATGCTGCAATAGTTTGTGTCGGGGGGCTAGGGTCAGTCTGTTGTATCTGGAGTATTTCTCCTGTCTTATCTGGTGTCCTGTGAATTTAAGTATGCTCCCTCTAATTCTCTCTTTCTCCTTCTCTCTCTCCGAGGACCTAAGCCCTAGGACCATGCCTCAGGACTACCTGGCCTGATGACTCCTTGCTGTCCACAGGTGCTGACCTGTTGCACCCTCTACAACAGGGGTGTCAAAGTCAAATGGACGGAGGGCCAAATAAAAAAATCAGCTACAAGACGAGGGCCGGACTGTTCGAATGTTCATTGAAAAATTTTTAAATGACGCATATAGTCTAGTGAACCTAATTGAACCTACTGAAAACCTAACAAATATATTACAATATGATCAGATAAATAAAGCAATATTTTCTTATGGCTCTGTCAGTAATCTTTAATTTTCAACAGACACAAAAGACAAATTTCCTTTATATAAATATCCCCATAACATGAACATTAAATGAAAGAAACCGGTATTCAAGGCACCATCAGTAGACTATATTTTCTATTTTAGCAAAAGTGGGCTAAATTTACTTCAAAGAAAAAACAATAATAGCAATTTTCTATCATCCACTCAACTGAAATATTTTTAAAATATAATTGGATTGAAATACAAAAAAATAAAGTGCAAAAATCTATTAATCAAAAACAACACTTTGTTTAAGGAGAAGTAACATGCAGTGAAAACAAATATTAAATTTTAACTTTTAAACTTGAACTGAGTAAAAACTCTAAATATGTGATTGCACAGTAATGTTCACTTGTTTGAGGTTGAGGGTGATACTTGGTGGTGTCCCATCTTTTCCACAAGTTCATCAATGTTCGGGGTAAGGCTCTGAGCTGAAGAAATCCTCAGAATTGAGTGGAGGTGTTCAGCAGTAAGTCGACTTCTGTGTGATGTTTTGTTCAGGTTCATCAAAGAAAACAGTTGTTCACACAGGTATGTGCTGCCAAACATAGACAACGTTTGAGCAGCCTGGATGCGCAGCTGGGGCATTGTGCCGGGGAGGAAACGGGCGAACTCCGCAGCACCCACTGCCGCATATTTTGCCCTCAGTGCATCATTGCATTGGAGGTCAATCAACTCCATTTGGAGGTTTGGTGGTGAGCTTTCCACGTCAACAGCAAATGGGTTACCGAGCAGTTCCAACCTGCTTTTTTGTGCTTCAAAGTCAGCAAATCGGCGTCGAAAGTCAGCGGCAAGCATACCTATTTTATCAGCCAACTGTGTGCTCGGGAACGCACTGGTAGAGAGCTTCTCTTTCATGGTCTGGCAGCTGGGAAAGTGGCTCAAATTTTCTTTCCGCATCTGCGTCTCCCACAGAGTCAGTTTGGTTTTAAATGCCTTCACTGTACTGTACATATCAGAGATGACACGATCCCGACCCTGCAGCTGCAAGTTTATTGCATTCAGATGACTCGTAATGTCACACAGAAAAGCCATTTCACACAGAAACATTTCGTCTCGGAGTTGTGTTGTGTCTTTCCCTTTGCTGTCCAAGAACAGACAAATCTCCTCACGAAGCTCGAAACATCTTTGAAGCACCTTTCCCTGGCTTAGCCAAAGCACCTCTGTGTGATAAGGCAAATCACCATGCTCCGTTTCTAACTCCGTCAGAAATGCCTTGAACTGGCGGTGATTCAAACCTTTGGCTCTGATAAAGTTAACTGTGCGCGTGATGATGCTCATTACATGCTCCATTTTCAAGGCTTTACCGCACAACGCTTCCTGGTGTATGATACAATGATAAGCTGTCAGCTCACCTGTCGCGTTTTCCTCTTGCATCTTTTCCCGTATCTTCGCCACCAGTCCGCTCCTGTGTCCACACATCGCAGGTGCTCCGTCGGTTGTCAAACCCACGAGTTTTTCCCAAGGCAGCTCCATCTCATTTACACATCTTGACACCTCTTCATACAAATCATGCCCCGTAGTTGTGCCATGCATAGGACGTAAAGCCAAAAACTCCTCTGTCACGCTTAGGTTGGAGTCCACTCCGCGGATGAAAATTGACAACTGGGCAATGTCAGAAATGTCGGTGCTCTCATCCACAGCCAAGGAATATGCAATAAAATCTTTTCCCTTTTTCACAAGCTGCTCTTTTAGATTGATGGACAACTGGTCTACTCTCTCGGCAATGGTGTTTCTGCTCAGACTCACATTTAAAAAGAGTTGCCTTTTTTCTGGGCAAACTTCGTCACAAACTTTAATCATGCAGTTTTTGATGAAATCCCCCTCCGTAAATGGCCGGGCTGATTTAGCGATCTCTTCTGCCAAAATAAAACTGGCCTTGACAGCAGCCTGGCCTTGTGATTTGGCTTTTTTGAACAGAGCCTGTCGAGATTTGAGGCCTCGTTTTAATTCCTCTGCCTTTTGTAGCCTTTGTTCCATGTCCATATTCTTGTTTTTGTCTGCGTGTTTCGTTTCATAATGTCGTCTCAGATTATACTCTTTCAGTACCGCCACACTTTCTCCACACAGAAGACACACAGGTTTTCCAGCTACCTTCGTGAACATATACTCCGACTCCCACCTTGTTTGAAACCCCCGGTTCTCAGTATCCACCTTCCGTTTTGCCATTTTTGATGGGTATCTGAAAGTTAATTTTACTGTGATGCTGACGACTGCTGTGCCAATAAATATTGAAATGAAGCAGCCTACTGCTCGGTGCGTCACCTTTGCATTGTGGGAAATGTAGTATTGGTGCGTGTAAAAGATCTGCGGGCTGCCGGCTTGCTGCGGGCCGGTTCTAATAATAAATCAAGATCATCCCAGGGGCCGTAAAAAACCTTCTTGCGGGCCGGATGTGGCCCGCGGGCCTTGACTCTGACATATGTGCTCTACAACCACTGTGATTATTATTATCTGACCCTGCTGGTCATCTATGAACATTTGAACATCTTGGCCATGTACTGTTATAATCTCCAACCAGAACAGCCAGAAGAGGACTGGCCACCCCTCAGAGCCTGGTTCCTCTCTAGGTTTCTTCCTAGGTTCCTACCTTTCTAGGGAGTTTTTCCTAGCCACCGTGCTTCTACATCTGCATTGCTTGCTGTTTGGGGTTTTAGGCTGGGTTTCTGTACAGCACTTTGACATCGGCTGATGTAAAAAGGGCTTTATAAATCAATTTGATTATGATCGAGACATGAGTTTTGGACCATTGGTTTTCTTAGAGAATTACATACACAATTAACATATTATTTGACCATTGGTCAAAAGATGAGCTTTTAATTGGACATCCTACATTGGAGGTAAAAAAATGTGTTCTTTATGAATTTACCTAATTATGCTTCCCGTTACTTTAGAAAAAAAAATATTGTAAATTCGTTTTTTGTTTGTTTTGCTTTTTATGCGCTTTGAGATTTTTTAAAATATATTGTTTACCACTTTTTCATGGTATCCAATTGGTAGTCTTGTTCCATCGCTGCAACTCCCGTACGGACTCGGGACGCCCGCTTAACCCGGAAGCCAGCTACACCAATGTCGGAGGAAACACCGTACACCTGACGACCATATCAGCGTGCATTGCGCCCGGCCCACCACAGGAGTGGCTAGTGTGCGATGGGACAAAAACATCCCTGCTGGCCAAACCCTCCCCTAACCCGGACTACGCTGGGCCAATTGTGCATCGCCCCTTGGGTCTCCCGGCCGAGGCCGGCTGCGACAGAGCCTGGACTTGAACCAAGATCTCTAGTGGCACAGCTAGTACTGTGATGCAGTGCCTTAGACCAGTGCGCCACTCAGGAGGCCCGTGCTTTGAGCATTATTAATCTACAGCTCACTTTGAGCAAATTCTGGATTTTTTGACAGCCCTAATAGAAATGATCTGGTATATTGTTATATAGTGTAATATGATTACAGGATTTGTAGAGGGACACTACTGATAGTGGTTGGCTTAGATGCCTTGGTATTGCATGGAACCACAAGTGGTGGCTAAGGCAATCCACTCCACCTATGATGGGGTGCTGGATGGGAGGCCCTGTCCCGGTCTTTACTCATCTTCCAGAACAAGGACATGCAGATGAGCTGTTAGCAGCTGATCACACAAGCACAATATTTGCGGCGTGAGGCCAAATGCATTTCCTCTCTCTGGTGGTTATTAATAGAATCAAGCGGAAATGGCTATTCTCATCCCGACGAGCTAACAAAAGCACTGGGTTCTCGCGCCAACACTAACATGGCTTTTTTTGTGTCTCACACCCCCCCAACCCTCATCCAAGTCCCCTGCTGCCTATGGCTGCTGTGTCTTCCAGACCAACAGCATATATTGTAACTTAGACACTACACTGTTAAAATGAAGTGCATTTTTTTGAGCTGCCACCACCTTAAAGGAGACGAGACCTTAACTCTACTGAAGTATTGAAACACTGAACACTGAAACATTCATCCTGAGGTGTTCTGAAACATGACAAGGTATGTTGTAACATCACATAATCAAGAGTTGTGCCACACCTTGCCAAAGACTGGAGAACTAACCCAGAAAAGGTTGAAAACACCATTCCAAATACTGTACTGTAAATGGGAGTGCCTCCTCTTATTGTACAGTGGTTCTTCCTTTAAAAGTTGCAGCGTACTGCAGCACAGCATGCAGGGCGCCGCAGAAATCTATGGCACGTTATTTAACTGTCAGCCATTGTTGCCGGGGCGGCAGGGTAGCCTAGTGGTTAGAGCGTGTAACCGGAAGGTTGCGAGTTCAAACCCCCGAGCAGACAAGTTACAAATCTGTCGTTCTGCCCCTGAACAGGCAGTTAACCCACTGTTCCTAGGCCGTCATTGAAAATAAGAATTTGTTCTTAACCGATTTGCCTGGTTAAATAAAGATAAATAAAAAAAGAATGACGCAATTTACCACCATCTACCACAAACGGTCACGGCATAAGCGTAAAACTTATAAAGGAAGAACCACTGTATATTCCCCACTCTTACAGTGCCTTGCGAAAGAATTCGGCCCCTTTGAACTTTGCGACCTTTTGCCACATTTCAGGCTTCAAACATAAAGATATAAAACTGTATTTTTTTGTGAAGAATCAACAACAAGTGGGACACAATCATGAAGTGGAACGACATTTATTGGATATTTCAAACTTTTTTAACAAATCAAAAACTGAAAAATTGGGCGTGCAAAATTATTCAGCCCCTTTACTTTCAGTGCAGCAAACTCTCTCCAGAAGTTCAGTGAGGATCTCTGAATGATCCAATGTTGACCTAAATGACTAATGATAATAAATACAATCCACCTGTGTGTAATCAAGTCTCCGTATAAATGCACCTGCACTGTGATAGTCTCAGAGGTCCGTTAAAAGCGCAGAGAGCATCATGAAGAACAAGGAACACACCAGGCAGGTCCGAGATACTGTTGTGAAGAAGTTTAAAGCCGGATTTGGATACAAAAAGATTTCCCAAGCTTTAAACATCCCAAAGAGCACTGTGCAAGCGATAATATTGAAATGGAAGGAGTATCAGACCACTGCAAATCTACCAAGACCTGGCCGTCCCTCTAAACTTTCAGCTCATACAAGGAGAAGACTGATCAGAGATGCAGCCAAGAGGCACATGATCACTCTGGATGAACTGCAGAGATCTACAGCTGAGGTGGGAGACTCTGTCCATAGGACAACAATCAGTCGTATATTGCACAAATCTGGCCTTTATGGAAGAGTGGCAAGAAGAAAGCCATTTCTTAAAGATATCCATAAAAAGTGTTGTTTAAAGTTTGCCACAAGCCACCTGGGAGACACACCAAACATGTGGAAGAAGGTGCTCTGGTCAGATGAAACCAAAATTGACCTTTTTGGCAACAATGCAAAACGTTATGTTTGGCGTAAAAGCAACACAGCTCATCACCCTGAACACACCATCCCCACTGTCAAACATGGTGGTGGCAGCATCATGGTTTGGGCCTGCTTTTCTTCAGCAGGAACAGGGAAGATGGTTAAAATTGATGGGAAGATGGATAGAGCCAAATACAGGACCATTCTGGAAGAAAACCTGATGGAGTCTGCAAAAGACCTGAGACTGGGACGGAGATTTGTCTTCCAACAAGACAATGATCCAAAACATAAAGCAAAATCTACAATGGAATGGTTCAAAAATAAACATATCCAGGTGTTAGAATGGCCAAGTCAAAGTCCAGACCTGAATCCAATCGAGAATCTGTGGAAAGAACTGAAAACAGCTGTTCACAAATGCTCTCCATCCAACCTCACTGAGCTCGAGCTGTTTTGCAAGGAGGAATGGGAAAAAATGTCAGTCTCTTGATGTGCAAAACTGATAGAGACATACCCCAAGCGGCTTACAGCTGTAATCGCAGCAAAAGGTGGCGCTACAAAGTATTAACTTATGGGGGCTGAATAATTTTGCACGCCCAATTTTTCAGTTTTTGATTTGTTAAAAAAGTTTGAAATATCCAATAAATGTCATTCCACTTCATGATTGTGTCCCACTTGTTGTTGATTCTTCACAAAAAAATACAGTTTTATATCTTTATGTTTGAAGCCTGAAATGTGGCAAAAGGTCGCAAAGTTCAAGGGGGCCGAATACTTTCGCAAGGCACTGTATATGGTTTGTTGATTAACTCCTCATTAGCAATTCCAAAATGTATTTTTACTCGTTACGTGGTGGTCCCGTTCTGTGAGCTTGCGTGGCCTACCAGTTCACAGCTGAGCCTTTGTTGCTTCTAGACGCTTCCACTTCACAATAACAGCACTAAGAGTTGACCAGGGTAGCTCTAGGCAGGGCAAAAATTTGACAATTTGTTGGAAAGGTGGCATCCTATGACGGTGCTACGTTGAAAGTCACAGCTCTTCAGTAAGTCCATTCTACTGGTTGTCTATGGAGATTGCATGGGTGTGTGCTCTATTTCATACACCTATCAGCAACGGGTGTGGCTGAATATAGCCGAATCCACTAATTTGAAGGGGTGCCCACATACTTTTGGCCATGTAGTGTGTCTGTTCTTGGTGTCTCTAAAAATAGACTCTCCATCAGCTGTGTGCACAATATCTCCTGGATTGACTGAGCATTACAATACTATAATCGTTAGGTCTGCAGAGATTTCGAATAACTGTTACGGAGATTTACGAGTTGACAGTAGTGACAGATGTTCACAGTTGGGGACCGCGTGTGTTGTTGAGAGGCATTATCTAGGATCTCTAGAATGTTCACTATACTTAAAAGATTTGTGCCCTCACATTGAAAATCTATTTATACTTCCATACAACCCTAATTAAAGGGATAGTCTTTACGTAACTAGATAAGACAGTGTCTGTCCTATTTTTGAGAGATATAAGTAAGCTCTGGAAACAAAATACATGTATTACCCGTATACATGTGTAAATTCCCTACTCACTTCCATACATTTTTCAGTCTGGTACTAGGTTACCTTCAGACGAGTCTTGTGAGGCTTGAGCGTCGTAGAGCAAAAACAACTGATACGTACATATTTGAGAGCATCTCACCTTTCCATAGTGAGTCCTAACATAGTTTCTTGCCCAAACCATTTGTACTCTGTGGACGTTTCCATGAAAACCAATTTTTCGGGAACGTTTCCTGGTCTGACTAACACCACTGTAGCTCTGCCACCTTCCACCGCAGGTGCGGGAGGCTGACATCGGCGGATACGGTGGGTTGAGACGCTGGTATCTCTAGCATAAACAGACTGTTTTGAGGGGGATTTCATTTATCACGCAAATTAGATTCCCACACGGGAGTGGGCATCGACTCTATGGTGAAACGGCTACGCCCGTTTGTGATATTACAAAGAAGTTAATGAAAACAACAAACTTTTTCCCCCTCTGACATTGCACATGCAATAGAAGAGCACAATATGCACTGCAAATTTTTTGGACCATGTTCCGCGACCCTCCTGAGCTCGGTAACAAAAACAATAAGAATGTTGGAGGGACGTCCGTGGTGCTATTTCCCACAACCGCAGCTTTTAGGATGAGGGTTAGGTTTAGGGATTAGGTTTACAGTTGGGTGTCTGCTGCACTCACCACCAGGTTTCCGATGACCATGACCATCATGAAGACCACCAGGCACATCCCGGCTCCGGCCACCTCCATACAGTCCCACATGGTCTCGATCCACTCCCCGCACAGGATGCGAAACACGATGAGGAATGAGTGGAAGAAGTCGTGCATGTGCCAACGTGGCAACTCGCAGTCGGTGGCAATCTTACACACGCATTCCTTGTAGCTCTTGCCAAAGAGCTGCATGCCCACCACGGCGAAGATGAAGACGATGATGGCCAGCACCAAGGTCAGGTTGCCCAGAGCGCCCACAGAGTTGCCAATAATCTTGATCAGCATGTTGAGCGTGGGCCACGACTTGGCTAGTTTGAAGACACGCAGCTGCCTCCAACACATAGTACATTAACAGACAGACAACACACAAATTGCATTTTTCATGGCTTGATGTGCTCTTGATGCAAGTTCCATTGTTGTACATTGTCCCTGTAAACTAAATGAGTACAATAAAGTTAATCTACGAATACTATTTCACAGACATGAATTGACTGGAAATCAATGTGTCTTACCAAACGGAAAGACCTGAGAACGGACAGGCCTTGGACATTGGCTAGACCTAACTCCACCAGACTGAACGTGACAATGATACTGTCGAAAATGTTCCAGCCGACCTGGAAGTAGTAGTACGGATCCATGGCGCAAAGCTTGAAGACCATCTCTGCTGTGAAGATCCCAGTGAAAACCTAGAGGGGGATTCATATCAGAAATATAAACAAGTTGTCATTTGGATACATCATGTCAAATACCATAACTCGGATGTTAAGATATGTTCTCATCAACACAAGAAAAGACTAAGTAATATCCGATTCAAGCGAACAACATGACACCTGAAATGATATGTCACGGCGTTATAATAAGGAAGCGAGAGTAGCAATGCAAGTTTGAGCTAGCAATACAGCTAGCTTTAAACAGCTAACATCTACTTCTAAACTACCCATTTAAAAGTTGTTACCAGGTTCCCCACGGAGAGCATGTGGTCAAACTCTGGGCTCATGGGGTAGTGCTCCATGGCCATGAAGAGGGTGTTGAGCACGATGCAGATGGTGATGCCTAGGTCCACGAAGGGGTCCATCACAATAAAGAGCAACCACTTCTTCAACCATACCCAGGGCACGCAACAGTCCCACTTCAGGAAGATGTCGGCAAACTTGTACCAGCCGGGTGGACAAGGCTTCTGGGCGTCTTCCAGCTCTATTAGAAAGAGAGGGAAGGTTTAGATGACCAGTTCAATAATAATGTTTAATAGAAACATAATAACAAACAAACATTTTTTATATGATTTGGAATTATGGCTGAAAACTCTACAATTCATCCCTCTTGCCGTTGTTATGAAGTAAAAAAAGACAACGAAACAAAGTTACCCAAGACTACTAAGACACCCCTAGAATATTGATCTGGCATTCGAGCAAAATGTCCTGCTCTAAAAAGTGACAGGAGGGGATGAGTGGATGATTGACAGAATTAGGGACATTTGTCATTCATTGCCCTAGTTCAACGCTCTTTGAGTTTAAGAACATGCATTGGTGACATTCATGTGTCGTTAAATGTGTACAAATATGGGCCATCTGTCTGTTCTAAACAAAAACAACAAGTAAATGAAATGCAACGGTGGGTAACACCAGAATTCATGCCCGTGGTGCCAGCCCGCCCTGGAAGGCTGAAATAGCTCAAGCTTAGCACCAAGAGGGCATGCAACTGTACATTAACAGGGCTCTCTCCCCCCTCACTCACATACACAATGTGATTGGCTGCTCTGTGTGTGACAGACTTCAGACAATGCTACTGTAATGAGAGGTGGGGGGGGGGGGTCAGAAGGCCATGTCTACAACCACATGATAAGCTAGGCAATTACACTTCACATTAGAGCGAAGACTGCATCCACTCCCAACTAAGCCTAGTGTATTTCTAAACTTGCCTGAGGGACTTGACATGTCTCCTACTGTGGATGGTTATGTTTGTCTCACAGGCAAGAAACAGACCAATGACACACAGTACATTTCATGGCATACACATGTACATGTATATGTACGTATATACACACACACACACACACATATATATATATATATATATATATATATATATATATATATATATATATATATATATATATATACCATGAAATGTACTGTGTGTCATTGGTCTGTTTCTTGTATATATATATATATATACACATACACACATACATGCCACTAGCACAATTGGTGGCTGGCTAAATACTTTTTTGCCCCACTGTATGTATTTTTCACACCAATTGTGCTAGTTGTCCCACTTAAAAATATGAGAGAAATCCTGAAAATTACATTGTAGGATTTTTAATGAATCTATTTGCAAATTATGGTGGAAAATAAGTATTTGGGCAATAACAAAAGTGTCTCAATACTTTGTTATATGCCCTTTGTTGGCAATGACAGAGGTCAAACGTTTTCTGTAAGTCTTCACAAGGTTTTCACACACTGTTGCTGGTATTTTGGCCCATTCCTCCATGCAGATCTCCTCTAGAGCAGTGATGTTTTGGGACTGTTGCTGGGCAACACGGACTTTCAACTCCCTCCAAAGATTTTCTATGGGGTTGAGATCTGGAGACTGGCTAGGCCACTCCAGGACCTTGAAATGCTTCTTACGAAGCCACTCCTTTGTTGCCCCGGACGGTGTGTTTGGGATCATTGTCATGCTGAAAGACCCAACCACGTTTCAGCTTCAATGCCCTTGCTGAGGGAAGGAGGTTTTCACTCAAAATCTCACGATACATGGCCCCATTCATTCTTTCCTTTACACGGATCAGTCGTCCTGGTCCCTTTGCAGAAAAACAGCCCCAAAGCATGATGTTTCCAGCCCCATGCTTCACAATAGGTATGGTGTTCGACAAGTTGAGTTTTTACCAAAAAGTTATATTTTGGTTTCATCTGACCATATGACATTCTCCCAATCTTCTTCTGGATCATCCAAATGCTCTCTAGCAAACTTCAGACGGGCCTGGACATGTACTGGCTTAAGCAGGGGGACACGTCTGGCACTGCAGGATTTGAGTCCCTGGCGGCGTAGTGTGTTACTGATGGTAGGCTTTGTTACTTTCAGTCTTCCCAGCCTGGTGCAGGTCTACAATTTTGTTTCTGGTGTTCTTTGACAGCTCTTTGGTCTTGGCAATAGTGGAGTTGGAGTGTGACTGTTTTGAGGTTGTGGACAGGTGTCTTTTATACTGATAATAAGTTCAAACAGGTGCCATTAATACAGGTAACGAGTGGAGGACAGAGGAGCCTCTTAAAGAAGAAGTTACAGGTCTGTGAGAGCCAAAAATCTTGCTTGTTTGTAGGTGACCAAATACTTATTTTCCACCATAATTAGCAAATAAATTCATTAAAAATCCTACAATGTGATTTTCTGGATTTTCTTTTCTCATTTTGTCTGTCATAGTTGAAGTGTACCTATGATGAACATTACAAGCCTCTCTCATCTTTTTAAGTGGGGTAACTTGCACAATTGGTGGCTGACTAAATACTTTTTTGCCCCACTGTGTGTGTGTATATATATGATAGTAGTTGAAGTAGACAAAAAAACAAATATTTGTATGCCTTATGAATGGATCTATAGGGACATTTTTTTCTGAAAATACACTGACCAAAAATATAAACGCAACATGCAAAGTGTTGATCCCATGTTCCATGAGCTGAAAGAAGATCCCAGAAATTCTCCATACACACAAAACGATTATTTCTGAAATTTTGTGCACAAATTTGTTCACATTCCTGTTAGTAAGCATTCGATCCTTTGTCAAGATAATTCATCCACCTGACAGGTGTGGCATATCAAGAAGCTGATTAAACAGCACCTTGTGCTGGGGACAATAAAAGGCTGCACTAAAATATGCAGTTTTGTCACACAACACAATGCCACAGTCTCAAGTTGAGGGAATGTGCAATTGTCATGATGACTGCAGAATGTTCACCAGAGCTGTTGCTAGGGAATTCAATTTTAATGCGTCAACCATGCGTCAACCACCACCTCCAACGTCGTTTTAGAGAATTTGGCAGGACATCCAACCGGCCTCACAACCGCAGACCATGTGTAACTATGCTAGCACAGGACCTCCAAATCTTCACCTGCGGCATCCCCTTTAATGGGGAAAACTCTTTCTGATTGGCTTCCCTCCCAGGCCCATCCATGGCGGCGCCCCTGCCTAGTCATGTGAAATCCATAGATAAGGGCCGAATGAATTTATTTCAATTGACTCATTTCCTTTTATGAACTGTAACTCAGCAAAATATTTTAAATTGTTGTATGTTGCGTTTATATTTTTGTTCAGAATACAGTTATCAATGCAGGGCTGCATTTGACTCTCTCCCGAAACAAATCCTGAATTAAAATGATATCATTGTCATTGTTGATGATATCACAATGGTAATACTATCATTCAAGAATCATCGTCATCATTATCAGCATTTTCACCATTGTTGTTGTCATAATCATGACCATCACTATGTGTCGCTCTCTTACCCTCCATGACGGTGGTGAGAACACTAACAGCACTCGCCGATCTGTTCTTCAGGCCTGGCTGCTCCAGGTGGAGCATGCTGTCCTCTTTGAGCTCGTCCTCTGGAACCGACTGGGGGGGGGGGGTGAAGTCTCATTATCACTGGCCACTAAACATCTTACATGCTGTCTACACCGCGTGCGCAAGCATTACAAAATAAATGTACACATACATGTTATTTAATCATTGCACCCACACCACTAGCGCGTTAGCGAGTGTCTGCGTAGCCGGGCGCTAAAATAGAACTTGGTTCTATTTGTGACGCTCAACGCGCTGCAAGTCCTGCCTCCCAAATCTCCTCATTGGTTTTTAGGAGCATATACCCATGTGGGTGATTGAAAGATGAACTGAGGTCCACACTCCAGTCGGTTGTAGTAATGCACCTTAAATTTGGTTGCCAGGAAAGAGAGATGACGAGAAAGGAATTCGGTTGACCATTTTATCTGTGGATTAATTGTAGAGGACCTTGTGCATTTCAGGTAAAATAACAACCCAATGTTTATATCCCAGGACAAATTAGTTAGCAACAGCAAGCTAGCTAGCTAAATTCGCCATAAATGTTTTCGACCTGGCCCCAAATTTAATATAATTGGTTCAGAGTTTGTTTTGATATTTAAAAATATAATTTGTTTTACCAGACCACATGACCACACGTATACATACGGTCTGGTAAGCATGTTAGGTGTCACAGAACTTTTACGATAGAAGGGTTGTGTACACAAGACAACAAAGACCAATAGCCAAAACAACCTGCGTTTGATGTGAATTTGTAAAAGAATGAGACAAAAACAAACTGCACTCCCACCACTGTGGACCCATTCTGACCTATCAACGTTGACCTTATAAGATAAACATTAGCAAGGAGAGGTCACACTGACCTCCGACTCAGAGGACACTGGAACGATGGCCAGACGGGGCACGATTCTCCCATTACAATCCTTGATAACATCATCTCCGAGGCTCTGCTCGTCATCCGCAGAGCCCCCGTATGACCCAGAGTGATGACTAAGCTCTTTCCGACTTGTCAGGGTCGCCTGACTTCCAGCAGCAGCATCAGCTTGCTCCTGTGAAACACCAATGATACATCGATCAGAGTTAATTGTGTAAAGTAGGGCAGCCACTGGCCTACCGGACAGGCCGTGGTGAAAACATTTGCACACAAAAATGCAGTCAAAAAGTTTAACTGAATATGATTTAATTTACCTTGGATATTGCAGCCCATTTGTGTAGCCTATTAGCAAGACAAAACAATACATAGTGGCTGAATTTATCCTCAAGCAAAAAAACATTTCCTAATTGTTAGGCTATTTTAAGTGTAATTTTTATAAAACCTTTGTAGTAGCTAAATGGTATATAGTTAAAGATAGGAGGCTAGACTGCATGATGAAACAATCCCTAGTAAGCTAGTGTTTTGAGGGTGGATTGTATTTCTGTCCAAGCTGGTAGAGTGAGGTGGTCTCATGTCATGCAGGTTCAGGTAGGCTATACAGGACAGTTGTATATTCAAAAAAATCTATTGGTAGTTGATTAGGGGTGAACTTTGACCTTGCGGGGTCCATAGAAATCTTGTTACGCCAGTGAGGGCTGCATGATATGGGCAAAAATTTGAATTGCTATACTTTTTTTCAAATTGCTACCAAATATTGCGATTTGACTTGGATAAGTAAACTATACATTGAGTGTACAAAACATTCGAAACACCTTCCAAATATTAGGTTGCACCCCCTTTCGCCCTCAGAAAAGCCTGAATTCATTGGGCATGGGCTCTACAAGGTGTCAAGCGTTCTGCAGGGATGCTGGCCCATGTTGACTCCAATGCTTCCCACAGTTGGCTGGATATCCTTTGGGTGGTGAACCATTCTTAATACACACAGGAAACTGTTGACCATGAAAAACCCACCAGCGTTGCAGTTCGTGACACACTCAAACCAATGCGCCTGGCACCTACTACCATACCCTGTTTAAAGGGACTTAAATCTCTTGTCTTGCCCATTCACCCTCTGAATGGCACACATACACAATCCATGTCTCAATTGTCTCGAGGCTTAAAAATCCTTATTTATTAACCTGTCTTCTCCCCTTCATCTACACTGGTTGAAGTGGATTCAATAAGTGACATCAATAAGGGATCCTAGCTTTCAACTAGATTTACCGGTCATGAAAAGAGCAGGTGTTCTAAATGTTTTGTATACTCAGTGTAGCTCAGAACATAGAAATATAATGATTTATGTTAAAACGCAAAGTGGAAAGCAGTATTTGTCTTGTTTGGAACAATCTCTTGACTGCATTTGACCTAACAGAAAAGCATGCAAACGTATAGTGAATATAAGTGAATCTAACAGCGAGGAGGAGGAATTGTGCTGCTTAAGTGACAGGGGGCGTGGCTTGGTGTGTGTGGGAACAAGCCGCAAGAGGAGAGAGGAAGAGAGAGACGAAAAAGAGTAAACACATTTTTTTTTTAATTTACACGCTGCTGAGTGGTGTTTCAAAACATTCCGATATGGACATCTCTTGCGATATGGATATTGGGTAAACCGATTTGAATTCAGTCACTTTTCGACAGCACCCCTTTTGATTGGAACAAAAACTTCCATACATACTGTATTTGCCTATTGTAGAAGTGCTCAAGAGACAAAAGTGCTCAAAGTTGACCTATTTTGCTGACCTTTAAACACTGGAAAAGATAAACGGTTGAGATTGATACCATTTAAAAGCTTACAAACAGGTTTGTTAAACTATTTAATTTCTTGAAAAAACGTTTTTTGTACAAATTGTAATTTTACCAGAAAAAACAAACTCCTTTTTTTTCATATTCACATACAGTATGTTGTAGCTTAGACCCTATTTTACCTCATCTGAGGTTTTGTGTTGTGCCCGCCATCGTTTGATACACAACATGCTCTTCATTACAGGTTGGGTGTTTTGGCTGACTAAAATTGGAATAAAATTGACATTTCAACTTTCAAAATTGAACACAGAGATCGTTGGAGGTTCACGCAGAAAACGTTGACTTGAATGGGAATATCTGTTTAAAACTATACTGTTGAACTATTGAAATTATAGATATAGAAATAATAGAATAGACGTGACTATTTAAGTTGACATTCAACGGTGGGTGGACCGGCGGCCGTCTTTGTGGTAGTAATTAAAGATCCAATTTAAATTCAATGGTGTACCAGCTAAATTGCAGTGGTCTGACGGGATAGGTCCATTTCTATGAATTCTAGTTCTATGACTGAAATGACATAGTGTTGTGTTTCAACCAATGGTGGGCACAGCACAACACAAAAACCCCAGTGTGAGTTTACATGTTTTTTGATAATTGACGTTAAAAGGTTCAAATCTGTAATATTTTTTATTAAAACAATTTCATTTAAAAAAAATGTATACAATAGTCTGACAACTCTGTAAGCTTTTAAATGATATCAAACTACTTAAGTAAAAATAGTGTAAAGTACTACTTAAGTAGGTTTTGGGGGTATCTGTACTTTACTATTTATATTTTTAACTACTTTTACATTCTTTTACATTTTACTTTTACATTCCATTGCTACATTCCTTAAGAAAATATTGTACTTTTTACTCCATTCCTTTTCCTTGACACCCAAAAGTACTCGTTATATTTTGAATGCTTAGCATGACAGGAAATTAGTCCAATTCACGCAAGTAATAAACCGAACGTCCCTGGTCATCCCTACTGCCTCTGACCTGGCAGAATCACTAAACACACATGCTTCGTTTGTAAATTATGTCTGAATGTTGGGGTGTCCTCATGGCTTTCCGTAAATATATATATTTTTTTAAATGGTTCCATCTGGTTTGCTTAATATGGAATATGGAATAAGGAATTTGAAATGGAATATACTTTTACTTTTGATACTTAAGTACAGTGGGGCAAAAAATTATTTAGTCAGCCACCAATTGTGCAAGTTCTCCCACTTAAAAAGATGAGAGGCCTGTAATATTCATCATAGGTACACTTCAACTATGACAGACAAAATGAGAAAAAAAATCCAGAAAATCACATTGTAGGATTTTTTATGAATTTATTTGCAAATTATGGTGGAAAATAAGTATTTGGTCACCTACAAACGAGCAAGATTTCTGGCTCTCACAGACCTGTAACTTCTTCTTTAAAAGGATATGGAGACGCTAGCGTGTCAATTGGCCAATTGCCTGGGGAAATGCAGAGCGCCAGATATAAAATTCAAACTTTCACTAAATCACACATGTAAGATACTCAATTACAGCTACACTCGTTGTGAATCCAGCCAACATGTCAGATTTAAAAAAAAAATGTTTTCGGCGAAAGCATGAGAAGCTATTATCTGATAGCATGCACCCATCTGAACCAGTAGTAAACAAAATAACTAGCGTAGCAGGCGCTACACAAAACGCTGAAATAAAATATAAAACATGCATTACCTTTGACGAGCTTCTTTGTTGGCACTCCAATATGTCCCATAAACATCACAATTGGTCCTTTTTTTCGATTAATTCCGTCCATGTATACCCAAAATGTCCATTTATAAAGCACGTTTGATCCGGAAAAAAACAGCTTGCCAAAACACAATGACACTACAAAACATTTCAAAAGTTGCCTATAAACTTTGCCAAAATATTTCAAACTACTTTTGTAATACAACTTTAGGTATTTTTAAAAGTTAATAATCGATCAAATTGTAGACGGGGCAATCTGTATTCAATAGAGCAAGTAAACAAACCATGCACCTTTTTTCGTCTTGCGTAACTCTCAACAGTGTTCCAGGATGTTCGTTGCACCAATGATTAACTTCAACCAAATTCCAAAGACTGGTGACATCCCATGGAAGTCGTAGGAACTGTAAAATGGTCGCTATCAAATATATCTTGGCAAAGACAACTGAGGGAACGGTCAGAGGCAAAAAAAAATAAAAAATCGGAAGTTATTCCTCAGGGTTTTGCCTGCTACATAACTTCTGTTATAGTCACAGACATGATTGAAACAGTTTAGAAACTTCAGAGTGTTTTCTATCCACACCTACTAATCATATGCATATAATATATTCCTGGCATGAGTAGCAGGAAGTTGAAATTGTGCATGCTATTTATCCAAAAGTGAAAATGCTGCCCCCTATCCTTAAGAGGTTTTAAGAGGCTCCTCTGTCCTCCACTCGTCACCTGTATTAATGGCACATGTTTGAACTTGTTATCAGTATAAAAGACACCTGTCCACAACCTCAAACAGTCACACTCCAAACTCCACTATGGCCAAGACCAAAGAGCTGTCAAAGGACACCAGCAACAAAATTGTAGACCTGCACCAGGCTGGGAAGACTGAATCTGCAATAGGTAAGCAGCTTGGTTTGAAGAAATCAACTGTGGGAGCAATTATTAGGAAATGGAAGATATACAAGACCACTGATAATCTCCCGCGATCTGGGGCTCCACGCAAGATCTCACCCCGTGGGGTCAAAATGATCACAAGAACGGTGAGCAAAAATCCCAGAACCACACGGGGGGACCTAGTGAATGACCTGCAGAGAGCTGGGACCAAAGTAACTTACTACCATCAGTAACACACTACACCGCCAGGGACTCAAATCCTGCAGTGCCAGACGTGTCCCCCTGCTTAAGCCAGTAAAAGTCCAGGCCTGTCTGAAGTTTGCTAGAGAGCAGTTGGATGATCCAAAAGAAGATTGGGAGAATGTCATATGGTCAGAAGAAACCAAAATAGAACATTTTGGTAAAAACTCAACTCGTCGTGTTTGGAGGACAAAGAATGCTGAGTTGCATCCAAAGAACACCATACCTACTGTGAAGCATGGGGTTGGAAACATCATGCTTTGGGGCTGTTTTTCTGCAAAGGGACCAGGACGACTGATCCGTGTAAAGGAAAGAATGAATGGGGCCATGTATCGTGAGATTTTGAGTGAAAACCTCCTTCCATCAGCAAGGGCATTGAAGATGAAACGTGGCTGGGTCTTTCAGCATGACAATGATCCAAAACACACCGCTCAGGCAACGAAGGAGTGGCTTCGTAAGAAGCATTTCAAGGTCCTGGAGTGGCCTAGCCAGTCTCCAGATCTCAACCCCATAGAAAATCTTTGGAGGGAGTTGAAAGTCCGTGTTGCCCAGCAACAGCCCCAAAACATCACTGCTCTAGAGGAGATCTGCATGGAGGAATGGGCTAAAATACCAGCAACTGTGTGTGAAAACCTTGTGAAGACTTACAGAAAACGTTTGACCTCTGTCATTGCCAACAAAGGGTATATAACAAGTATTGAGATTAACTTTTGTTATTGACCAAATACTTATTTTCCACCAAGATGGAGTAGCAGTCGGACGTCTTGTCGTGTCGTGTCCCTTGTATATATCGTTTTTACATATTTTTCTTTGCATATCTTTTAAAACATTTTGCTAAACCTCAACTTCGAAATACTCTCCTGCAACCCGCCTCACCCAATGTAGAGCGGATCTGCTTTTTTTTCCTAAAGTACTTATATTTACTTCGGATCCGGACCCCCCTCAACTGAAACTAGCCAGCTAACTACCAGCAAACCATTGCTAGCGGTCATCAGCTAACTGGTCATCAGCTAACCTTTAGCTCGGAAAGCTCTCGCCAGTCCGAACAACGCGACTCTAACCAGAGCATAACGGACCTATTATTATTTTTTATTATCCCCGGATTCCCACCGGATTCCCACCGCAAGCGGAACATTTTCAGCTGGATCTTCACAACTAGCTAACCGCAACCCCGGATGATTACTCCTGGCTAGCGTTTCCATCCACTTAGCTTGAAGCTAGCCCGGCCAGAGCTCCTGTGCTACCACCGAAGCATACTCCTGGGCTACAATATCTGGACCCACGACCGATGTCACTGCATGAAGAGGCATAAAAAGACTCACCCCAAAGTGAGTCCCCCAAAGACTAACTTTCTAGCCCTTGCTATCTGCTTGCTTGCTAATTCGGCCTGCTAACTGCTAGCTTGTTTAGCCCCGGTCCGCTAACTGCTACCTTGCTCAGCCCCGGCCTACTAATCTGTTAGCCTGTTAGCACAGGCCTGCTAACTGTCTGAATCGCCGCGTCCCCAGCCAGCCCAACCACTCACTGGACCCATATTTACTTTCAATCTCTTTTCGATTTTTAATTCGATTATACCTTCCGGTAACCTGCCTCACCCAATGTGATACGGAATCGCTAATATTTTTATTTTTTAGAACACATTCAAGAACCTCCAGAAGCTAACAAGCTAACTAGCTACAAGCTATTTAGTCATTGTTAGCCACTGCTAGCGGCTTTACCTTCTGCACAGCCAGCCAGTTTTTTTTTAACCTGGATAATACTCGCCAGTCCCATCCACCGCTGCCCCCTGGACACTGATCACTTGGCTACATAGCTGATGCATTTTGGACTGTCCATTAATCACGGTACTCCATTCTGCTTGTTTATGTTTTATCTGTCGGCCCCAGCTGCACTCAGGCTCTGTGTGTAGTTAATCCGACCCTCCCTGCCTAGTCAACGCCATTTTACCTGCTGTTGTTGGGCTAGCTGATTAGCTGTTGTTGTCTCACCTACTGTTTAGCTAGCTCTCTCAATTCAACACCTGTGATTACTGTATGCCTCGCTGTATGTCTCTCTCAAATGTCAATATGCCTTGTATACTGTTGTTCAGGTTAGTTATCATTGTTTTAGTTTACAATGGAGCCCCTAGTTCCACTCTTCATACCCCTGATACCTCCTTTGTCCCACCTCCCACACATGCGGTGACCTCACCCATTACAACCAGCATGTCCAGAGATACAACCTCTCTCATCATCACCCAGTGCCTGGGCTTACCTCCGCTGTACCCGCACCCCACCATAACCATGTCTGCGCATTATGCCCTGAATATATTCTACCATGCCCAGAAATCTGCTCCTTTTACTCTCTGTCCCCAACGCTCTAGGCGACCAGTTTTGATAGCCTTTAGCCGCACCCTCATACTACTCCTCCTCTGTTCCGCGGGTGATGTGGAGGTAAACCCAGGCCCTGCATGTCCCCAGGCACCCTCATTTGTTGACTTCTGTGATCGAAAAAGCCTTGGTTTCATGCATGTCAACATCAGAAGCCTCCTCCCTAAGTTTGTTTTACTCACTGCTTTAGCACACTCTGCTAACCCTGATGTCCTTGCCGTGTCTGAATCCTGGCTCAGGAATGCCACCAAAAATTCTGAGATTTCCATACCCAACTATAACATTTTCCGTCAAGATAGAACTGCCAAAGGGGGAGGAGTTGCAGTCTACTGCAGAGATAGCCTGCAAAGTAATGTCATACTTTCCAGGTCCATACCCAAACAGTTCGAACTACTAAAGTCTCTCACTGTTGCCGCCTGATATCGACCCCCCTCAGCTCCCAGCTGTGCCCTGGACACCATTTGTGAATTGATCGCCCCCCATCTAGCTTCAGAGTTTGTTCTGTTAGGTGACCTAAACTGGGATATGCTTAACACCCCGGCAGTCCTACAATCTAAGCTAGATGCCCTCAATCTCACACAAATCATCAAGGAACCCACCAGGTACAACCCTAAATCTGTAAACAAGGGCACCCTCATAGATGTCATCCTGACCAACTGGCCCTCCAAATACACCTCCGCTGTCTTCAACCAGGATCTCAGCAATCACTGTCTCATTGCCTGTATCCGCTACGGAGCCGCAGTCAAACGACCACCCCTCATCACTGTCAAACGCTCCCTAAAACACTTCTGTGAGCAGGCCTTTCTAATCGACCTGGCCCGGGTATCCTGGAAGGACATTGACCTCATCCCGTCAGTTGAGGATGCCTGGTCATTCTTTAAAAGTAACTTCCTCACCATTTTAGATAAGCAACCTTTCAACCTTGAAACAATTTTGAAACCTTTCAAAAAATGCAAAACTAAGAACAGATATAGCCCTTGGTTCACTCCAGACCTGACTGCCCTCGACCAGCACAAAAACATCCTGTGGCGGACTGCAATAGCATCGAATAGTCCCCACGATATGCAACTGTTCAGGGAAGTCAGGAACCAATACACGCAGTCAGTCAGGAAAGCTAAGGCCAGCTTCTTCAGGCAGAAATTTGCATCTTGTAGCTCCAACTCCAAAAAGTCCTGGGACACTGTGAAGTCCATGGAGAACAAGAGCACCTCCTCCCAGCTGCCCACTGCAATGAGGCAAGGTAACACGGTCACCACCGATAAATCCATGATTATCGAAAACTTCAACAAGCATTTCTCAACGGCTGGCCATGCCTTCCGCCTGGCTACTCCAACCTCGGCCAAGAGCTGCGCCCCCCCCGCAGCTACTCGCCCAAGCCTCTCCAGGTTCTCCTTTACCCAAATCCAGATAGCAGATGTTCTGAAAGAGCTGCAAAACCTGGACCCGTACAAATCAGCTGGGCTTGACAATCTGGACCCTCTATTTCTGAAACTATCCGCCGCCATTGTTGCAACCCCTATTACCAGCCTGTTCAACCTCTCTTTCATATTGTCTGAGATCCCCAAGGATTGGAAAGCTGCCGCAGTCATCCCCCTCTTCAAAGGGGGAGACACCCTGGACCCAAACTGTTACAGACCTATATCCATCCTGCCCTGCCTATCTAAGGTCTTCGAAAGCCAAGTCAACAAACAGGTCACTGACCATCTCGAATCCCACCGCACCTTCTCCGCTGTGCAATCTGGTTTCCGAGCCGGTCACGGGTGCACCTCAGCCACGCTCAAGGTACTAAACGATATCATAACCGGCATCGATAAAAGACAGTACTGTGCAGCCGTCTTCATCGACCTAGCCAAGGCTTTCGACTCTGTCAATCAACATATTCTTATCGGCAGACTCAGTAGCCTCGGCTTTTCTGATGACTGCCTTGCCTGGTTCACCAACTACTTTGCAGACAGAGTTCAGTGTGTCAAATCGGAGGGCATGCTGTCTGGTCCTCTGGCAGTCTCTATGGGGGTGCCACAGGGTTCAATTCTCGGGCCGACTCTTTTCTCTGTATATATCAATGATGTTGCTCTTGCTGCGGGCGATTCCCTGATCCACCTCTACGCAGACGACACCATTCTATATACTTCCGGCCCGTCCTTGGACACTGTGCTATCTAACCTCCAAACAAGCTTCAATGCCATACAACACTCCTTCCGTGGCCTCCAACTGCTCTTAAACGCTAGTAAAACCAAATGCATGCTTTTCAACCGTTCGCTGCCTGCACCCGCACGCCTGAATCACCACCCTGGATGGTTCCGACCTTGAATATGTGGACATCTATAAGTACCTAGGTGTCTGGCTAGACCGTAAGCTATCCTTCCAGACTCATATCAAACATCTCCAATCGAAAATCAAATCTAGAGTCGGCTTTCTATTCTGCAACAAAGCCTCCTTCACTCACGCCGCCAAACTTACCTTAGTAAAACTGACTATCCTACCGATCCTCGACTTCGGCGATGTCATCTACAAAATTGATTCCAACACTCTACTCAGCAAACTGGATGCAGTTTATCACAGTGCCATCCGTTTTGTCACTAAAGCACCTTATACCACCCACCACTGCGACCTGTATGCTCTAGTCGGCTGGCCCTCGCTACATATTCGTCGCCAGACCCACTGGCTCCAGGTCATCTACAAGTCCATGCTAGGTAAAGCTCCGCCTTATCTCAGTTCACTGGTCACGATGGCAACACCCACCTGTAGCACGCGCTCCAGCAGGTGTATCTCACTGATCATCCCTAAAGCCAACACCTCATTTGGCCGCCTTTCGTTCCAGTTCTCTGCTGCCTGTGACTGGAACGAATTGCAAAAATCGCTGAAGTTGGAGACTTTTATCTCCCTCACCAACTTCAAACATCTGCTATCTGAGCAGCTAACCATAGTCTATCGGTAAATAGCCCACCCATTTTTACCTACCTCATCCCCATACTGTTTTTATTTATTTTATTTTCTGCTGTTTTGCACACCAATATCTCTACCTGTACATGACCATCTGATCATTTATCACTCCAGTGTTAATCTGCAAAATTGTAATTATTCGCCTACCTCCTCATGCCTTTTGCACACAATGTATATAGACTCTCCTTTTTTCTACTGTATTATTGACTTGTTAATTGTTTACTCCATGTGTAACTCTGTGTTGTCTGTTCACACTGCTATGCTATATCTTGGCCAGGTCGCAGTTGCAAATGAGAACTTGTTCTCAACTAGCCTACCTGGTTAAATAAAGGTGAAATAAAAATAATTTACAAATCAATTCATTAAAAATCCTACAATGTGATTTTCTGGATTTTTTTTCTCTCATTTTGTCTGTCATAGTTGAAGTGTACCTTTTCACTTCCGGCGCCGACAGAGATGGCCGCCTCGCTTCGCGTTCCTAGGAAACTATGCAGTTTTTTGTTTTTTTACGTGTTATTTCTTACATTAGTAACCCAGGTCATCTTAGGTTTCATTACATACAGTCGAGAAGAACTACTGAATATAAGATCAGCGTCAACTCACCATCAGTACGACCAAGAATATGTTTTTCGCGACGCGGATCCTGTGTTCTGCCTTACAAACAGGACAACGGAGTGGATCCTATGCAGCGACCCAAAAAAACGACACCGAAAGAGAGGGAAACAAGGCGGTCTTCTGGTCAGACTCCGGAGACGGGCACACCGTGCACCACTCCCTAGCATTCTTCTTGCCAATGTCCAGTCTCTTGACAACAAGGTTGATGAAATCCGCGCAAGGGTAGCATTCCAGAGGGACATCAGAGACTGTAACGTCCTTTGCTTCACTGAAACATGGCTCACTGGAGAGACTCTATCCGAAGCGGTGCAGCCAACGGGTTTCTCCACGCATCGCGCTGACAGAAACAAACATCTTTCTGGTAAGAAGAGGAGCGGGGGCGTATGCCTCATGGCCAACGTGACATGGTGTGATGAAAGAAACATACAGGAACTTAAATCCTTCTGTTCACCTGATTTAGAATTCCTCACAATCAAATGTAGACCGCATTATCTACCAAGAGAATTCTCTTCAATTATAATCACAGCCGTATATACCCCCCCCCAAGCAGACACATCGATGGCTCTGAACAAACTTTATTTAACTCTCTGCAAACTGGAAACGATTTATCCGGAGGCTGCATTCATTGTAGCTGGCTAATCTGAAAACAAGACTCCCTAAATTTTATCAGCATATCGATTGCGCAACCAGGGGTGGAAAGACCTTGGATCATTGTTACTCTAACTTCCGCGACGCATATAAGGCCCTGCCCCGCCCCCCTTTCGGAAAAGCTGACCACGACTCCATTTTGTTGATCCCTGCCTACAGACAGAAACTAAAACAAGAGGCTCCCACGCTGAGGTCTGTCCAACGCTGGTCCGACCAAGCTGACTCCACACTCCAAGACTGCTTCCATCACGTGGACTGGGAGATGTTTCATATTGCGTCAGATAACAACATTGACGAATACGCTGATTCGGTGTGCGAGTTCATTAGAACGTGTGTTGAAGATGTCGTTCCCATAGCAACGATTAAAACATTCCCTAACCAGAAACCGTGGATTGATGGCAGCATTCGTGTGGAACTGAAAGCGCGAACCACTGCTTTTAATCAGGGCAAGGTGTCTGGTAACATGACCGAATACAAACAGTGCAGCTATTCCCTCCGCAAGGCTATCAAACAAGCTAAGCGCCAGTACAGAGACAAAGTAGAATCTCAATTCAACGGCTCAGACACAAGAGGCATGTGGCAGGGTCTACAGTCAATCACGGACTACAGGAAGAAATCCAGCCCAGTCACGGACCAGGATGTCTTGCTCCCAGGCAGACTAAATAACTTTTTTGCCCGCTTTGAGGACAATACAGTGCCACTGACACGGCCTGCAACGAAAACATGCGGTCTCTCCTTCACTGCAGCCGAGGTGAGTAAGACATTTAAACGTGTTAACCCTCGCAAGGCTGCAGGCCCAGACGGCATCCCCAGCCGCGCCCTCAGAGCATGCGCAGACCAGCTGGCCGGTGTGTTTACGGACATATTCAATCAATCCCTATACCAGTCTGCTGTTCCCACATGCTTCAAGAGGGCCACCATTGTTCCTGTTCCCAAGAAAGCTAAGGTAACTGAGCTAAACGACTACCGCCCCGTAGCACTCACATCCGTCATCATGAAGTGCTTTGAGAGACTAGTCAAGGACCATATCACCTCCACCCTACCTGACACCCTAGACCCACTCCAATTTGCTTACCGCCCAAATAGGTCCACAGACGATGCAATCTCAACCACACTGCACACTGCCCTAACCCATCTGGACAAGAGGAATACCTATGTGAGAATGCTGTTCATCGACTACAGCTCGGCATTCAACACCATAGTACCCTCCAAGCTCGTCATCAAGCTCGAGACCCTACCTGCCCTCCAGGACACCTACACCACCCAAGATCATCAAGGACATCAACCACCCGGAGCCACTGCCTGTTCACCCCACTATCATCCAGAAGGCGAGGTCAGTACAGGTGCATCAAAGCTGGGAAGGCGCAGCAGCGCCTCTTCAACCTCAGGAGGCTGAAAAACAGCTTCTATCTCAAGGCCATCAGACTGTTAAACAGGTACCACTAACATTGAGTGGCTGCTGCCAACACACTGACACTGACACTGACTCAACTCCAGCCACTTTAATAATGGGAATTGATGGGAAATGATGTAAATATATCACTAGCCACTTTAAACAATGCTACCTTATATAATGTTACTTACCCTACATTATTCATCTCATATGCATACGTATATACTGTACTCTATATCATCGACTGTATCCTTATGTAATACATGTATCACTAGCCACTTTAAACTATGCCACTTTGTTGACATACTCATCTCATTTGTACATACTGTACTCGATACCATCTACTGTATCTTGCCTATGCTGCTCTGTACCATCACTCATTCATATATCCTCATGTACATATTCTTTATCCCCTTACACTGTGTACAAGACAGTAGTTTTGGAATTGTTAGTTAGATTACTTGTTATTACTGCATTGTCGGAACTAGAAGCACAAGCATTTCGCTACACTCGCATTAACATCTGCTAACCATGTGTATGTGACAAATAAAATTTGATTTGATTTGATTTGATGATGAAAATTACAGGCCTCTCATCTTTTTAAGTGGGAGAACTTGCACAACTGGTGGCTGACTAAATACTTTTTTTGCCCCACTGTATATTTTAAACCAAATACTTTTAGACTTTTACTCAAGTAGAAATTTACTGGGTGACTTTTACTTGAGTCATTTTCTATTAAGGTATCTTTACTTTTACTCAAGTATGACAGTCGGGTACTTTTTCCACCACTGATCTTTTCCAATGCTAAATACATGGATGTCTCATGGTATGGTGGTGTATACAAAATGGGTCAACTTTGAGCACCTCTATCTCCTAAATGTTTTGGCATTCAGGTCCAAAAATCACTTGCTGTCTACTTCTTCCCTGGGTAAACACATATGGAAAGTGTTGTTTAAATCAAAAGGGATTCTGTCAAAAAGGTATTGAATTCAAATTGATTTACACTATTGCACATGTCAATATTGCGATTTTGATGTGAATTTGATTAAATGTGCAACCCAAGGATAATACTTTGGGTTTAGTGGGCCAGCATCCCTGACACAAAGAGAAAGTAAGTCCAAGCTATTCTATTTGGTAGCCATTCAATATACCATCAGTCGATTGCCCCAACCTAATGATATGTTATTCCATATATACTGAGAGGCTTCAAAAATTGTATTTACATAGTGTTCAGTTTGATGTCATAATTTCTCATATCTTTTAAAATTATTTTAAAACTTTTACAGGGAAGTCATACTAAAATACATAAAACATATATACAATACAAAATTACAAAACAAATTAAGATTTTTTTAAAAATTTTTATCAACATAGAGGTCTCTGATAATTTCTCTGAACTGACCAAGGGGAACCAGAACATCTAAATTCAGAGATCTCTGTGAGTTGTTCCCCATAAAGGGCGCAAAAAAACCTAAAAGCATCTTTACCCAACTCTGGAGACTGAAGGGACCTCCAGTGTTATCTAAGCCTGTGTTTGTTCATTTGTAAGTCCACATTTAATTAATAATGATAGATACATAGGACGTTTCTGTATGAGTGCTTTGTAAATAAACAGAAGAGAATTCTGCTCTCTCCTTACATAGAAAGAGGCCCAACAAACGTTTTGATACAAAACACAATGGTGAGTTCTATAACCATCACCAGTAATAAACCTAAGGGCACAATGAAAAACAGCATCTAGTGGTTTAAGTGTAGATGATGTTGCATGCAAATAGATAATGTCCCCATAATCTAAAATAGACAAGTGGCCTGGACGATTTCCTTCCTATTAAAAAAAAAGTCAGGCATGCTTTCTTTCTGTAAAAGAAACGAGCCTTGAGCTTTAACTTCTTGACCAGTTCAGTGACATGTTTTTTTTTTATTCGTTTTTCATCAAGCCAGATACCAAGATATTTGTAGGAATGAATTTGCTCAATTTGTGTACCGTTCAAACTAGTCATTACAAATTCATTTAAATCTGGGTTATGGGGGCTAGAAAAAAAGCATGCATTTATTTTTGTTTGCATTTAGCACTAACTTTAGATCCAATTAGTGACCTCTGCAGTGCTAGAAAATCTGATTTCAAATTTGAAAAGGCTTGGCCAACCGATGGAACACAACACTATCGGCATACAAATAAAAATATGTTTTTTTTACAGCATTACCAATGTTATTTATTTAGATTGTAAACAGTAGTGAGCCGAGTATCAAACCTTGAGGCACCCCTTTATGCAACTCAAGGAACTCAGATTTGACCCAATCAACCTTGATGGCCTGAGTTCTGTCATTGAAATAAGAAACCATCGGCCAGCATTATTATCCAACCCTTTCAAGGGCAACTTATTCAACAGAATAGCATGGTCTACAGTAGCAAAAGCTTTTGACAAGTCTACAAACATTGCAGCACAATTCTTTCTATCATCTTTGGCATTTGCAATATAATTAAAACAAGCATGGCAGATGTAGTGGTACTATGTTTAGGTCTGAATCCGGATTCATTAACCTTAAGAATACCATTTACCAATAGAAAATACCATAGATTTTTCTTGACCAATGATTCCAGGACTTTAGCAAGACAAGGGAGCCTGGAAATGGGTTGATAATTATCAAGATCACTACTACCACCACCTGTAACGGCAGATTTCCTCCTCTTCTTCTGAAGAGGAGGTGTAGCAGGGATCAGACCAAAACGCAGCGTGGTAAGTGTCCATATCGTTTATTATAAAACATAAACTGAACACTAAGAACTACAAAACAATAAATGTGAACATGAACGAAAACCAAACCGAAACAGTCCCGTGTGGTGACAAACACAGACATGGAAACAAACCAACAGTGAAACCCAGGCTACCTAAGTATGATTCTCAATCAGAGACAACTAACGACACCTGCCTCTGATTGAGAACCATACTAGGCCGAAACAGAAACCTAAACATAGAAACACAAAACATAGACTGCACACCCCAACTCACGCCCTGACCATACTAAATAAAGACAAAACAAAGGAAAATAAAGATCAGAACGTGACACCACCCTTTGTGTCCATAGCTAATAAGGCAGCAATAACTTTTGTTTCTGTGAATTGCCAAAAAGGAAAACTCTGACTACCATTTCCCAAGTCATGTGAGGTTGACTGATCATCCATCGAGGCAACTGGAGGCTCTATGTGGGAAGAACAGTCAACTAACTCACCAAGACCATTATGACCGCCAATATGACCAAATCTTAACTTTTTCAGTAAAGACGGAGGAGTCTAAAACTACTTTCTTTTCCAGAATTTAGAGGGATCACTAACAAAGTCTGCCATAGCTCTAAGGTAGTAGTGTGATTTGGCCTGTTTTGTCATGAGGATATGCAGTAGCTGTCACCTGACCTGGGCTTGGATCCTGTATTGCTCCAGAAGCCTCTGAAACTCCTCCTCCTTATCCTGCGCCTCTTTCAGAGTGGCCTCATTCTGCTCGTCGTAGGCCATGGCAACCACGGCCAGGATGAGGTTGATGAGGTAGAAGGAACCCAGGAAGATGACCAGCACAAAGAAGATCATGTACGTCTTCCCCGCTGCTCGAAGTGTCTGCATACGAAGAGGCATGCAAAGACAAGTTTGGAGGATGACACTTAATGGGAAGTCAACATGCAGTTTGTAGTAAACCTCATGAAATTCCTTTTAGGCACACTCCCTGCAGTCCCTTTCGAGGAATGGAGAGCGCTCACATTTTTACAGGACAAAGTCCAGGAAAAGTCTAACTTAAGGCTTAAATTTGTACCTATGAAACAATGTATCATTCTATTATATATTGTAAGTACCAACCAGTTGGAACAGGTTCTCCCAGTAGTCCTGCGTCATGAGTCTGAAGAGGGACAAGAAGGCCCAGCCGAAGGAGTCGTAGCTGGTGTAGCCGTAGTTGGGGTTTCTCCCAGCCTTTATGCACGTGAATCCTTCTGGGCACTTCCTATCAACAGTGGTGGGTAGCGGGTGAAGAATCAGTTTGCACACAGCCGGCCACCCCTCCCTGACCCCACAATCCTCAACATCTAGAATGCTGCTTGTCAGAGACAAGAGCATAACTTACAGTGCCTTGCGAAAGTATTCGGCCCCCTTGAACTTTGCAACCTTTTGCCACATTTCAGGCTTCAAACATAAAGATATAAAACTGTATTTTTTTGTGAAGAATCAACAACAAGTGGGACACAATCATGAAGTGGAACGACATTTATTGGATATTTCAAACTTTTTTAACAAATCAAAAACTGAAAAATTGGGCAAAATTATTCAGCCCCTTTAGTGCAGCAAACTTCCAAAGTTCTGAGGATCTCTGAATGATCCAATGTTGACCTAAATGACTAATGATGATAAATACAATCCACCTGTGTGTAATCAAGTCTCCGTATAAATGCATGCACTGTGATAGTCTCAGAGGTCCGTTAAAAGCGCAGAGAGCTCATGAAGAACAAGGAACACACCAGGCAGGTCCGAGATACTGTTGTGAAGAAGTTTAAAGCCGGATTTGGATACAAAAAGATTTCCCAAGCTTTAAACATCCCAAGGAGCACTGTGCAAGCGATAATATTGAAATGGAAGGAGTATCAGACCACTGCAAATCTACCAAGACCTGGCCGTCCCTCTAAACTTTCAGCTCATACAAGGAGAAGACTGATCAGAGATGCAGCCAAGAGGCCCATGATCACTCTGGATGAACTGCAGAGATCTACAGCTGAGGTGGGAGACTCTGTCCATAGGACAACAATCAGTCGTATATTGCACAAATCTGGCCTTTATGGAAGAGTGGCAAGAAGAAAGCCATTTCTTAAAGATATCCATAAAAAGTGTTGTTTAATGTTTGCCACAAGCCACCTGGGAGACACACCAAACATGTGGAAGAAGGTGCTCTGGTCAGATGAAACCAAAATTGAACTTTTTGGCAACAATGCAAAACTTTATGTTTGGCGTAAAAGCAACACAGCTCATCACCCTGAACACACCATCCTCACTGTCAAACATGGTGGTGGCAGCATCATGGTTTGGGCCTGCTTTTCTTCAGCAGGGACAGGGAAGATGGTTAAAATTGATGGGAAGATGGATGGAGCCAAATACAGGACCATTCTGATGGATCTGCTGAGACTGGGACAGAGATTTGTCTTCCAACAAGACAATGATCCAAAACATAAAGCAAAATCTACAATGGAATGGTTCAAAAATAAACATTCCAGGTGTTAGAATGGCCAAGTCAAAGTCCAGACCTGAATCCAATCGTATGTGGAAAGAACAGTTCACAAATGCTCTCCATCCAACCTCACTGAGCTCGAGCTGTTTTGCAAGAAGGAATGGGAAAAAATGTCAGTCTCTCGATGTGCAAAACTGATAGAGACATACCCCAAGCGACTTACAGCTATCGCAGAAAAAGGTGGCGCTACAAAGTATTAACTTAAGTGAATAATTTTGTATTTTTGATTTGTTAAAAAAGTTTGAAATATCCAATAAATGCTTACATAACATTTGACTACTTTTCCAATAGTGTTCTGTTTGCCCACAGTGGTGTGCATCCTTCCATCAAAACCCTAAAATTGCTTTACTAAATGTAAGAAATACATTCATAACTCATCTTTGTATCATTGTGCCATTTGTGTTATCACAAAGTAACATACCCAGCATCAGAGCTGTTTCCGCAGAGAAGAGCATCCAGACTACCTTCCAAATAGTAGTGGTTCTCTATAGCCGAAAGACAGAGCAAATCAAACACAAACTAAAAGTACTGTTCATACCGTCACATCAGCCTGAAGTAGAGGAACAGATGACTTGTCTCAGTGGTTCAAACGCACCTATATTGCTGATGTACTCCTTGAAATCGACAGGAACAGTGGAATTTTCTGTTTCGCCAAACCCCATGGTGGCGTCAAGCGACAAGGTGGAGTTGTAATCGTCGAACACCGTTGAGTTGAGGATGGGCCATCGGACACACTTGTTGCGCAAATTTCCCATGAAGAGTTGCAGGCCGATGAGCGCAAACACGGCCAGGGCGAACACAGTGAGGATCATCACGTCTACCATTTTCTTTACAGACTGGACCAGGGCGCCCACGATGGTTTTCAATCCTGGTCAAATGGATGCACGTCAGTGACACATCTGCAGGCCGAGATAAACCAGATCGTGCATAGTGGCTCTGATGGCTTACTGGTTTCAGCATGGTGCTGTCAACACCAAGGTTATGGGTTTGTTTCCCGAATTGGCTACCCATACTATATATTTGACTGTGTAAAAAGTAAGTTGCTTTGGATACTATTACTATTATTATCTGACATCACAGTGTCAATAGTTCAATAAGTCTGAACGTGTGCATACAAACCAGGTCAATTAATTGAAGACATATCAAGGAAACATTTTGATATTGACATCAGTTTGGCGAGTCTCAACAAGAGCTGCAGATGAAACAACCTGGACTCGGGTAGAGGTAACATGGTAAATACAAATCTGCTAAACGTATGATATATTACGAATTCCAATTTGCTGTGGCTAATGTTAGTTAGGTGGGAAACGGTTGAGAGTTAGGTTAAAGGGTTAAGGTTAGGATTAGGATTAGCTAACGTGCTAAGTAGTTGCAAAGTAGCAAAACATTTGTGTAGTTCCAAGTTACTACTTAGCTAAAACGCTAAATTTGAAACGTGATGAGATTCGAACACGCAACCTTTGGGGTTGCTAGAAGTTCGCGTTATACGCCTGCCCATCCACCTCGACCAACCACCCTACTTTAGTTTTTTCCTTCAGTGACCTTCTGTTTCATGTAACCATTCCGAAAGCAACATATCATACTAATTAAGATAGTACATGTAAATCTGGGACAATGAGACCAGGCTGGATGAAAACATACCAGGAATCACAGTGATTGTTTTAAGGGCTCGGAGTACACGGAACGTCCTAAGGGCTGACACGTTGCCTAGATCAACAAACTCTGTGACGTACCTGTGGAGAGACACACAGTACAAGCAATATATTAACATGATTTAATTGTGGACTGACTGACAGTGGACAACAGTGGACCTGTCACTGAAGAACGTCTTGTGTGTTAAAAAAACGTTACAAAATAGTACACAAAACATCAGACATGGTGTTTGCTGTGGTATATAATATCTTTTTTTTTATAGAGTCTATTTTTATATTGGTCCAATTCTTGGGCCAAATGGACGCACTGCTTGAGAGGGTGGCCAAAACCATTTATCCATCTCGCAACAAGACGTGTTGTATATACAAACTATTAGATTATTTTTAGCATTATTATTGGGTATGTTTTCAAATGTTTTACATTTGTTTTTGTAAGATATAATCATGAATGTATTTAAATGTTTTTGGCAAAAATGCACAGAATGTATTTCTTAAATATAATGTGGCCAGGGGGGTCATTGCAAAAATAAGAATTTATCAATTTACTTACTTGGATAAATAAAGGCTGGATGTATAAAATGTGTTATAAAACATTTACTAACCATTCCAGTTTGCTAACAATTATATCATTAGTGAAAGAGGGTTGAGAGCCAGTCGGGTGTTTAGGTACTCACGCCATGCTGATCACCATGAAATCCAGCCAATTCCATGGATCTCGAAGGAATGTAAAAGGGCCGACAACAAAGCCTCTTGACAACACTTTGCATGAGGCCTCAAAGGTATAAATACCAGTAAAAACATACCTGCAATGAGAAAACACTATCTTTCCAATGCACTACTTCTGCAATTCTCTCTCGGTGAGCTACATTGTAATTCAGAGATAATTCATTGTTTACATGACTTAAGACACTTTGAACCATTAGATATCGTGGTAAAACAGTGACGCGTGCAATAGCCCTTTCAGGAATCAATTCTGAAATTCAGCACAGGTTGCTATACTTACTCAACAGTTTTACTCCATGACGGTGGGTCGCTCATCGTCATAAAAAAGCAGTTCGACAGAATGGTAATCATGATGAACATGCTAAATAACTTAATATAGAGTCAAGGCAAACCGGCGGGCACACTGATTGTACTGAAAAAGACAATAGTAACATCAAAGGTCGCGAAACCCTGTTGGGGTACAGCTTTATATACAGTACACAACAATATAAGACCATCCTTCTTACAATCCCCCCTTCCCTACACAGGGCAGCTAGAGTCCCTACATTAAAAAGGATATGAATGTATGAGAATTTTAATGGCTCCTCTTCTAAGATGATTGAAGGGGCTTAGAATGTAGCAAGCTGATTCAGCATTGAACCTGAAGATTGTGTTTCCTTTGGTGATCACGATAAAGGTCTGGAAAAACACAACATGAAAAGACATTACCGCACTGCTAAGTGAAGGACTAAAGTAACAAATTGTAAATAATAACGATTAAACTCTGCACAAAGCTTACATGGTGGTAAAGGATATTACATGCACTCCGGACAACTTATGGAATCATATTTGTCAAGTCATCCACCCTGTCATATTGCAGTGACACTCCAGCAAGCTAATCCAGGCTAGCATCCTAGTTCGCTAATCCCTTTTAGCCCCCAATTCATTCTATCACAGATAAAGGAAAACCACACTGTAGGTTTCACCCAGAATTTTAAAGGACAGGCTTGGTTTAGTGGCAATATCCAATGACAATGTCCCTGAAAGAACAGTGTGTGTGGGGTGTGTCTCTTTGAACGCATGAAGTTAACACCTCAGAAGCAGCATTAACGATTGAGAACCTTGTGAATCTCGTGAACCCGTAGTGTGGTTTTCCTTTAATGGCAAGTGATTAAATTGGGGCCTTAGTGTGCAACACATGTACAGTCGTGGCCAAAAGTTTTGAGAATGACAACTATTAATTTTCACAAAGTCTGCTGCCTCAGTTTGCAAGATGGCAATTTGCATATACTCCAGAATGTTATGAAGAGTGATCAGATGAATTGCAATTAATTGCAAAGTCCCTCTTTGTCATGCAAAGGAACTGAATCCCACAAAAAACATTTCCACTGCATTTCAGCCCTGCCACAAAAGGACCAGCTGACATCATCTCAGTGATTCTCTCGTTAACACAGGTGTGAGTGTTGACGAGGACAAGGCTGGAGATCACTCTGTCATGCTGATTGAGTTTGAATAACAGACTGGAAGCTTCAAAAGGAGGGTGGTGCTTGGAATCATTGTTCTTCCTCTGTCAATCATGGTTACCTGCAAGGAAACACACATCGTCATCATTGCTTTGCACAAAAAGGGCTTCACAGGCAAGGATATTTCTGCCAGTAAGATTGCACCTAAATCAACCATTTATTGTATCATCAAGAACTTCAAGGAGAGCGGTTCAATTGTTGTGAAGAAGGCTTCAGGGCGCCCAAGAAAGTCCAGCAAGTGCCAGGACCGTCTCCTAAAATTGATTCAGCTGCGGGATCGGGGCACCACCAGTACAGAGCTTGCTTAGGAATAGCAGCAGGCAGGTGTGAGTGCATCTGCACGCACAGTGAGGTGAAGACTTTGAGGATGGACTGGTGTCAAGAAGGGCAGCAAAGAAGCCACTTCTCTCCAGGCAAAATATCAGGGACCGACTGATATTCTGCAAAAGGTACAGGGATTGGACTGCTGAGGACTGGGGTAAAGTCATTTTCTCTGATGAATCCCATTTCCGATTGTTTGGGGCATCCGGAAAAAAGCTTGTCCGGAGAAGACAAGGTGAGTGCTACCATCAGTCCTGTGTTATGCCAACAGTAAAGCATCCTGAGACCATTCATGTGTGGGGTTGCTTCTCAGCCAAGGGAGTGGGCTCACTCACAATTTTGCCTAAGAACACAACCATGAATAAAGAATGGTACCAGCACATCCTCCAAGAGCAACTTCTCCCAAACATCCAGGAACAGTTTGGTGACAAACAATGCCTTTTCCAGCATGATGGAGCACCTTGCCATAAGGCAAAAGTGATAACTAAGTGGCTCGGGGAACAAAACATTGATATTTTGGGTCCATGGCCAGGAAACTCCCCAGACCTTAATCCCATTGAGAATTTGTGGTCAATCCTCAAGAGGAGGGTGGACAAACAAAAAAACACAAATTCTGTTAAACTCCAAGTATTGATTATGCAAGAATGAGCTGCCATCAGTCAGGATTTGGCCCAGAAGTTAATTGACAGCATGCCAGGGCGGATTGCAGAGGTCTTGAAAAAGAAGGGCCAACACTGCAAATATTGACTCTTTGCATCAACTTAATGTAATTGTCAATAAAAGCCTTGGACACTTATGAAATGCTTGTAATTATACTTCAGTATTCCATAGTAAAATCTGACAAAAATATCTAAAGACACTGAAGCAGAAAACTTTGTGGAAATTAATATTTGTGTCATTCTCAAAATGTTTGGCCACGACTATGTTAAGTCAGCTGTCATGATATGTCTAAATATAGTATATTCGGGATAAGTCTGCTTTGCTTGAGTCATGACTATGTAAATAAAATTTTTTTTAAAAGGTACTAAAACAAAAATATGTTTATTTATTACAGTCCAGTGAAATTGCTAGGTGAGCTTGAGGTGTCCTGGACTGACCTTCTGTGCTTTGTAGAAGGGGTCTATGTCCTCCAGTGGTGTGTTAAGCATCTCCGTTGGGGCGTCTCCAAAGATCATGGGCAGACTCTTGCCGGCTTCCAGGTCTTTGCTGGGCTCCGACGGCCCATCACCTACGTACCCCTCTACTTCCGCGGCTATTCTCTTTTCCTCCATGAGCCTCTCAATCTCTGCCAGGGATTCCGGGGTGAAGCGGCGGAACGCATCAGCGCCTGTGGGAGGGAGCAGGGGTGCCATCTTCGCATTGCGAAGAGATACCACCACACCAGAATCGCTCTAGTCTAGAGTGAGCTATAGAAAGAGAAAGAGCGAGGGTGAGAGTCATCCACAGAATTAAATAGAACACATCTCTATGGAGTCATAGCCATAGCTGGTTCTTTCTAGAGCAGTGTTCTTCAATCATGGTCCTGAGGACCCACAATGTATGTATGCTTTTGTTCCTGCCCAGTGCTAACACACCTGATTTTAACTAATTAAGGGTCTTAAATTAGGTGATTAGTTGAATCAGGTGTTACTGGGCTGGAACTGGGCTGGAACAAAACACTGTGGGTCGCCAGGAGTTGAACAACACTGTCCTGGAGTGAGTAGAGAAACAGAGGGGGAACTTTTACAGGAGGAAACCATGCAATAAGGGTATTTTTAGAGAAGGAGAGACAGTGAAAAGAGATACTTTCACACAAGGGTCTCTATATAGTGAGCCAGGATAAGAGAGGCAGAGACAAGATTGCAACACTCTGGTGTTTCTAGTCAAACCTGGGTTCATACACTATTTGAAATCATTTAAATAATTTGAGCGTTTGCTTCAGCCAGCCAGGAGTGCCAGGGGGGCGGGGAAGGGGTTGGAACTTTTCCACGGGCTCTATTAGTTCCATTCCAACAGGCACGCTCAATCGAGCACAGTGAAAGTATTTGAAATGATTTCAAGTAGTATTCTGAACCCAGTTCAGTTTCTAGTGCACACTAGATACCCAGTCATTCACACTAGCAAAGTGTGGTGTATCGAACATTGGTTGTCTGCATGCCATAAAACGACAAAGGCTGCTGAGCTAAATCCTAGGTATTGGCTCAAAAATGTAACACAAATTGTAAAGTCTCAGGCACGATTCCTCATCACACGATCGTGGTTCACCAACCCTCCTATGTTACACTTCACCACCTTTGACCTCCTCCTCTACAGAACAACCCCAGCAGCTGACAGGTATTAAGTGACCAAATCCAGGTCATCCCAACAATGCCACTGACCAGTTATTGAACCTGTGTCTGCGTGCCACACCACTGCAGTAGCCGATTGAGCCTAGGAATTAGCTCGGGGAGTAAACTTCAGGCAAGGACATACCATCTCATTAGATTATGCTAGGGTAGACAAACAGTGTGTGTATCAGCATGCCAGTCTTCTGTGAGAAAAACCACTTCCGTCTTTGTTACACTTCACTCCCCCTTTGACCTCCTCATTCTCTCCGTAACAACCCAAGGAGCTGACAGACATCAGCTGACCAAATCCTGGTCACACCACCAATGCCACTGATCAGCTATTGAACCTGGGTCGTCTGTGTGACACATGACTGTATTAGCTGCAGGGCTTAAGCCTATAGGCATACGCTCAGGGAGTTAATGCAAGACTTTAGATCTTAGGCAAATTTACTCATAACATGAGCATGTTTCACTGAACCACTTCCATTACACTAGTGTCGAAACATTAACTTCTGTTTGCTACCTTAAAACATGACATTGCTATATTTGTGTAGATGTCACACAGTCTGGACATATATCTTATGCATACTCTCACAGTAGCAATTATTTTCAGTATACCTTTGATTAACAGTACACAACCAGAACATCAAATCTGAAATGTTGCCTAATGGGTAGACCCATCCACATTTGGGATGTATTCGTTGCTTGGGATACATGGTGCCAAGTCCTTTACCATTGGCATCGATACTTTTTGCAGTTGAGAAACAAAATACAAAGATTAATTACGCACTTACTTGTAAGTATCATGCTTATCTGTGTATATGTGCAGGGACATATGTGTGCCCATGTGTGAAAGAGTGCATGCAGTGCTTGACTTGGACTGAAATAGGTGCTGGTACTCATTTTGTGTGCCGATACTGTTTATATTTAGGTGCAGGAACCCCACAATACTTTTGAGCTAATATTCTATAAGAGGTGCAGGAACTCAAGCAGTAAAAAAAAATGTGAGGTGCCGGTACTCAGCTCCGGTGAGCTCCTGCCCAAATCAAGCACTTAGCATATGTGGTATATTTGTCTGCGACTTGGTAACGATCCCAGGCTTGAATGCCTTGATCTAGATCCAGTCCCCATAAAAATGGTGTACTGATCACATGAGCATGTTTCACTGAACCACCTCTGTTACACTGTTTTATTCAACACATTAACTTCTCTTTGGTACCTTAAAACATGACACTGAGGCCATTGCTGTACTTATATAGATGTCCCACAGTCTGGACATATATCTTATGCATACTCTCACAGTAGCAATTCTTTTCAGTATACCTTTCATTAACAGCACACAACCAGAACATCAAATCTGAAATGTTTCCTAATCATTGCTTGGGATCCATGGTTGCCAAGTCCTTTACCATTGGCGTCGATACTCTTTGTAGTTGAGAAACCAAATACAAAGATTAGTTACATACTTACACACTTGTAAGTATCATGATTGTGTGTATATGTGCAGGGAGGTATGTGTGTATAAGCGTGAGCCCGTGTGGGAAAGAATATTCTATTTAGGTGCAGGAACTCCACAATACTTTTGAGCTAATATTCTATAAGAGGTGAAGGAATTTAAGCAGTAAAAAATGTGAGGTGCTGGTACTCAGCTCCTGCCCAAGTTAAGCACTGATTGTATGTACAGTATGTGGTACACTCTAAGAAACATGGGTTCCAAAAGGGTTCTTTGGCTGTCCCCATAGGATAACCTTTTTTGGTTCCAGGTAGAAGTCTTTTGGGTTCCATGTAGAACCCTCTGTGGTAAGGATTTTACATGGAACCCAGAAAAGTTCTACCTGGAACCAAAAAGGGTTCTTCAAAGGGTTCTCCTGTGCGGACAGCCAAAGAACCCTTTTAGGCTCTATATAGCACCTTTTTTCTAAGAGTGTGTGTGTCTGCGAGTTGGTAACGATCCCAGGCTTCATTGCCTTGATCTAGATCCAGTCTCAATGTAACCCCCACCCCCTCATATTACTTATTAACTTAGCAGGCGGCCAGTATCCAGGCCAATTGGCATTGCTTACATGCTAGCACAACATCGTGTTCAGCGGCCAGTCTGCTTTTCTCTGGAGAAGCTAAGGTTAAAGAGCTACTGCACTTCCTGATTTGGCCTTGTGTTCCATCAATGGTCATTAGGAAATGCAAGCGGCCATGGCTGAGGGCAAATGAGAGTTGTCTAGGGGTGTGGTTTGACGTGCTTGTTTCTTTGCCATTCAAGCACAAAAAAAACAAGGGCAGTAGTGGGTAGAGAAAGGTTAGCTAAGATAGCGTTGCTATGGAGAGAACGTTTTGAAGTTGAGGACTTCTCCCCTCCTGATTGACTCGCCATCTCAAGAGTCAGCGCTGAACCTGTGTTTAGCCAAGCTGACAGCAGCTAGCTAGCATAGATTTGGTGATAGCTGCAGCTGGCCATCCTATCTAGCTGATATTTCTCTGTCAAATCAGTTATGGCAAGATAGCAAGAGCCAGTGTCTGGAATGTGTTTCATGAGACAATCCTTCTATAACACCTTGCTACGAAAGTAGCTTGCAAAGCAGTTTCATCACGTCATGTAATACATGTTACCATGGAAACTATATTAACAGCGTGTTGAAGGCCCGTTCTTGAGTCAGCTCAGCTGTCCTACAACACAATATTCTAACTGACTAGATGTCTCGTCTCTCCTTATGTCCGCTGTTAGATCTTTCCCAGGGGACAAATCCCAGAACTACTAATATCCCTACAACAGGTGTAGGCTACATGTGAATATTGCACAAACATTGCCCAGCTTGAGTGTACTGTACATGCATTAATCAACAAAAACCGATGGGTGTTCATGTTACAAAGACAAAACATGTTATGCTGTAAATATCATATTGATGTGCATATAAAGATAGTATGCCTACACTTACCTAGCAAATAAAAAAAGTTGTGTGTAGAGTACAATTTCAGCTGTCTAACCAGAACAGCATTCTATTTAGCCATATCTAAGGATTTGGCCATCTAACCACACACTGACATGCACAGCTCTCTGGGTGATGAAGTCCCTTCCATCTATGTAATGTATTACAGGTTATGGATAGGTAAAGTCAGGTGGCAGGAGGGGTGGAGTGCATGATACTCCAACCTGGATATGACAGATTTTGCCTCAACCAATGGGTCCAGCAGTTCAATAACTACAGTACAGGCAGATGTGAGATGCAGGAGGATGGCGCACTCATACTACTCAGTAGGTAACTGACAATTCATCAGGCAGTAGCCTACAGAGTAATATGAGAAGAGTTCAATTGCTGAACTTTTGTAGATATTCTAAACAAAGTATTTTGATAACATTCAAGTGTAACAATTCCATGTAGAATAAACCTTACTTTACGTAATACTGTAGAAGCAGTGTTCTGCTAGTACCAATAGATTATCTAATAACAAAAGACAAAAAGTAATAGATGTCTTGTAAAAATGTTATGCTGAGTTGCAAGGTCTCTCCCAATTCTGACATCAGTATTAACCTGTCTTTCAGTCAGAGGACTCCATCTGAAAAGCAACTCTTCTTCCCATCTGTAGAAAACCAAGGAAGAGTTGATGAGTGACACATTGAAAGGGTGATATGATGTACTGTTTTATTAGTAATCACTGTTTGTTTGTCCCTTTTGAGGCGTTTGCCAACGCCTGATTGGCATGGCAGCGTAGATCAGCTCCAGGTCCCTCTCATCACAGATACTGGTCATGCAGAAGCCCGACTACGGCTCCTATATCCGACCCAGCTCCTATATCACAGAGGGAGGGAGAGAAATACTGTCACCATACAGTCATGGAAGCCAACAGTAAATACACAGTTGAAATAGCCAATCAGAGATCCTGATTCACAAGGGACACGTGCCAGCATGTCACTGACTTGTTGGCATTACTCACTCTGGGCCCAATAGTCCATTGGAAGGGGGCAGCTTTCTTACAACGTACAGTACAAGACACACATATACACAGAGCACTGATTACATTATCAATGGTGGTTAGGTGAATTCCAGGACTGATAGTATTTTGACCATTGACCAGATCAAATGTGACGAACCTGATTCAAGTGTCCTCCATTACTCTCAAGCAGGAATGGTGTATGGGCCTCAGCCTTCTGTAACAGCTCCTGATATGGCAGAGGGGGTTCCAACAACATTGCTGAACTACAAATCAACCAGGTCTTGTACGTAGCCTGTGGATGAAATCAAATATCATCACTCAATAAACATATAGTGAGAGAATAAAAAAAGTTATCGTTTGGAAGTAATTTATATGCTAATAGAAGGACTGCAACTACAGAACAGATTCAGGCAGGTGAATCTGACAGTGTTACTATGCAACCAGCTGTGTACGATGCTGAATGCTTGCTGATACGTTTTGTATTCGCTGACAGAGCCATATTTGTAGTAGACAAGTAACATAATTCATTTATTTTTGCCAAAGAAAATACAAATTTTTAAGAGAACAAGCCTGTTGATTTTGGTTAAGCAGACGAAGCCCCCGAATGCTAGCTAGTTAGCTACCTAACTTGCAAATCCGGGGTACTTATATCTGTCTGAGTTGAAATGACTTGGCTAGTGTTAGCTAGATTTGAAACATTATCGAAAGTAAGCTGGCTACATCCTATGATTAGCTAGCAAGCTAGTATCCAAGTGCCTGCCCTGTATTGACCCTACATGTCAATGGGCTACAGTTAGCTGTTGTTAGCAAGGTAGCTAGCTAATGTGAGCTATGCACAATTTTCCTCTGACATGCTACATCGCATTAGCTTCTTGTATTTAGCTAGCTACAGTACCATTCCCCTTTCATCTGTGGCATTTTAGCTAGCCTGGTTCGCTAGCATCATCAAATAATGTTGAATAACCAAAAGTAGCTACTAGCTAACTAGCACCAATTATCTAATTTAGCTAACGTACTCACCAACACCAGTGCAGTGGTTTGACGGTAGACAGGCAGCAGAAGTGACCGTGTCGAATGTAATCCACTCCTGGCAATATTGTTGAAATGTATTGGAAGTTTGCACCAACTTTATGGAAGCCCATTTTCACTCATAATTGCAGAGCGAAATGTGCGTTCCACCCATATGCAGCCTTGACAACACATGTCCACATGGCAGCTGGATGCGGACTACAATTAGTTTTCTCTGCAATTTGGCATAATTGTCAAAAGTGGGCATGATCATAATCCATACCCAACCATCCAGTAAATCATGAGGAATTCAATTACAAAACTATGTTTTGGACGAGACTGACTTTATGACCATAATTATCCTATTTGCACACTATAATATTGTAACGACCCTGGGTTTATAAGCGCGGAGGGGCACAGCTTTTGGGGCACAGTCGATAACGCGCTGGACTTCGGCCTGAAGGTCGAGGGTTCTGCCGCATATCGATGGTACATAAAGTCATTTAAAACCACAGAAGGGGCAGTTGACCTTTAAGCTCCTGATAGGACCAGTAATATGTTCATTTGTTTCTCAACCGTCTCTGAACGTTAAAAAAATGATATTAGATGATATGGATTTAAACTAATTCAACCAACCGAAAACTATTCAGTCAGGTGTTACTTCCCCCCCCCCATCAATATACAGTATATACACTGAATATACCAAATATTAGGAACACCTTTCCAATATTAAGTTGCACTTTAATTATTTGGTCTGTTGTGCATGGGTATGAAGGCTCAGTGTTTGTTGTTTCCATTTCATGCCTACATTTGCTAATCTTGTCTGCAAAAAAAGTGTATTAGGACATGTTTGCGATTAGCCCACTATGCTGTTTTGGGATAGCATATGAACCACAGTCGATATCTTAATATACACAATATACACAGGCAGCTAGGAAAGCAAAGGCTAGCTTTTTCAAACAGAAATTTGGATCTTGTAGCACAAACTTCGAAAAGTTCTGGGACACTAAAGTCCATGGAGAATAAGAGCACCTCCTCCCAGCTGCCCACTGCACTGAGGCTAGGAAACACTGTCACCACCGATAAATCCATGATAAATTAGAATTTCAATATGCATTTTTCCATAGCTGGCCATGCTTTCCACCTGGCTACCCCTACCCTTGTCAACAGCTCTGCACCCCCCACAGCAAATTGCCCAAGCCTCCCACATTTCTCCTTCACCCAAATCCAGATAGCTGATGTTCTGAAAGAGCTGCAAAATCTGGACCCCTACAAATCAGCTGGGCTAGACAATCTGGACTCTCTCTTTCTAAAAAATATCCACCACAATTGTTGAAACCCCCATTACTTGCCTGTTCAACCTCTCTTTCGTATCGTCTGAGATCCCCAAAGATTGGAAAGCTGCCACGGTCTTTCGAATCCCACCGTACCTTCTCCGCTATGCAATCTGGTTTCCGAGCTGGTCATGGGTGCACCTCAGCCACGCTCAAGGTCCTAAACGATATCATAACTGCCATCGATAAAAGACAATACTGTGCAGCTGTATTCATCGACCTGGCCAAGGCTTTCGACTTTGTCAATCACCAAATTCTTATCGGCAGACTCAACAGCCTTGGTTTCTCAAATGACTGCCTCGCCTGGTTCACCAACTACTTCTCAGACAGAGTTCAGTGGGTCAAATCAGAGGGCCTGTTGTCCGGACATTTGGCAGTCTCTATGGGGGTGCCACAGGGTTCAATTCTCGGACCGACTCTTTTCTCTGTATACATCAATGATGTCGCTCTTACTGCTGGTGATTCTCTGATCCACCTCTACGCAGACGACACCATTCTGTATACTTATGGCCCTTCTTTGGACACTATTAACTAACCTCCAGACAAGCTTCAATGCCATGCAACTCTCCTTCCATGGCCTCCAACTGCTCTTAAATGCAAGTAGAACTAAATGCATGCTCTTCAACCGATTGCTGCCCTCACCTGCCCACCCATCTAGCATCAATACTCTGGACGGTTCTGACTTAGAATATGTGGGCAACTACAAATACCGAGGTGTCTGGCTAGAGTGTAAACTCACATTAACAACTTATGGCTGCAGGGGCAGTATTGAGTAGCTTGGATGAAAGGTGCCCAGAGTAAACGGCCTGCTCCTCAGTCCCAGTTGCTAATATACAGTGCCTTGCGAAAGTATTCGCCCCCCTTGAACTTTGCGACCTTTTGCCACATTTCAGGCTTCAAACATAAAGATATAAAACTGTATTTTTTTGTGAAGAATCAACAACAAGTGGGACACAATCATGAAGTGGAACGACATTTATTGGATATTTCTAACTTTTTTAACAAATCAAAAACTGAAAAATTGGGCGTGCAAAATTATTCAGCCCCTTTACTTTCAGTGCAGCAAACTCTCTCCAGAAGTTCAGTGAGGATCTCTGAATGATACAATGTTGACCTAAATGACTAATGATGATAAATACAATCCACCGGTCCGAGATACTGTTGTGAAGAAGTTTAAAGCCGGATTTGGATACAAAAAGATTTCCCAAGCTTTAAACATCCCAAGGAGCACTGTGCAAGCGATAATATTGAAATGGAAGGAGTATCAGACCACTGCAAATCTACCAAGACCTGGCCGTCCCTCTAAACTTTCAGCTCATACAAGGAGAAGACTGATCAGAGATGCAGCCAAGAAGTTTGCCACAAGCCACGTGGGAGACACACCAAACATGTGGAAGAAGGTGCTCTGGTCAGATGAAACCAAAATTGAACTTTTTGGCAACAATGCAAAACGTTATGTTTGGCGTAAAAGCAACACAGCTCATCACCCTGAACACACCATCCCCACTGTCAAACATGGTGGTGGCAGCATCATGGTTTGGGCCTGCTTTTCTTCAGCAGGGACATGGAAGATGGTTAAAATTGATGGGAAGATGGATGGAGCCAAATACAGGACCATTCTGGAAGAAAACCTGATGGAGTCTGCAAAAGACCTGAGACTGGGACGGAGATTTGTCTTCCAACAAGACAATGATGCAAAACATAAAGCAAAATCTACAATGGAATGGTTCAAAAATAAACATATCCAGGTGTTAGAATGGCCAAGTCAAAGTCCAGACCTGAATCCAATCGAGAATCTGTGGAAAGAACTGAAAACTGCTGTTCACAAATGCTCTCCATCCAACCTCACTGAGCTGGAGCTGTTTTGCAAGGAGGAATGGGAAAAAATTTCAGTCTCTCGATGTGCAAAACTGATAGAGACATACCCCAAGCAACTTACAGCTGTAATCGCAGCAAAAGGTGGCGCTACAAAGTATTAACTTAAGGGGGCTGAACAATTTTGCACGCCCAATTTCAGTTTTTGATATGTTAAAAAAGTTTGAAATATCCAATAAATGTCGTTCCACTTCATGATTGTGTCCCACTTGTTGTTGATTCTTCACAAAAAAATACAGAATCCTAGTTCTGCATGTTTGACAGTGTTCAGGGTGATGAGCTGTGTTGCTTTTACGCCAAACATAACGTTTTGTATTGTTGCCAAAAAGTTCAATTTTGGTTTCATCTGACCAGAGCACATGTTTGGTGTGTCTCCCACGTGGCTTGTGGCAAACTTTAAACGACACTTTTTATGGATATCTTTAAGAAATGGCTTTCTTCTTGCCACTCTTCCATAAAGGCCAGATTTGTGCAATATACGACTGATTGTTGTCCTATGGACAGAGTCTCCCACCTCAGCTGTAGATCTCTGCAGTTCATCCAGAGTGATCATGGGCCTCTTGGCTGCATCTCTGATCAGTCTTCTCCTTGTATGAGCTGAAAATTTAGAGGGACGGCCAGGTCTTGGTAGATTTGCAGTGGTCTGATACTCCTTCCATTTCAATATTATCGCTTGCACAGTGCTCCTTGGGATGTTTAAAGCTTGGGAAATCTTTTTGTATCCAAATCCGGCTTTAAACTTCTTCACAACAGTATCTCGGACCGGTGGATTGTATTTATCATCATTAGTCATTTAGGTCAACATTGGATCATTCAGAGATCCTCACTGAACTTCTGGAGAGAGTTTGCTGCACTGAAAGTAAAGGGGCTGAATAATTTTGCACGCCCAATTTTTCAGTTTTTGATTTGTTAAAAAAGTTTGAAATATCCAATAAATGTCGTTCCACTTCATGATTGTGTCCCACTTGTTGTTGATTCTTCACAAAAAAATACAGTTTTATATCTTTATGTTTGAAGCCTGAAATGTGGCAAAAGGTCGCAAAGTTCAAGGGGGCCGAATACTTTCGCAAGGCACTGTATATACAGTACCAGTCAAAGGTTTGGACACACCTGCTCATTCAAGGGTTTTTCTTTATTTTTACTATTTTCTACATTGTAGAATAGTGAAGACAAACTATGAAATAACACATATGGAATCATGCACTAACCCAAAAAGTGTCAAACAAATTAAAATATATTTTATATTTGAGATTCTTCAAAGTTGGCACCCTTTGCCTAAATGACAGCTTTGCACACTCTTGGCATTCTCTCAACCAGCTTCAAATTGGCTCAACCAGAGGTAGTCACCTGGAATGCATTTCAATTCACAGGTGTGCCTTAAGTTAATTTGTGGAATTTATTTCCTCCTTAATGCGTTTGAGCCAATCACTTGTGTTGTGACAAGGTAGGGTCGGTATACAGAAGATAGCCCTATTTGGTAAAAGACCAAGTCCATATGTGACCGACCGGCTCAAAGTTTGAAATTGTGTTTTTTACATTGGATAAAAGTAGAGACTCAGAGCTACAAAATTGTATATCATACACTACAGTTGAGTTGATAAACTTACAAACTCACTTTTGAGCCCTTCTTTTTTTACACCCATTCAGTATCATTCACACCCTCTTAAGCTTTAGCCACACCCATCTCTTTAAGGCTTGATCCAAATGTACTAACAACAGCAGTCAAGCTAACTTGCTAGCTACTTTCAGTCATCTAAGTGAGAGAGAACAACACACTGAACATTACTCACCATAGCAGAGCTAGTTAGGCTTTCATGTTATCCAGAGTGGTGGTGACTCAGATTGTCCTTTCGTAAATTCAGAGCGTTTCGCATTGAGCACACACCGAACGCTCTGGCCGATGAGTTTACTGACACCAGCCATATTCAACGGGTGTTGAGCATTCGTAAACTCATCAGTTTTTCTGCGGTCTCTGGCACACTCAGACGAGAGTGCTCTGAAATCGGAATAGATGGCCAGACTGAATTTATGAACGCAATGGTTACTTCCCCCGAAATGGTTACTTGCATAGTGGAGTCTTTTGTTAAGACATGTAGCTAGCTAGCTAGCTAGGTAAACAATTAACCATAATCACAACTCATGACGATACTACCCTGCCTGAATCTGCAGGTAGCTAACCAACCAAGTTCAAAGTTAGCTAGCTAACATTAGGCTCTAGCTAGCCAGGCACATAGCTCTAAGATACAAATAATAAGATCATACATGTAACGTTAGCTAGCGAGCCAGCCAGCTAACATTAGTTAGCTAGCTAGGTAAACAATGAACCATAATCACAACTCATGACGTTACTACCCTTCATGAATCTGCAGGTAGCTAACCAACCAGGTTCAAATCAAATCAAATTGTATTTGTCACATACACATGGTTAGCAGATGTTAATGCGAGTGTAGCGAAATGCTTGTTCTTCTAGTTCCGACAATGCAGTAATAACCAACAAGTAATCTAACTAACAATTCCAAAACTACTGTCTTATACACAGTGTAAGGGGATAAAGAATATGTGCATAAGGATATATGAATGAGTGATGGTACAGAGCAGCATAGGCAGGATACAGTAGATGGTATCGAGTACAGTATATACATGAGGTGAGTATGTAAACAAAGTGGCATAGTTAAAGTGGCTAGTGATACATGTATTACATAAGGATGCAGTCGATGATATAGAGTACAGTATATACGTATGCATATGAGATGAATAATGTAGGGTAAGTAACATTATATAAGGTAGCATTGTTTAAAGTGGCTAGTGATATATTTACATCATTTCCCATCAATTCCCATTATTAAAGTGGCTGGAGTTGAGTCAGTGTCAGTGTCAGTGTGTTGGCAGCAGCCACTCAATGTTAGTGGTGGCTGTTTAACAGTCTGATGGCCTTGAGATAGAAGCTGTTTTTCAGTCTCTCGGTCCCAGCTTTGATGCACCTGTACTGACCTCGCCTTCTGGATGATAGTGGGGTGAACAGGCAGTGGCTCCGGGTGGTTGATGTCCTTGATGATCTTGGGTGGTGTAGGTGTCCTGGAGGGCAGGTAGTTTGCCCCCGGTGATGCGTTGTGCAGACCTCACTACCCTCTGGAGAGCCTTACGGTTGTGGGCGGAGCAGTTGCCGTACCAGGCGGTGATACAGCCCGCCAGGATGCTCTCGATTGTGCATCTGTAGAAGTTTGTGAGTGCTTTTGGTGACAAACCGAATTTCTTCAGCCTCCTGAGGTTGAAGAGGCGCTGCTGCGCCTTCTTCACGATGCTGTCTGTGTGAGTGGACCAATTCAGTTTGTCTGTGATGTGTATGCCGAGGAACTTAAAACTTGCTACCCTCTCCACTACTGTTCCATCGATGTGGATAGGGGGGTGTTCCCTCTGCTGTTTCCTGAAGTCCACAATCATCTCCTTAGTTTTGTTGACGTTGAGTGTGAGGTTATTTTCCTGACACCACACTCAGAGGGCCCTCACCTCCTCCCTGTAGGCCGTCTCGTCGTTGTTGGTAATCAAGCCTACCACTGTTGTGTCGTCCGCAAACTTGATGATTGAGTTGGAGGCGTGCGTGGCCACGCAGTCGTGGGTGAACAGGGAGTACAGGAGAGGGCTCAGAACGCACCCTTGTGGGGCCCCAGTGTTGAGGATCAGCGGGGTGGAGATGTTGTTGCCTACCCTCACCACCTGGGGGTGGCCCGTCAGGAAGTCCAGTACCCAGTTGCACAGGGCGGGGTCGAGACCCAGGGTCTCGAGCTTGATGACGAGCTTGGAGGGTACTATGGTGTTGAATGCCGAGCTGTAGTCGATGAACAGCATTCTCACATAGGTATTCCTCTTGTCCAGATGGGTTAAGGCAGTGTGCAGTGTGGTTGAGATTGCATCGTCTGTGGACCTATTTGGGCGGTAAGCAAATTGGAGTGGGTCTAGGGCACATATGTCAGAGTCAAGGCCCGCGGGCCACATCCGGCCCGCAAGAAGGTTTTTTACGGCCCCTGGGATGATCTTGATTTATTATTAGAACCGGCCCGCAGCAAGCCGGCAGCCCGCAGATCTTTTACACGCACCAATACTACATTTCCCACAATGCAAAGGTGACGCACCGAGCAGTAGGCTGCTTCATTTCAATATTTATTGGCACAGCAGTCGTCAGCATCACAGTAAAATTAACTTTCAGATACCCATCAAAAATGGCAAAACGGAAGGTGGATACTGAGAACCGGGGGTTTCAAACAAGGTGGGAGTCGGAGTATATGTTCACGAAGGTAGCTGGAAAACCTGTGTGTCTTCTGTGTGGAGAAAGTGTGGCGGTACTGAAAGAGTATAATCTGAGACGACATTATGAAACGAAACACGCGGACAAAAACAAGAATATGGACATGGAACAAAGGCTACAAAAGGCAGAGGAATTAAAACGAGGCCTCAAATCTCGACAGGCTCTGTTCAAAAAAGCCAAATCACAAGGCCAGGCTGCTGTCAAGGCCAGTTTTATTTTGGCAGAAGAGATCGCTAAATCAGCCCGGCCATTTACGGAGGGGGATTTCATCAAAAACTGCATGATTAAAGTTTGTGACGAAGTTTGCCCAGAAAAAAGGCAACTCTTTTTAAATGTGAGTCTGAGCAGAAACACCATTGCCGAGAGAGTAGACCAGTTGTCCATCAATCTAAAAGAGCAGCTTGTGAAAAAGGGAAAAGATTTTATTGCATATTCCTTGGCTGTGGATGAGAGCACCGACATTTCTGACATTGCCCAGTTGTCAATTTTCATCCGCGGAGTGGACTCCAACCTAAGCGTGACAGAGGAGTTTTTGGCTTTACGTCCTATGCATGGCACAACTACGGGGCATGATTTGTATGAAGAGGTGTCAAGATGTGTAAATGAGATGGAGCTGCCTTGGGAAAAACTCGTGGGTTTGACAACCGACGGAGCACCTGCGATGTGTGGACACAGGAGCGGACTGGTGGCGAAGATACGGGAAAAGATGCAAGAGGAAAACGCGACAGGTGAGCTGACAGCTTATCATTGTATCATACACCAGGAAGCGTTGTGCGGTAAAGCCTTGAAAATGGAGCATGTAATGAGCATCATCACGCGCACAGTTAACTTTATCAGAGCCAAAGGTTTGAATCACCGCCAGTTCAAGGCATTTCTGACGGAGTTAGAAACGGAGCATGGTGATTTGCCTTATCACACAGAGGTGCGATGGCTAAGCCAGGGAAAGGTGCTTCAAAGATGTTTCGAGCTTCGTGAGGAGATTTGTCTGTTCTTGGACAGCAAAGGTAAAGACACAACACAACTCCGAGACGAAATGTTTCTGTGTGAAATGGCTTTTCTGTGTGACATTACGAGTCATCTGAATGCAATAAACTTGCAGCTGCAGGGTCGGGATCGTGTCATCTCTGATATGTACAGTACAGTGAAGGCATTTAAAACCAAACTGACTCTGTGGGAGACGCAGATGCGGAAAGAAAATTTGAGCCACTTTCCCAGCTGCCAGACCATGAAAGAGAAGCTCTCTACCAGTGCGTTCCCGAGCACACAGTTGGCTGATAAAATAGGTATGCTTGCCGCTGACTTTCGACGCCGATTTGCTGACTTTGAAGCACAAAAAAGCAGGTTGGAACTGCTCGGTAACCCATTTGCTGTTGACGTGGAAAGCTCACCACCAAACCTCCAAATGGAGTTGATTGACCTCCAATGCAATGATGCACTGAGGGCAAAATATGCGGCAGTGGGTGCTGCGGAGTTCGCCCGTTTCCTCCCCGGCACAATGCCCCAGCTGCGCATCCAGGCTGCTCAAACGTTGTCTATGTTTGGCAGCACATACCTGTGTGAACAACTGTTTTCTTTGATGAACCTGAACAAAACATCACACAGAAGTCGACTTACTGCTGAACACCTCCACTCAATTCTGAGGATTTCTTCAGCTCAGAGCCTTACCCCGAACATTGATGAACTTGTGGAAAAGATGGGACACCACCAAGTATCACCCTCAACCTCAAACAAGTGAACATTACTGTGCAATCACATATTTAGAGTTTTTACTCAGTTCAAGTTTAAAAGTTAAAATTTAATATTTGTTTTCACTGCATGTTACTTCTCCTTAAACAAAGTGTTGTTTTTGATTAATAGATTTTTGCACTTTATTTTTTTGTATTTCAATCCAATTATATTTTAAAAATATTTCAGTTGAGTGGATGATAGAAAATTGCTATTATTGTTTTTTCTTTGAAGTAAATTTAGCCCACTTTTGCTAAAATAGAAAATATAGTCTACTGATGGTGCCTTGAATACCGGTTTCTTTCATTTAATGTTCATGTTATGGGGATATTTATATAAAGGAAATTTGTCTTTTGTGTCTGTTGAAAATTAAAGATTACTGACAGAGCCATAAGAAAATATTGCTTTATTTATCTGATCATATTGTAATATATTTGTTAGGTTTTCAGTAGGTTCAATTAGGTTCACTAGACTATATGCGTCATTTAAAAATTTTTCAATGAACATTCGAACAGTCCGGCCCTCGTCTTGTAGCTGATTTTTTTATTTGGCCCTCCGTCCATTTGACTTTGACACCCCTGGTCTAGGGTGTCGGGTAGGGTGGAGGTGATAAGGTCCTTGACTAGTCTCTCAAAGCACTTCATGATGATGGAAGTGAGTGCTACGGGGCGGTAGTCGTTTAGCTCAGTTACCTTAGCTTTCTTGGGAACAGGAACAATGGTGGCCCTCTTGAAGCATGTGGGAACAGCAGACTGGTATAGGGATTGATTGAATATGTCCGTAAACACACCGGCCAGCTGGTCTGCGCATGCTCTGAGGGCGCGGCTGGGGATGCCGTCTGGGCCTGCAGCCTTGCGAGGGTTAACACGTTTAAATGTCTTACTCACCTCGGCTGCAGTGAAGGAGAGTCCGCATGTTTTTGTTGCAGGCCGTGTCAGTGGCACTGTATTGTCCTCAAAGCGGGCAAAAAAGTTATTTAGTCTGCCTGGGAGCAGGACATCCTGGTCCGTGACTGGGCTGGATTTCTTCTTGTAGTCCGTGATTGACTGTAGACCCTGCCACATGCTTCTTGTGTCTGAGCCGTTGAATTGAGATTCTACTTTGTCTCTGTACTGACGCTTAGCTTGTTTGATAGCCTTGCGGAGGGAATAGCTGCACTGTTTGTATTCGGTCATGTTACCAGTCACCTTGCCCTGATTAAAAGCAGTGGTTCGCGCTTTCAGTTTCACGCGAATGCTGCCATCAATCCACGGTTTCTGGTTAATCGTTGCTATGGGAACGACATCTTCAACGCACGTTCTAATGAACTCGCACACCGAATCAGCGTGTTCGTCAATATTGTTATCTGACGCAATACGAAACATGTCCCAGTCCACGTGATGGAAGCAGTCTTGGAGTGTGGAGTCAGCTTGGTCGGACCAGCGTTGGACAGACCTCAGCGTGGGAGCCTCTTGTTTTAGTTTCTGTCTGTAGGCAGGGATCAACAAAATGGAGTCGTGGTCAGCTTTTCCGAAAGGAGGGCGGGGCAGGGCCTTATATGCGTTACGGAAGTTAGAGTAACAATGATGCAAGGTTTTTCCACCCTGGTTTGCGCAATCGATATGCTGATACAATTTAGGGAGTCTTGTTTTCAGATTAGCCTTGTTAAAATCCCCAGCTACAATGAATGCAGCCTCCGGATAAATGGATTCCAGTTTGCAAAGAGTCAAATAAAGTTTGTTCAGAGCCATTGATGTGTCTGCTTGGGGGGGATATATACGGCTGTGATTATAATTTGAAGAGAATTCTCTTGGTAGATAATGCGGTCTACATTTGATTGTGAGGAATTCTAAAATCAGGTGAACAGAAGGATTTGAGTTCCTGTATGTTTCTTTCATCACACCATGTCTCGTTAGCCATAAGGCATACGCCCCCGCCCCTCTTCTTACCAGAAAGATGTTTGTTTCTGTCGGCGCGATGCGTGGAGAAACACGCTGGCTGCACCGCCTCCGATAGCGTCTCTCCAGTGAGCCATGTTTCCGTGAAGCAAAGAACGTTACAGTCTCTGATGTCCCTCTGGAATGCTACCCTTGCTCGGATTTCATCAACCTTGTTGTCAAGAGACTGGACATTGGCGAGAAGAATGCTAGGGAGTGGTGCACGATGTGCCCGTCTCCGGAGTCTGACCAGAAGACCGCCTCGTTTCCCTCTTTTTCGGAGTCGTTTTTTGGGTCGCTGCATGGGATCCATTCCGTTGTCCTGGGTGAAAAGGCAGAACACAGGATCCGCGTCGCGAAAAACATATTCTTGGTCGTACTGATGGTGAGTTGACGCTGATCTTATATTCAGTAGTTCTTCTCGACTGTATGTAATGAAACCTAAGATGACCTATGGTACTAATGTAAGAAATAACACGTAAAAATACAAAACACTGCATAGTTTCCTAGGAACGCAAAGCGAGGCGGCCATCTCTGTCGGCGCCGGAAGTATAGAGTTCAATGTTAGCTAGCTAAAATTAGGCTATAGGTAGCCAAGCAAATGGCTATTTCTGTCAAAATTAGAAATGTGTAATATCTGAAAATGTAGCTAGCTAGACTATCTTACCCATATACACCACTCATGGTTGGACGCATCTCCTTTCGGATGCCATGGTTTTCCTTAGTTTGAAGAGGTAATCCAGAGACAAGTGTTTTCTCCACCTCCTTAGCTATTATACTCTAATTCCACTGATTTCAAAACTCAGTCCTCCAGAAAGTGGAGAGCAACACGTATGCAGTTTTATTACACAATACATACTTTTTTTAGACAGAATTACCTAGACATCATGACCAGCTCAAATAGACAGAAGCATGCTATATTGCAGACCAATCCAAACTCATCTCTCGGCATGTCCAGCCAACTCATTGTCTCAGCCAATCATGGCTAGCGGGAAGATTGCCCCCTTTTTCTTTGGCTAAACCAACTAGGCTCATAATTTAATAGTTTTATTTGTATTTACAGATGGCATACACATTTGTTGTTAAGGCACATGAAGTTCACATGTTCATGAAGGCAGAATTATTTTTAACGTTCAAACGGTTCTCCTGTGAAGTAGTGACCCACGACATACGCCTAGTTTCCTGAAACGGGTCACATATTATGGCAAGAACAGCTCAAATAAGCAAAGAGAAATGGCAGTCCATCATTACTTTAAGACATAAAGGTCACAGAATACAGAACATTTCAAGAACTTTGAAAGTTTCTTCAAGTGCAGTCACAAAATTCATCAATCGCTATGATGAAACTGGCTCTCATGAGGACCGCCACAGGAAAGGAAGACCCAGAGATATACTCTACAGCAGAGGTAAGTTCATTAGAGTTAACTACACCTAAGATTGCAGCCCAAATAAATGCTTCACAGAGTTCAAGTAACAGACACATCTCAACATCAACTGTTCAGAAGAGACTCAGGCCTTGATGGTCGAATTGCTGCAAATAAAGCACTACTAAAAGGACACCAATTAGAATAAGAGACTTTCTTTGACCAAGAAACACGAGCATTGAACATTAGACCAGTGGAAATCTGTCTTTTGGTCTGATGAGTCCAAATTTGAGATTTTTGGTTCCAACCGCCGTGTCTTTGTGAGACGCAGAGTAGGTGAACAGATGATCTCCGCATGTGTGATGGTGTGGGGGTGCTTTGCTGGTGACACTGTTGTGATTTATTTAGAATTCAAGGCACACTTAATTAACCAGCATGGCTACCACAGCATTCTGCAGTGATGCAGCATCCCACCTTGTTTGCGCTTAGTGGACTATCATTTATTTCCCAACAGGACAATGACCCAAAACACATCTCCAGGCTGTGTATATGCTATTTGACCAAGGAGAGTGATGGAGTGCTGCATTAGATGACCTTGCTTCCACAATCACCCGACCTCAACCCAATTGAGATAGTGTGGGTTGAGTTGGACCGCAAAGTGAAGGAAAGGCAGCCAACAAGTGCTTAGTATATGTGGGAACTCCTGCAAGACTGTTGGAAAAGCATTCCTCATGAAGATGGTTGAGAGAATGCCAAGAGTGTGCAAAGCTGTCATCAAGGCAAAGGGTGGCTACTTTGAAGAATCTAAACTATATTTTGATTTGTTAAAAAAAAAGTAGGTTACTACATGATTCCTTCTATATGTGTCATTTCATAGTTTTGATGTCTTCACTTGTATTATACAATGTAGAAAATAGTTACAAAAAATAAAGAAAAACCCTTAAATGAATAGGTGTGTCCAAACTTTTGCGTATTGTATATATACAGTATATACATGTATGTATGGATCAGCCTGTTACCGGTGCTTAGCAAACTTTTGGGAAAAATCATGTTCGACCAAATACAATGTTATTTTACAGAAAACAAATTAACAATAGACTTTCAGCATGCTTATAGGGAAGGGCACTCATTATGCTCAGCACTGAAACAAATTACTGATGATTAGCTGAAAGAAAATTAGAATAATAAGATTGTGGAAGCTGTTTTGGCTTTATTTACATCCTCTTCCTTATCATGGATTGATAATTACTTATCTATTAGAACACAGAGGTTTTTCTTTATTGGAAGCCTCTCTAATGCAAATTCAGTTGAGTGTGGAGTACCGCAGGGCAGCCGGCTTTGGCCATTATTGTTTTCTGTTTTTACTAATGACCCTCCACTGACCTTGAATAAAGTCTGTGTATCTATGTACGCTGGTGACTCAACAGTATACACATCAGCTACAACAGTAAAATAAATAACTGACACCCTTAAAATAGAGTTCCAGTCAGTTAAAGAAGTGGTAACTAGCAATAGGCTGGTGCTAAATATTCAAAAACTAAAATCATTGTTTTTGGGACAAATCACTCGCTCAACCCTAAACCTCATCTAGATCTATTATTGAATAATGTGGCGATTGAGACTACACTGTTGGGTGTAACCCTAGATAGGAAGCTGTCATGGCCAAAACATATAGACTCAATGGTTGCTAAAATGGGAAGAGGTCTGTCCATGATAAGGCATTGCTCTGCTTTCTTGACATCTAAATCAACCACACAGGTCCTACATGCCCTAGTTTTGTCGCACCTAGTCTACTGCCCAGTTGTGTGGTCAGGTGCGGCAAAGAAGAACATAGGCAAATTGCAGTTGGTCCAGAACAGAACAGCACGTATTGCACTTAGATGTACACGGAGAGCGAATGTCAATAACATGCATGTCAATCTCTCCTGGCTCAAAGTTGAGGAGAGATTAACCGCATCGCTATTGGTCTTTCTGCGAGGTGTTGAAGGTACCAAACTTTGTTCAAGCAGTTGGCACATAGTTCGGACACTCATCGGTACCACACAGACATGCAACCAGAGGTCTCTTCACAGTCCCCAGGTCCAGATCAGAGGCTTGGAAACGAACCGTATTAAATAGAGCCATGACTACATGGAACTCTCTGCCACCCCAGGTAACTTAAGCTAGCAAAAAAAACAGATAAAAGAAAACAGATAAAAGTACATCTTGCGGCATGACAGGGACTGTGAAAAGACACACAGAAATGTTTATGTATTTTATATTGTATTTTGCATTGTATTATGTATTGTATTATTTAGTGATGTTCAACATGTGGTTGTCTCGCCTGGCTATCTTGTGATGAATGCACTAGTTGTGGGTCGCTATGGATGGGAGCATCTGCTAAATGACTAAATTGTAATATAAATGTAGTGCTATACAAACACAACATGCAACAATTTCAAAGATTTTACTGAGTTACAGTTCCTATAAGGAAATCAGTCAATTGAAATTAATTCATGATTTTTTAAATATTTTTTATTTCACCTTTATTTAACCAGGTAGGCAAGTTGAGAACACATTCTCATTTGCAACTGCGACCTGCGCAAGATAAAGCGTAGCAATTCGACACATACAACAACACAGAGTTACACATGGAATAAACAAAACATACAGTCAATAATACAGTAGAACAAAATAAAACAAAAAGTCTATATACAGTGAGTGCAAATTAGGTAAGTTAAGGAAATAAATAGGCCATGGTGGCTAGGTAATTACAATATAGCAATTAAACACTGGAATGGTAGATCGGCAGAAGATGAATGTGCAGGTAGAGATACTGGGGTGCAAAGGAGCAAAATAAATAAATAAATACCAGTATGGGGATGAGGTAGGTAGAATAGATGGGCTGTTTACAGATGGGCTATGTACAGGTGCAGTGATCTGTAAGCTGCTCTGACAGCTGGTGCTTAAAGCTAGTGAGGGAGATGTGAGTCTCCGGCTTCAGAGATTTTTGCAATTCGTTCCAGTCATGGGCAGCAGAGAACTGGAAGGAAAGACGACCAAATTAGGAATTGGCTTTGGGGGTGACCAGTGAGATATACCTGCTGGAGCGCGTGCTACAAGTGGGTGCTGCTATGGTGACCAGTGAGCTGAGACAAGGCGGGGCTTTACCTAGCAGAGACTTGTAGATAACCTGTAGCCAGTGGGTTTGGTGACGAGTATGAAGCGAGGGCCAACCAACGAGAGCGTACAGGTCGCAATGGTGGGTAGTGTATGGGGCTTTGGTGACAAAACGGATGGCACTGTGATAGACTGCATCCAGTTTGTTGAGTAGAGTGTTGGAGGCTATTTTATAGATGACATCACCGCAGTCGAGGATCGGTAGGATGGTCAGTTTTACGAGGGTATGTTTGGCAGCATGAGTGAAGGATGCTTTGTTGCGATATAGGAAGCCGATTCTAGATATAATTTTGGATTGGAGATGCTTAATGTGAGTCTGGAAGGAGAGTTTACAGTCTAACCAGACACCAAGGTATTTGTAGTTGTCCACGTATTCTAAGTCAGAGCCGTTCAGAGTAGTGATGCTGGACATGTGAGCAGGTGCGGGCAGTGATCAATTGAACAGCATACATTTAGTTTTACTTGCGTTTAAGAGCAGTTGGAGGCCACGGAAGGAGAGTTGTATGGCATTGAAGCTCGTCTGGAGGTTAGTTAACACAGTGTCCAAGGAGGGGCCAGAAGTATACAGAATGGTGTCGTCAGAGAATCACCAGCAGCAAGAGCAACATCATTGATGTATACAGAAAAGAGAGTCGGCCCGAGAATTGAACCCTGTGGCACACCCATAGAGATTGTCAGAGGTCCGGACAACAGGCCCTCCGATTTGACACACTGAACTCTATCAGAGAAGTAGTTGGTAAACCAGGCGAGGCAATCATTTGAGAAACCAAGGCTGTCGAGTCTGCCAATACGAATGTTGTGATTGACAGAGTCGAAAGCCTTGGCCAGGTCGATGAATACGGCTGCACAGTAATGTCTCTTATCGATGGCGGTTATGATGTCGTTTAGAACCTTGAGCGTGGCTGAGGTGCACCCATGACCAGCTCTGAAACCAGATTGCATAGCGGAGAAGGTATGGTGGGAATCGAAATGGTCAGTAATCTGTTTGTTAACTTGGCTTTCGAAGACCTTAGAAAGACAGGGTAGGATAGATATAGGTCTGTAGCAGTTTGGGTCTAGAGTGTCACCCCGTTTGAAGAGGGGGGTGACCGCGGCAGCTTTCCAATCTTTGGGAATCTCAGATGATACGAAAGAGAGTTTGAACAGGCTAGTAATACAGTGCCTTGCGAAAGTATTCGGCCCCCTTGAACTTTGCGACCTTTTGCCACATTTCAGGCTTCAAACATAAAGATATAAAACTGTATTTTTTTGTGAAGAATCAACAACAAGTGGGACACAATCATGAAGTGGAACGACATTTATTGGATATTTCAAACTTTTTTAACAAATCAAAAACTGAAAAATTGGGCGTGCAAAATTATTCAGCCCCTTTACTTTCAGTGCAGCAAACTCTCTCCAGAAGTGCATTTTTAGAAGTAGAAGCTCAAATTGTTTGGGTACAGACTTAGATAGCCTGCAGAGTTCTGTATTACTATCTTTGCAGTAGATTGCAACACCGCCCCCTTTGGCAGTTCTATCTTGGTGGAAAACGTTATAGTTAGCAATGGAGAGGTCAGGGTTTTTGGTGGTTTTCCTAAGCTAGGATTCAGACACGGCTAAGACATCTGGGTTGGCAGAGTGTGCTAAAGCAGTGAGTAAAACACAGTTAGGGAGTAGGCTTCTAATGTTAACATGCGTGAAACCAAGGCTTTTACGTTTACAGAAGTGGGAGTGAAGTGGAGCTAGGCACTGCAGGACCTGGATTAACCTCCACATCACCAGAGGAACAGAGGAGAAGTAGGATAAGGGTACGGCTAAAGACTATACGAACTGGCCATCTAGCACGTTCAGAACAGAGAGTAAAAGGAGCAGGTTTCTGGGCACAATAGCATAGATTCAAGGCATAGTGTACAGACAAAGGTAAGGTAGGATGTGAGTACATTGGAGGTAAACCTAGGCATTGAGTAATGAAGAGAGAGATATAGTCTCTAGAGAAGTTTAAACCAGGTGATGTCATCGCATATGTAGGAGGTGGAACAACATGGTTGGTTAACCTGTTATGGCTGCAATCCCGATATGACAACTACCAGTGAAAATAGAGGGTGCCAAATTCAAACCACAGAAATCTCATAATTACAATTCCTAAAACATACATGTGTCTTATATCATTTTAAAGCTATTCTCGTTGTTAATCCCACCAACGTGTCCGATTTCAAATAGGCTTTTCAGCGAAAGCACTACAAACGATTATGTTAGGTCTCCACCAAACCACAATAAGCACAGCCATTTTCCAGCAAAATATAGCATTCACAAAAAGCATAAATAAAGATAAAATTAATCACTAACCTTAAATTATCTTCATCAGATGACACTCATAGGACTTCCTGTTACACAACACGTGCATGTTTTGTTTGATAAAGTTCATATTTATATAAAAAAATCTGAGTTTACATTGGCTATTTAGATTCACTAGTTCCAAAAACATCAAGTGATTTTGCGTAGCCACATCGTTTCAACAGAAATACTCATCATAAATGTAGATGATAATACAAGTTATACACATGGAATTATAGATATACCTCTCCTTAATGCAACCAGTGTCAGATTTCAAAAAAAGTTTACGGAAAAATCAACCCTTGCAATAATCTGAAACGGCACTCAGAACAGTATCCAAATTAGCCAGCCTCCATGTTGGAGTCAACAGAAACCAGAAAATACATGATAAATGTTTCCTTACCTTTGATGAACTTCATCAGAATGCAGTCCTAGAAATCCCAGGTCCACAATAAATGCTTAATTTGTTCGAAAATGTCCGTTATTTATGTCCAATTAGCTACTTTGGTTAGCACGTTTGGTAAACAAATCCAAAGTCAAAGCGCTATAACGTGACGAAATGTCCAAAAGTTCCGTAACAGTCAGTAGAAACATGTCAAACGATGTACTGAATCAATCTTTAGAATGTTGTTTACATATATCTTGAATAACGTTCCAACCGGAGAATTAGAATTACTTCAGATGAGCGGTGGAACGCACGTCCTTCCCCTGTGAACCCGCCTGGTGAAAGCATGGTCCACTCATGGCTGTGGTGACTATTTCCTGTGTCAATCGACCCCCTTCACATTAGAGTCATCAGACAAAGTTCTATTGACTGCTGACATCTAGTGGAAGGCGTAGGGAGTGAAAACTCATCCATATCTCGCTGTAATTTCAATGAGACCTTGGTTGAAAATATGCCACCTCCAGAAAAAAAAACAGGAAGTGGAATTTCTCAGGTTTTTGCCTGCTATATGAGTTCTGTTATACACGCAGACATAATTCAAGTGTTTTCTATCCAATACTAATAATAATATACAAATATTAGCAACTATGACTGAGGAGCAGGCCGTTTGATATGGGCACCTTTCATCCAAGCTACTCAATACTGCCCCTGCAGCCATAAAAAGTTAAGGCGTATTGAGCAGGGCTAGAGGCTCTACAGTGAAATAAGACAGTAATCACTAACCAGGACAGTAATGGACAAGGCATATTGATATTAGAGAGAGGCATGCGTAGCCAAGTGAACATATGGGTCCAGTGAGTGGTTGGGCTGGCTGGGGACATGGCGATTCAGACAGTTAGCAGGCCGATGCTAACAAGCTAACAGTTAGTAGGCCGGGCTAAACAAGCTAGCAGCTAGTAGACCGGGGTAAGCTAGCAGTTAGCAGGCCGGGTTAGCAAGCAAGCAGTTAGTATGGGCTAGCAGTTACAGACCGGGCAGGTAAGCTAGCAGTTAGCAGGCCGGGGCCGGCAGCTAGCAGTTACTAGACCGGGGCAAGCTAGCAGTTAGCAGGCTGGGTTAGCAAGCAGTTAGCAGGGTCTAGCAGTTAGCAGACCGGGTTAGCAAGCAAGCAGTTAGCAAGGGCTAGCAGTTAGCAGACCGGGCAGGCAAGCTAGCAGTTAGCAGACCGGGCCCGGCAAGCTAGCAGTTAGCAAACCGGGTTAGCAAGCAAGCAGATAGCAGGGGCTAGAAAGTTAGCCTTTGGGGGACGTCGCGATTGGGGTAAGTCTGTTTTTGCCTCTTCGTGCGGTGACGTCGATAGACCAGTCGTGGAATTAGTAGGGTTCCAAGTAGCTCTAGGTAGCTAGCAGGCCTAGCTGGTTAGCATAATGGGCATTCAGCGGGCGTTGCGCCTGAGGGGCCTGTTGGAGTCCTTGGGCAGATTATGTCGGTATTCCAGTCGTAGGGGATCTGCGGGGTTCCATGCCCCGTACCAGCTGTAGAAGGGGTCCGGATATTGTAGCCCAGGAGTATACTTCGGTGGTAGCACAGGAGCCCTGGCCGGGCTAGCTTCAAGCTAATTGGTGCTTGCTCTGGGATGGAAACGCTAGCCAGGAGTAGTCATCCGGGATTGCGGTTAGCTACTTGTGAAGATCCAGATGAAAATGTTCCGTTTGCGGTAACAGGTCCGTTATGCTCTGGTTAGAGCCACGTTGTTCGAACTGACGAGAGCTTTCCGAGCTGAAGGTTAGCTGATGACCACTGGCGATGGTTTGCTGACTGATAGCTGGTAGTTAGCTGGCTAGCTTCAGTTGAGGGATTCCAGATCTGAAGTAAATATAAAAACTTCAAGAAAAAAAAGCAGGGTAGCCTAGTGGTTAGAGCGTTGGACTAGTAACCGGAAGGTTGCAAGTTCAAACCCCTGAGCTGACAAGGTACAAATCTGTCGCTCTGACCCTAAACAGGCAGTTAACCCACTGTTCCTAGGCCGTCATTGAAAATAAGAATTTGTTCTTAACTGACTTGCCTGGTTAAATAAAGGTAAAATAAAAAAAAAAAGTGAAACATTGGGTGAGGTGGGTTGCAGGAGAGTATTTAGATGTTTTAGGTTTAGCTAAATATTTTAAAGGATATGCAACGAAAAATATGTGAAATTATATATACAAGGGACACGACAGGACAAAGACGTCTGACTGCTACACCATCTTGGATGTAAACGATGGCCCTAATCTATGGAGTTCACATGACTGAGAATACAGATATCTGTCTGTTGGTCACAGAAACCTGCAAAAATAGTTAGAGGCGTTGATAAAAAAAAACTGTTAGTATCTGGTGTGACCCCCATTAGCCTCATGCACCGCGACATATCTCCTTCGCATAGAGTTGATCAGGCTGTTGAATGTGGCCTGTGGAATGTTTTCCCACTCCTCCTCAATGGCTGTGCAAAGTTGCTGGGTATTGGCGGGAACTGGAACACGCTACGCTGTCTAACATGTTGATCCAGAGCATCCCACATATTCTCAATGGGTGAGTATGGTGAGTAAGCAGGCCATGGAAAAACTGGGACATTTTCAACTTCCAGGAATTACAAATCTGGAGTTTACTTTAGCCAAATACATTTAAACTCAGTTTTTCACAATTCCTGACATTTAATCCCAGTAAAAAGTCCCTGTCTTAGGTCAGTTAGGATCACCACTTTATTTTAAGAATGTGAAATGTCAGAATAATTAGTAGAGAGAATAATTTATTTCAGCATTTATGACTTTCATCACATTCATTGTGGGTCAGAAGTTTACATGCACTCAATTAGTATTTGGTAGCATTGCCTTTAAATTGTTTAACTTGGGTCAAACGTTTTGGGTAGCCTTCCACAAGCTTCCCACAATAAGTTGGGTGAATTTTGGCCCATTCCTACATACAGAGCTGGTGTAACTGAGTCAGGTTTGTAGGCCTCCTTGCACGCACATGCTTTTTCAGTTCTGCCCACACATTTTCTATAGGATTGAGGTCATGGCTTGTGATGGCCACTCCAATACCTTAACTTTGTGGTCCTTAAGCCATTTTACCACAACTTTGGAAATATGCTTGGGGTCATTGTCCATTTGGAAGACTCATTTTCCACCAAGCTTTAACTTCCTGACTGATGTCTTGAGATGTTGCTTCAATATATCCACATAATTTTCCTTACCTCATGATGCCATCTATTTTGTGAAGTGCACCAGTCCCTCCTGCAGCAAAGCACCCCCACAACATAAGGCTACCACCCCCGTGCTTTACGTTTGGGATGGTGTTCTTCGGCTTGCAAGCCTCCCCCTTTTTCCTCCAAACATAACAATGGTTATTATGGTCAAACAATTCTATTTTTGTTTCATCAGACCAGAGGACATTTCAGATGAACGTGGTACCTTCAGGCGTTTGGAAATTGCTCCCAAGGATGAACCAGACTTGTGGAGGTCTACATTTTTTTCCCTGAGGTTTTGGCTGATATCTTTTGATTTTCCCATGTCAAGCAAAGAAGCACTGAGTTTGAAGGTAGACCTTGAAATACATCCACAGGTACACCTCCAATTGACTCAAATTATGTGAATTAGCCAATCAGAAGCTTCTAAAGCCATGATATCATTTTCTGTATTTTTCAAAGATGTTTAAAAGGCACAGTCAACATAGTATGTTAACTTCTGACCCACTGGAATTGTGATAAAGTGAATTATAAGTGAAAAATCAATCTGTAAACAAATTGGTGGAAAAATGACTTGTGTCATGCACAAAGTAGATGTCCTAACTGACTTGCCAAATCTATAGTTTGTTTTAAAAAGACATTTGTTGAGTGGTTGAAAATGAGTTTTAATGACTCCAACCTATATGTATGTAAACTTCCGACTTCAACTGAATGTACAAATCCTTGCGACATTTGGGCTGTGCATTTTCATGCTGAAACATGAGGCAATGGCGGCGGATCAATGGCACGACAATGGGCCTCAGGATCTCATCACAGTATCTCTGTGCATTCAAATTGCCATTGATAAAATGCATTTGTCTTCATTGTCATGTAACTTATGCCTGCCCATACCATAACCCAACCGCCACCATGGTACACAATGTTCACAACGTTGATATCAGTATAACGCTCGCCCACACGTCTGCCATCTGCCCGGTATAGTTGAAACCGGAATTCATCCATGAAGAGCACACTTCCCCAGCATGCCAGCGGCCATCGAAGGTAAGCATTTGCCCACAGAAGTTGGTTACAACGCTGAACTGCAGTCAGGTCAAGACCCAGATGAGCTTCCCTGAGACGGTTTCTGACAGTTTGCATTCAATTATTTGGTTGTGCAAACCCACAGTTTAATCAGCTGTCCGGGTGGCTGGTTACAGCTGTTCGGGTGGCTGGTTAAAGCCGGATGTGGAGGTCCTGGGCTGGCATGGTTACACCTGGTCTATGGTTGTGAGACCGGTTGGACGTACTGCCAAAATATATACAATTAGGTGGCTTATGGTATAGAAATGAACATTTAATTATCTGTCAACAGCTCTGGTGCGCATTCCTGTGCTTGAGACATCTGTAGCGTTGTGTTGTGTGACAAAACTGCACAGTTTAGAGTTGTAACAATATGCGCTGAGAGTCGGGAAGCAAGTTCAGGGAGTGAGTGTTATAATAAATAAATGGAACTTAATACAAAACAAGAACTTATGATGACCTTAGTCCTATGAAAGCTTTGGGGAACTCACCCTTCATCAATTTATTCAATAGCATGCGTGGTAGTGTTTATTACCTTGTGACATTATCACCTGTGGTGATCCACCCTGGAGTTGAAATTCCTTTTAATCTCTGTAGACATCTGGGCCTTCTGAGTCTTTTCATCTAACAGCAGGATAAGTTACAGATTTGCTGTAGACAAGTGCACTGTGTGTCACAAGCCAAGCCAGGCAGATACAACAGAAAGCGTCTGAGCTGTGAACTGGGGGACTAGAGGCTGCTACGATATCCTGTATACTGACACAGAATATGTGACTGAGTCAATTCAGTGTGTTTTCAGAGGTGAGGCACAGAGGCAGGTTGGTCAGAGGAATTGGTGCCAAGATGCCCACACAGTGACACAAACAGCCTTACGGCACGCACGCACGCACACGCACCCACACACAGAGTGTACAAACATTAGGAACACCTTCAAAATATTGAGTTGCACCCCCTTTTGCCCTCAGAACAGTCTCAATTCTACAGGTGTGGAGAAGGATGCTGGCCCATGTTGACTCCAATGCCTCCTACAGTTGTGTCAAGTTGGCTGGATGTCCTTTGGCTCTCCAGAGGGTAGTGAGGTCTGCACAACGCATCACCGGGGGCAAACTACCTACCCTCCAGGACACCTACACCACCCGATGTTACAGGAAGGCCATAAAGATCATCAAGGACATCAACCACCCGAGCCACTGCCTGTTCACCCCGCTATCATCCAGAAGGCGAGGTCAGTACAGGTGCATCAAAGCTGGGACCGAGAGACTGAAAAACAGCTTCTATCTCAAGGCCATCAGACTGTTAAACAGCCACCACTAACATTGAGTGGCTGCTGCCAACACACTGTCACTGACACTGACTCAACTCCAGCCACTTTAATAATGGGAATTGATGGGAAATGATGTAAATATATCACTAGCCACTTTAAACAATGCTACCTTATATAATGTTACTTACCCTACATTATTCATCTCATATGCATACGTATATACTGTACTCTATATCATCGACTGCATCCTTATGTAATACATGTATCACTAGCCACTTTAACTATGCCACTTTGTTTACATACTCACCTCATGTATATACTGTACTCGATACCATCTACTGTATCCTGCCTATGCTGCTCTGTACCATCACTCATTCATATATCCTTATGTACATATTCTTTATCCCCTTACACAGTAGTTTTGGAATTGTTAGTTAGATTACTTGTTGGTTATTACTGCATTGTCGGAACTAGAAGCACAAGCATTTCGCTACACTCGCATTAACATCTGCTAACCATGTGTATGTGACAAATAAAATTTGATTTGATTTGATTTGAACTGTTGAGTGTGAAAAACACAGTAGCGTTGCAGTTCTTGACACACTCAAACTGGAGCGCCTGGCACCTACTACCATACTCCGTTCAAGGCACTTAAATATTTTGTCTTACCCATTCACCCTCTGAATGGCATACATACACAATCCATGTCTCAATTGTCTCAATGCTTGTCTCCTCCCCTTCATCTACAATGATTGAAGTGACATCAATAAGGGATCATAGTTTTCACCTGGATTCACCTGATCAGTCTATGTCATGGAAAGAGCAGGTGTTCCTAATGTTTTGTACACTCAGTGTATATACATTGATACACATAAAAACACAATTATAGATAACCATACATTCACACACATACACATTACACACGCAAGCTCACACACAGATACGGTGGCTGCCCAGCTGCCACCGGCAATCACTGTGGAGCATCATGTTACAGCAGCCTGATGACTCTGCTCATTCCTCCCCAGTTTAACCCTCACTCTCTCCCTCACATCCCTCCGATAAACAGGCCAGCATGCCAACTTAACTTACCGGGCTAACTCCCCACTCCGCCACCTTCTATTTTACATGAGGCCCAAATCCACTGGGCTTCCGCCTCTACACACACACCCCCTTCCCTCTACTTCACACACACACACCGGACACCCAAAGCGCTAAATCTCCGTTCACACCACTCAAACATCCATTGCCCCTCCAACCTCCCACCAACTCTAGCCTTCACCACCCCCCTTCTACTATTAGTCCATATTTCAACTTTCCTGCCAAAGATGGCCTTCGGACTGTCATTTCCCGAAATCTATTCGGCTTCACTGTGCCATTCTGTTTTCCCATTTTGCAGGCATCCTCGATAACCCCTTTGCTCTACTTGCCCCCACAGTCACCCTCCACCCCCACCTCTCACCCATTTCAAGACCCAATTCTAGGAGACAAGGGGCCCCTCTCTCCCTCCCTGAGAAGGATGGCTGGCCTTAAAATACATATCCTGGGGACAGATTTGTTCCTCTGGGGCTTATTGGAGACATTTCCTGATCACATTATTCACGGTGGGGTCTGCCCATTAATCAAAGGCCATCCCTTGGAAAATCCAGGTTGATTTTTATTTTTTGAGAGCTAGCCAATCTTGAACTGGATGACTTGCGTCTTCCCATAGGGAAAAGTTAGATCGGAGATGGCGGTCTCCTGCATTCTGTTTCAATTAAGTAAATAATAGCTTTGGTGGCATTTGTAGGCTACATTGAGCAACACTGCAGCCAAGGGCATAGGTCTGAAGTTGGCACATTTAAAAAAATAAATAACAGGTGATCAATCAAAAAACTAAAAAGAATTGACCCATTCTGGAAAAAAGGATTACAAAATGTAAAAGGATGCTTGCATGAACATTTGATCAAAACCAAAGTATTGGTTACCCTTTGTCATACGTACTATTCTACCTCAGACCTAACCTCGCCCCCAGGCTTTGAGCCTGGAACACCAATGACTCATCTGTCCTCGTGGGAGTTAACTTACTGAGTAAAGTGTTTATGATTATTTGATCTTAGCGAATCACACAACTGCAGGGCATCGCTTAGAGTCAGAAACATGTGTGCGAGCAAACATTCCCCTGAGTTTGAGAAGCTAGCTAACTTAATGTAGGAGGCAGCCTGCCGGCTATACGTTGTCCAAATCTGTGGTCAATGTGTGTTACGCTTATGGGGAAAGCAGCTAGCTATATTTTCTGAAATCTCCATGTTACAACAGATGAATGCATAAACTGAGGTACACAAGACGGGGGGAGGTGTTGTCAGAGATGATTGATAGGAGATTAAGCCAATGGCTATGCACCAAATGTATATTAACGTCGGGATTTTCTCCCAAACTTTCTATTGGATAAACATAGGCCATTTTGAAGTTTTGGTCCACCAGACGTTGTTGATTCTTCCTGGAAGCAAATCACAGTTACAAGGCTAAAAATGTGTCGATAAAATCAAAATGTACATGACTTTCACTGTCAATAAATCACTCATAAATCAATAAATATTATTATATAGTGTACATCTATCTATACATTAGATTGAACTTATAATTTTGTCACCAATCCATTGTGGCACAAACTCTAAGAGGAAGAGAAGAGATTTTCATGGCCGTCCCAAACATCCTCATACCGTATATGTCACTGCCGTACATATCAATGAAGGACACCTATCCACCCAGACATGACATTCCCATTGAGGATATGGAGGGGGTAATATAGGCCCTTGGCGTTACACTAGACGTTCATGGAATGCAAGCACCGATATATCTATCCGGAAACTAACTTACAAAGCTTTGGGTTTTTTGCACAAGGACAGAGGTCCAGATATATGAGCTCATACAGTGCAAGGCCTTGATGACATATTGAAACGTAAAATCGTCAACAGTTTGGACGGTTGACTCTCAATTTTCCTCAATGTCTCGTGTTAGGCAATTGCAACATTTCACTGGGTGAAATTTGAGAACAACAGGGGATTGGTATCTATGTTTCCAAGGGGGTTAAGACATGATAAACATACAAGGATAGAAAATGCTGTTAAAAAAATAAAACATATTATAATTGATTTCCAGTAATATATTGATTACATTTGGAACTCAAAAGACAGCCTACTGTCATTGTGGTTTGAAAATGTACAGGATTTGTCAATCAAAGATCTGCAGTCTAGCAAAAGGTCCCAATAAAATAAAAAGTTCCAATCATTGAAATATTTGTTTTATGTATACATTTCAATTCAATTACACGCATATCCAACAAACCAAGAACCATTGAGTGATACAGACAATACATACCTAAAAGAACAACACTCATAGATGCCTCCATTTCAATCCCCTTGCTATACAGCAGGCCTACAACATTATGCCATGGATGGAATGTGGTAAGTTGTAAAAGAAAGACGTGCAGAGCAAACAAAAGGCTTTTATCCACACGGCCCCCGTTGACACTTGCCACGCCTGTCACCCACCAGTTAACCTTGTACTTCCAACTCTGACTGTCAATATGACCCCCTATAATGTGGCCCCCGCCTGTTCAAATGTCCTCCTGTGTCTCATTGTGGCCACCTCATGTGAGGTCTACCAGTTCACCAGCTCAAGCACATTACTGTAGCATGTTAAGCTAACTCTGAAAGTAATCAAACTTGTTCAATGGGGTCATGCGTAAACCACCACATTTAATGGCAAGGTGACTGATAACATAGACGATATTCAATAGAGCTCTACATATCCCAGTCTTTCGTCCCCACTTGCTTCAAGATGCCCACCATTGTTCCTGTACCCAAGAAAGGGAAGGTAAAAAAAAGAAGAAAAAAAAGTAAGGTAACTAAACAAAATGACTATCTTCTGTCATCATGAAGTGCTTTGAGAGGCTATTTAAGGACCATATCACCTCCACCCTACCCGACACCCAAGACCCACTACAATTCACATATCGCCCCAACAGATCCACGGAAGACGCAATCGCCATTGCACAGCACACTGCTCTATCCCACCTGGACAAGAGAAATACCTAATGTAAGAATACTGTTCAGCGACTACAGCTCAGCCTTCGACCGCATAGTGCCCTCCAAGATCGTCACTAAGTTCGGGGCCTGAACCCCTCAATGTGCAACGGGGTCCTGGACTTCCTGAAGGCCTACCCCAAGTGGTGTAGGTAGGCAACAACACCTCCGCCACGCTGATACTCAACACAAGGACCCCATGGGGTGCGTACACAGCCCCCTCCTGTACACGCTTTTCACCCATGACTGTGTGACCACGCACGTCTCCATCTCAATTATCAGGTTTGCTGATGACACAACAGTGGCCTGATTACCAACAATAAGACAACCTACAGCAATGACCATCAACTAGATTCAGCTGCTGAGTTTACGAATGTACAACACATGTTGAGTATGACTGGTGTCAGTAAACATCTGCAAAAAAACGCAATTAAATTGTTGCCAGCAGCACAGATACAGTCACCAACACTCTTGATAGCAAGCTAGCCAACTTTAGCCAGTTAGCTTGGGTGATTGACTACCATTGTGAGGTCAGAACGCTTGGATCAACCCTACTTCTTGGCCAGAGCACCCAGTGTGTACTCTGAACGCTCTGAGAATGAAAGGCTGTGAATTTACAAATGCCCAGATAGCACTCTGTTACTCCAGAGGGAATTTAAGAACACACTCATAATTACAAATCATTTGTAGACTGAAAATTGACTGCAAATTGATCACAGATACATATTTGACTAAAACATAATAAAACATAAGCAAGGCTTGAAATCTGTTTCAAACCTTGCTTACATTTGTATACAATCACGTCTCTCTATTATGGGTGGGAACAGATTGAACAGATTTTCAAAACTAAAATAAATTGGAGATGATTTCTTGGTGTTTTTAGTCTTTTATGCTCAGTAAACTTGGGATGCCAGTTGGAGAACCCTGGCCTACAGGGAAGAGGTGAGAGCCCTGGCGTAGTGGTGCTAGGAAAATAACCTCTCCCTCAACGTCAACAAAATTAAGGAGCTGATTGTGAACTACAGCAGACAGCAGAGAGAACACGCCCCCATCCACATCGACGGGGCCGCAGTGAAGAGGTTCAAAAGCAACCTGAAATGGTCCCTTCACACAGACAGCTTGGTGAAGAAGGTGCAACAGCGCCTCTTCAACCTCAGGAGACTGAAGAAATGTGGCTTGGCAGATGCACCATTAAGAGCATCCTGTCGGGCTGTATCACCGCCTGGTACTGCAATTGTACTGTCCGCAACTGCAGGGCTTTCCACAGGATGTGGCGAAGGGGTGTTGCGGTGACCGTATTACCGCCACACCGGCAATCGCGAGTCATGACTGCAGTAAAATTCCACGTGACCATCACGGTAATGTCCTTTTATGCACTCTGGACATGCTTTAGTAGTACCAACTTGCTAACAGCCATCAGGTCCTAATGGCCTAGTACTCAGGACTCTATTGTCCCTCTAACTACTCTGACATCAATGGAAATGCAATTGAAAATCACATCACACACATATCATCAAAACAGAATCATGCTTTTAAAACTCACCTCAATGTAATGATCAAATTGAAGAAAGAAGTTCAACAGTAGGTTGAGCTAAGTGTAAAACATGGTTGTTCTGCATGTTGTTTCAAAGCCCGACATTTAAAAAAAAAAAATCAAATGATGATTGTGCCAATTACTATACAATACATAGCATATTACCCGTGGCAGAAAAACATAAAACAAAACTGATTTATGATAACTTTGGTACATAATTGGTCTAGAATAAACCCATTTGAGTAATCGCCTTTGAGTATGGACTGTATTATGCATACTGGATGGACTAGTTACTGTATGCTACTCTCCAAAATGTCTATCCACGAGTCTGAGAGAGAACGTATAGCTCTAGGCGATGCTGTTGCGGAGCGGCTTACAGTTAGCCTACAATTATAGTGAATTTGTATTTGATTTTGAAATTAAGTGGGTGACACATTACCTTTAGCTATACAGAGTCTCCCCACCATGCGTTTCCATCTCCTCCTCTCTACTTTATTCCTGTCTCGAGCGTATAGAGGGGCTGTCAACAGTTAAGTGAAATATGTTTCATAACAGAAACATGTTACTTTTGATGTTCTCAAACCGATTTTATTTGGTTTCCCAAATTAAGCACTGGGTAGCTGCAGGAACAGGGCTGGAGAGCCCATGGCATACAGAGTTTGGGGCGGAATATCACCTGTCACGCAGCGAGAGCATGCTCCTCAAACAGTGGTTGATGCGTGAAGTGAAATAAGTGTTCTTATATTTATTTCTCAGCTGCTCATATTAAGCACAGCTCCTCTATAAAACCGAAGTAGCTTACCCCGCATCATTCAAAAACAGAAAGTGTGTTCGAGTGCATACAGATTACATGTATTTTTTTCGCTGACCCTATTCCTGCTCATTTAATAATGGGCCATTCTAAATTATTTAACATATTAGTAAAGACAAGATTGATAGGAGAACAGCTGTGCAGCCTGAGGCAAGGAACAAAGCACAGGCTTTTATTGCGACTTTCTCAACATTCTACGGTTTGTGTCATTCACAACTAAAGTTGTCAAATAATTAAACATTTTACGTACAGGACATGTTTCAAGTGATCACTTTTACACTCAACACAGCCACTTCATATGCGCACTCGCTCCGGAATGGGAAAAATGTCCTTTCTATTTCATTCAGCTAAGTTCAATTATATTATTCTTACTGTAAAATCATATAATATAAAATAATTACACAGGACTTATAATGGCACAGGACTTGGGGTGGCAGGTAGCCTCGTGGCTAGAGCGTTGGACCAGGTTGCTGGCTCGAATCCCTGAGCTCACAAGGTAAAACTCTGTCATTCTGCCCCTGAACAAGACAGTTAACCCACTGTTCCTGTCACGCCCTGACCTTAGAGAGCCTTTTTATTTCTCTATTTGGTTAGGTCGGGGTGTGATTTGGGTGGGCATTCTAGTTTCTGTTTCTTTGTTGGCCGGGTATGGTTCCCAATCAGAGGCAGCTGTCTATCGTTGTCTCTGATTGGGAATCATACTTGTGGGTAATTATTTATTTTCTGTGTGTGTTTGTGTGCATCACGGTTGCGTCATGTTCGGTTTCTGTTTACCTGTTTTTTTGTGAATGTTTCACTTCATTAAAGATGTGGAATTACATGCACACTGTGCCTTGGCTCATTTATGACAGGGAGTTTGAAGACAGTGAACGTGACAGAATTACCCACCACAAAAAGACCAAGCAGCGTGCGCCAACTTGGAGGACGAGCTGGACCGGGAAGGAGATTATGGCAGGGGAGAAGACCCGGTCACGGAAGCCCAAGAGGCAGCTCCAAATTTATTTTGATTGGCGGAGTCAGGGTTTAGACCCGAGCCAACTCCCCGTGCCTACAGTGGGGAGCATGTGAGCGGTCAGGCACTGTGTTATTGCGGTGATGCGCACTGTCTCTAGTGAGCATTCACAGGCCGGTGCGCTCTGTGCCAGCGCCCTGCATTTGCCGGGCGGAAGTGGGCATCCAGCCAGGACGGGTTGTGCAAGCTCTACGCTCGAGACCTCCAGTGCGCCTCCACATCCCAGTGTATCCGGTGCCTGCTCCACGCACCAGGCTTCCAGTGCATCTCCCCAGTCCGGTGAGACCTGTTCCGGTTCCACGTACCAGGCCTCCAGTATGTCTCCCCAGCCTGGCAAGCCCTGTGGCAGCTCCACGCACCAGGCTTCCAGTACGTCTCCTCAGTCTGGTGAGACCTGTTCCGGCTCCACGTACGAAGCCTCTAGTGATGATCCATGGCCCGGAGCCTCTAGTGATGATCCATGGTACGAAGCCTCCAGTGATGATCCATGGCCCGGAGCCTGCAGTGAAAATCCAGGGCACGTTGCCTCCAGCGACGGGCCCTAGTCCGGAGCCCCCAGCGACGATCTCCAGTCCAGAGCCCGCGGTGACGGTCCCCGGTCCGGAGCCCGCGGCGACGTACCCTGGTCCGGAGCCCGCGGCGACGGTCCGTGAGTGTTTGTGTGCGCCACGGTTTGCATCACGTTCGGTTTCTGTTTACCTGTTTTTTTGTGAAGGTTTCACTTCATTAAAGATGTGGAATTACATGCACACTGTGCCTTGGCTCATCTATGACGGGGAGTTTGAAGACAGTGAACGTGACAGTTCCCCTGTAGACCGTCATTGTAAAAATAATTTGTTCTTAACTGACTTGCCTAGTTAAATAAAGGTTAAATAAAGGTTAGATTTAAAAAAAAAAATATATATATATATAAGCATATCTTGTCAGCTAAATGAAACAGAGAGCATAGCCAGAAAAATGAAGCATAGAGCATAGTCAGATAACATACTTACAACTCATATTTTATTTTTCTTAAATACATTTTCTTCATATAATTTAGACCCGACTAAAATAAATAATGGATTTATTGTGATGGTGTATATTAAATTGATTTATTATACTTTTTGAAATGTAGATATTCCAAAGCCGGAAATCAGCGTGGAGGCGCTAAACATGTTTATGTTCATTAACGACCATTTACATTGAGACCGGCAGTCTTTTGCATGACAATAACCATGACAATAACTCACAAAATCTTATGACCGCCACAGCCCTAGAGGTGTGGTCAGCCCAACGTATCAATAGGGGCACACTGCCTGCCCTCCAGAACATCTACAGCACTCAGTGTCACAGGAAGGCCAAGAAGATCATCAAGGACCTCAGCCACCTGAGCCACAGTACAAGCGCATCAAATCTGAGACCTAGAGACTGAGAAACAGCTTCTATCTACAGGGCATCAGACTGTTAAACCTTCACTTCTGGCCGGCCTCCACCCAACACCCTGCCCTGAACCTTAGTAACTGTTCACTGTTCTACCTTGCAGCTTAGAGACTGCTGCACTATGTACACAGTCACTGGTCACTTTAATAATGTTTACATACTGTTTTACCCAATTTATATGTATATACTGTATTCTAGTCATGGCTCAACTATATAACTACTGCTATACACACACCTTTTCTTTTCATATACTGTCCATACCGTCCTTACACACCATTATATGTATAAATATTTGTATACATTATATGTATATATTTATATTCCAGTCTCTGACATTGCTCGTTCTGATATCTCTTAATTTAGAAACAAAAGCATTTTGCGGGACCAGAGCGATAACATCCGTGAAATCTGTGTACGCAACCAATAGACTGTGATTTGATTTGTTGGTTAGGGTCACATCTTGGGTGGCTTTTCTTGGTTTAACTGCTGTGATGATTGCAGTGGCGATTTTAGCATGTAAATCTTGGTGGGGGAAAAAAAAAAAAGAAGTGGGATGCATGCCAGCAAAGCCACTACACAACACAACACAATACATTAATTGCACTATAACGATGACAAACGGTGTCCACAAAATGTTAGGGCCTACATAAAGCTGTCCCAACAACAGAGTCCAAACAGCAGTCCCAACACCTTACCACTGCTACACCTGACTATCAGTGGAGCCTTGTCTGGCTGCGAAACAGTTCATTCAGCCTCATTTACTGCCTTTTAAAACAACACAGATGATTTGGCTGACATGCTTAAAAAAATTTGCTTTCTACTGACAATTGAGATGTACAAACTATGGCATAAGGGGACAACAAACAGATAAGAGGCAATCCGTAATTTCGATAAAGACATTAATGAGCGAGCAAGGACCGACGTGGTCAATATAACTATTTGTTCAGCACGTTTGAAATGTACAGCGACAGAATTCAGTACATGGGTCGTTCCTAAGGTGATCCCCCTGTACAAGTCAGAACCATAGGATAAATAAAGGGGGCATATAAGCAGACAATGAAAGCTCTTACAATATTTGATGTTTACATGTCACTAACACAGGTTATAGGCTACATGTGCACCACCTAGTCAGAACAGTAGGCGAAATTAAGAGGGGAAAATAGACCAAATTACTAGGGTGAGACACATGGGCTACTAACAGCTTACCACACAACATAAACTTAGTATTACTTTCTTAGCTACAGTATACATATCTCTCAGGCATACAGTGGGGCAAAAAAGTATTTAGTCAGCCACCAATTGTGCAAGTTCTCCCACTTAAAAAGATGAGAGAGGCCTGTAATTTTCATCATAGGTGCACTTCAACTATGACAGACAAAATGATAAGAAAAAAAATCCAGAAAATCACATTGTAGGATTTTTTCTGAATTTATTTGCAAATTATGGTGGAAAATAAGTATTTGGTCACCTACAAACAAGCAAGATTTCTGGCTCTCACAGACCTGTAACTTCTTCTTTAAGAGGCTCCTCTGTCCTCCACTCGTTACCTGTATTAATGTCACCTGTTTGAACTTGTTATCAGTATAAAAGACACCTGTCCACAACCTCAAACAGTCACACTCCAAACTCCACTATGGCCAAGTCCAAAGAGCTGTCAAAGGACACCAGAAACAAAATTGTAGACCTGCACCAGGCTGGGAAGGCTGAATCTGCAATAGGTAAGCAGCTTGGTTTGAAGAAATCAACTGTGGGAGCAATTATTAGGAAATGGAAGACAAACAAGACCACTGATAATCTCCCTCGATCTGGGGCTCCACGCAAGATCTCACCCCGTGGGGTCAAAATGATCACAAGAATGGTGAGCAAAAATCCCAGAACCACACGGGGGGACCTAGTGAATGACCTGCAGAGAGCTGAGACCAAAGTAACAAAGCCTACCATCAGTAACACACTACGCCGCCAGGGACTCAAATCCTGCAGTGCCAGACGTGTCCCCCTGCTTAAGCCAGTACATGTCCAGGCCCGTCTGAAGTTTGCTAGAGAGCATTTGGATGATCCAGAAGAAGATTGGGAGAATGTCATATGGTCAGATGAAACCAAAATATAACTTTTTGGTAAAAACTCAACTCGTCGTGTTTGGAGGACAAAGAATGCTGAGTTGCATCCAAAGAACACCATACCTACTGTGAAGCATGGGGTTGGAAACATCATGCTTTGGGGCTGTTTTTCTGCCAAGGGACCAGGACGACTGATCCGTGTAAAGGAAAGAATGAATGGGGCCATGTATCGTGAGATTTTGAGTGAAAACCTCCTTCCCTCAGCAAGGGCATTGAAGATGAAACGTGGCTGGGTCTTTCAGCATGACAATGATCCCAAACACACCGCCCGGTCAACGAAGGAGTGGCTTCGTAAGAAGCATTTCAAGGTCCTGGAGTGGCCTAGCCAGTCTCCAGATCTCAACCCCATATAAAATCTTTGGAGGGAGTTGAAAGTCCGTGTTGCCCAGCAACAGCCCCAAAACATCACTGCTCTAGAGGAGATCTGCATGGAGTAATGCAATAACAGTGTGTGAAAACCTTGTGAAGACTTACAGAAAACATTTGACCTCTGTCATTGCCAACAAAGGGTATATAACAAAGTATTGAGATAAACTTTTGTTATTGACCAAATACTTATTTTCCACCATAATTTGCAAATAAATTCATAAAAAATCCTACAATGTGATTTTCTGGATTTTTTTTCTCATTTTGTCTGTCATAGTTGAAGTGTACCTATGATGAAAATTACAGGCCTCTCATCATTTTAAGTGGGAGAACTTGCACAATTGGTGGCTGACTAAATACTTTTTGCCCCACTGTATTACATCATATATGCAGCAGCATTCAAGACATTTTTGGACTCACCTTGTTGTGCTGTGCTCACTTGAACAGGAAGGGGGCGTGACGGTCATTTGTTGGCAAATTTTGTCATCAAAATTTGTCATCAAAGTCTGTCATTCCCTGGATTTATAGTGCTTTCAAGACAACTGGGAACTCTGAAAAAACAAGGTTGAATCATGATGACGTCAGTGATCTTCAGGTCATAGCTCTAGAAAGAGGCCAGAGTTCCTGATTTACAATTCCGAGTTGAGTGACCGTTCAAAAATGCATTTCCCCAGTAAGAGCTTTTTTCCCCCCTGAGCTCCCAGTTGTCTTGAACTCACTGAAGTTAGATTTCACAGTTCCGAGATAACAGTTGTTTTGAGTGCTGCACAAATCATGCTTCATTGACAGCATGGCCAATGTTGAATGTTTATCATTTTAAGTTTGGAAAAGAGACTCTTAATCCCAGACTCGGGACCACACAGACACTCCACTGAATAGCAGGCTAGGGATTGCTTTGCAGTTAGCCACTGATTCCTTCCAAACCACTCATTGTTGAATTTGTGATTTCCAATTTGTTGTGTAATGTTTATGTCCAATGGCCCATGGGCACCGATACGTTTTATCTATAATTTCTCATTATTTCTCTTCATATGACAAAGATTTAAAAGGATTTGACAGTAGATTGTCGACTTGACTGACTTGATGATTGACAGTAACTAGGATTTTGAAAGTATGATGTTGACATCAGTCAAATCAAAGCTACTGTAGGTATAACGTGATTTGACGTCATTTTATCTGTGGCCAATGACCTTGATCCTTCTTGGATGAGCACTTCTAATGTAACTCCATGAAAGCATCCAAGGGGCATGAATTTCTTTGCTCTACCCTTAAGAACTTGGAGGTGACGTAGTGTCCCCATGAGTGACAGAACACTGAGCCAATCACGGCGCAACTACAGAACATTACCAACCCCTACGCTCCGTATTTTCAGCTGGCTGCCCCACCACCACAGAAAGCACTGCGCTTGGCTGAAAACCTGCATTTTGGAGCTGCCTTGCTCAAGAAAGCAAAAAAGAGACCATGTTTGTATGCGGCTCTATTAACTCAATGATTTAAAAAAATAATAATTACATTGCTTGCAAACTGATATGTGAAATGCAATAACATGCAATAACATTGTATAGTTTTAGCTAAAAATGTGGGCTCAAAACAGGTGGGGCTGCTCTGAATGACAGATCGCCACTGGATAGTTGCTAAAAGTAAGTGCAGCTGTAATGATCTAGAAACAGCAACCATGCATGGTGTGGAGATGGCGTTAGACGTGTGGTATGCTTCTGTCACTACATTCCTAGGAGCTGTGAAGGGCTGTCATAAACTAGGTATTGTCTATAAAACAATTCAAGCAACTGTGATGGCCATGAGGGAATCTGTGCTGTCATACACAAACTTGCTGGTTAAAATCCTACTCCAACACTTGACACTTATCTTATCATTTCTTTCCTAAACCTAACCAAACCAGTAACTAACCCTAACCAATTGGGATAACTTGTCTAAAGTGAATTACATTTCTTACAAACAATGGTGAACAACCTTAGTTCAAGTGTCTTAAATACAGGTAAGGGTACAAGATTACAATTACTTTACAATCATAGTAGTAGTTTTGTACATAACACAGCAACAAGAGAAAGAATACTAAAACAATGCTAAGCCCTTCCTCAAATGTATTTTTTTACAAAATGGAACTGGACATGATCCTTACCAGTTACCCCCTTGGTTTGTCTTTAAAACATTTACTGAGAATAGAATAGTCCCACATCTAACCGAAAGACTCTGAGCAACGGTAAAGAGGCCGATAAAAAAACCTTCAATTAACCTAAATAGAGAACCTGATAGCCAGTTATGATAGCTCTACACACAAATGTTGAAATGAGACTAAGTTATCAGAGACAGTTTCACATTACACTACAACATGAAGATGTGACTCATGTAAGATATGATCTACTCATTGGGTCAAACAACATCATGGCTGGAAGGGGGGGGGGCTGAGTGATGATTGGGGAAAACTTATGGAAGGAGAAGATGACCAATGACAAAGTTGGTTTGGAAAACACCACATTTTGATTTTTTCTTTCACTTTGACCTCATTTCACCCTTTGCCTACTACGGAAAAATAGGGGAGGTCTTTCCAAGCAATCACATGCCCTCCCTTGGTGAAAGAAACCCAAAACCAACACCTTCTGCGTCCAAGAGCATGTGATACTCGGTGCTGCAACACACACACACACACACACGCACACACGCACACACAGACACACAGCAGATCGGTATACAAACGGCTGAGAACACCATTACACACACACACTGCAAAACAGCAATGCCTTTTATCTAAACAGCTACACCTTTGATTCTGTCCCAATAGACCCCTTCAGAATGATGCTGCAAAAATTCTTAGACAATCACGTGCCAGTAAAGTAGCTGGACGCCCAACTGATGGCCTACTTTCCAAGAAAATCTCTAATTGACATCAACGGATGATTTACGCAAAGTGTCTCATTACGAGGCACAAATCCACATTGAATATTGGCCTACATATCCATGTGTCTGGTTTAGAGGCAGCCTTTATGATTGGACAAATGTTTTAACAAATGTAATAACCACTTTAATAACCACAAAACTCTGCACCTATAACCCTCCAAACTGCACTTGTAGCCTTGTCACCGTCACTAAAGGGGTCCATTGTGGCTGGGGAGCCAGCCAGGTTGCGTAAGAGGTGGCGTACTGCTGACAGGTAATAATACGAACGGGCCGCTACCACCTGATCTCCAAGTCTGCTCGACTGTCCAGGGAACAGCAATGCCTGGGGGCAATGGAGGGGCTGGGGGCCGTCTCCATCTCCCCACACCTCTGATTTGGGCAACATGGATTAGTGGCAGAGGAATGGTGGGGTACAACTGAGCATCCACAGCATCACAGTACCCTGTCTGTCTTCCATTAAGACACAGGCTAAATATAATCTGTCCCCTGGGAAGGAGGGAGGAAGGGAAATTGCCCAAACTGGACTAAAGGACCAGGTGCCTGGCCTGAAGTGTGCTTGTGATGAGTCAGGCTGCCCTCACCTGCCAGGTTACAAAGAAAGGGGATATAGTACCTACACTACAAACAATCCCCTGAAATGTGCTACTATATTTCAACAGTGTAGTAGCGCATTAAACATATGTAATTACACACACACACACACACCCACCTGTACACATAGACAGACAGACAAGACAGACAAATGGAGACACTGTAAAGCTGGTTAAGTCAAATAAAACAATGAAATCCAAGCCAAACATCACTCCCAAATATGCTCATACCAATCAAAAAAATAATCTAACTGCATTTGTCAGGTGTCTCACCTGCAATCATTATCTGACATAGAATGTCTCCAATGCATCAAGAGCAGCTTTACAGTATGAGCAAAAACACTTTGAAGGAGTTTTAGATTGTCCATTTAATGAAAATGTGTATCTTCATGCAGAACATAATATAGGGCTAGCCTATCCTACTACTTTATTACAATTTAACCATGGCGTATTACAGTAGCTACATTGAAAATGTTACAATGAGGAGCAGTGCTGTTCTTTTGGTTTGTGTAAAACACATGGCAATACATTTGATTTGATGAGTAGCATATTGGGAAATTATAATTTTTTTCAGATCCAATTTAAACCAAATCAATTAATATATGCAATTATCAACTGGTGGAACAGGTGAAAGAGAAAAGCTGCTGATCATCTAACAGGTAAGACATGTAAAAATAGCACCAAGGGTAAACAATGAGGCAAAACTACATAATATTCTAGAACAGTGTGACCTGGGTCTTTACATAGTTCTGAATTGTCAGTGCTATCCGGTAACCTTGGGACGTTCTTATTCTAAACCCGAACCTCAACCCCTACCCTAACCTTAGCCTTAACCATAACCCTTACCTATCCCTAACCCTTACCTTAACCATTTTACATTTCAACTTCAATGGGTAGGGACGTCCCAAGGATCCCGAATTGCATGGACCAGCACGCCACAAAACAGAGCAGAGAGCGGTGGATAATTATTTTATTTTTTTACCTTGCCCAGGAAAATAAATAGATTTCCACAGAACTCAAACTCCACAGAAATTCGCCTTCCTTCAAGCCTTTTACTGAAGACTTAATTCTCTCCTTTTGGAGGCTAGTGCAGGCTCCAAGACAGCTGTTGCTGACGCGGTAGTGTCTTGAATGAAACCGGAGAGTTGCTTCAGGTAGGATCATCACGTCAAAACTTTTTGACACTTCGAAGTTCCCACACTCGGTCCAGTCGGTCCTCGGTGCCACGCAGTCGGCTTAAACCGTCAGCATTTATGGAAGACATAGGTTTATTTAGCAATGACATGCAGTTTTCTGTGTGACAGGTACTCCTTGAAATATGTCGACCTACTTAGAATGTGGAGAGTCGTGCAATGTTTCCTAGACCAAGCTGGTTCGTTCTGGTTCTGAATGTAGACTATCGGCTACAATTTGTGTGCTATGTTTGAATGTCAATGTGTAGGCTAGGCTACACTCATATGTTTTACCTTACATTTTTCGGATTTGTTATTCCTTACATTGCCTTCTCATGAATGACTAGTGCATATTTTTTTACAAGGTAGGCTATATTTTCCTCGTCGAATAAACGACCCGGATTAGTGGCCTGGAAGAAACAAAAAATTGTATGTAAATGCACAAAACCAGAGTAGATTAAAGATTCGTTAGTTACGCGCATGTGCCGACAGGTGGAAATGCAGTGAGTGAATTAGTCTTGTGCCTTCCGATATCCCATCCGTGAGCCCACAATTCGATTGAGTGAGAGGAATCCTATCCTTGTAAAAGCTCAATTTGGCTCTAAGGTGCGTAATATGGTTATACATGGAAAATGATATGTGATTACAAACGTTTAATTTAGTGTCGTCGTCTGCTTCTTGGAACTTGTAGTGCCTCCAACGTGATTTTCCCACGTCCCTGTCCATGGAGGCTATCTTCAGGACATGTTTGCTGTTAAACTCAAGCCTAAAGCACAGTCTTTATAGGTAAACAATATATTGGATTATTAGAAACATTACTTATTTTCTGCCATTCAATTTAATGATAAGACGTCAGAGGTAAAACCGTTTTAAGCCTGCCAACTGTTTTCAACACACGATTATATATAGTATGCTACATAGCCTACTCTTTTAAAAAAAATATGTTTAATTTCCAAATGAATATAAAAAGAAGCAAATCGGTTTTGATATGTCATCAATGATATGGTTCTTCTTATTTCACCTTGCAGACCCATAAGTTCTGAATAAAACGTTTTTTTGCACCCTTTTCACCCACCCCTTTCCTCTCTTCTCTTCACACTTGCTCATTCCAACCTATGTTGATCTAGACAAAACAGCTGAACAGAAACCTAATCTTGAGCTTGTTCGTTCACTCTGATGATGTTGCCATGCTGCCACAGAATGACCAGGCGCTTCTTGGAAGGATGAACTTCCCAGCGGGTTAGGATGGGTAACTTGGCTACTGATTTCAATACTTTTCACAGTAATTCAAAAGGCACTCGCACATCTGAGCAATCGTTTTTGCAGGTGCATGGCAACAGTTGAACAAGATGAAGGAAAAAGGAAACCGCACACTGCTCTTGATAGTATCACTGATATTTAATAAGCTTACGTATCTGACGAAGGCCGTGAGGCCGATACGTAAGCTTATTAAATATCAGATATTATGTATCTTGTTCAACTGTTGCCACACATGAATCTTTTTTGCAGGTGCGAGTGCCTTTTGAAATTACTGTAAAAGTATTGAAATCAGTAGCTGGCATCTTTCTGTTTCCTTTTTCCTTAATACTTTTCACAGTGAAGGCTACTACTCTATGCCAAAACAAACGTGTTACCTAAAGAAAAAACTACTAAGACATAAGACACAAATTACTGTTAATGCAGAAATTATTAAATTATCAGAGAATAAATAAACTAGCATACACATGCAAATGTGCCTACCCCTGAATTCTGATAAATACTGTAAGCACTGGCACAACACACAACCCCGCAGCCCCCACAAGGGGGGGATTTGGGTTTAGAAGTGGGGGGGACATGCACTCCAAAACACCTACCCGACCGCTTGGAGGCGTCCACATGGTCCTAAAGCATACCGTTGTCTCTTTTTGTATCACATTCCAATGATAAAACTGGGGGAGGAACAAAAATAAAATGTCAGAATGTGGTGGGGGGGGGACATGTCCCCACCGTCCCCAGTGAAAGTTGCGCCCCTGGCAAAATATGTAGAATAGCAGGAAATTATTTTAGGGATTCTTGAAAGTCAGGATAATCCTTGTCTGGCAGGGACACGTTATTTTTATAGTTCAAATGGTTTATTTTGTTGCATTATTTGAGCTTAAAATTTGCATTTAGTGCAATTTTATAAGGAAAATATTTGTTTTGGGAATTTTCGAAATAATACTTTCAATATTATTCATTATGTCGTCTCTATGCCTGGAAATGCCCTTGTCTGGAGCAAAGGATCCCAATTTCAAACTCTCCAAAAAAGTGTTTAAAATTCTAAAAACAGGCAATAATGGAAAAGAACTGAAAAGGGATCTTATGTTGTTTCTTGCAATAGCCCTCTGTGACTTTAAATAATACTTTGCTCAAAACTGTGATTCCTAAAAGATGTGTCCAGGGATTTGGTCAGCTTCGTCAGATTTGCCTAAAATCCTAAATTAATCAGTAATAATCAAGGCCATCTATACCATAAGGACCCCTTATTCATGTCCTCACTACATGTAGTGCAACCATGGTCTGTAAAGTTCTCTACTTTTGATAGATTGAAACAAACAATATTGGAATTACCATGGTCACAACCATAAACTGTCAACTCCATCTGCCAGAAAATATTTTACATTTAATTATGTTCTAGAGTCATAAAGCAACTGAGGGGGAAAACTATTATTGTATGTATACCACTTGAATGATGAAGAAAAATGTCATGTTTGTCAACTCTGTAAAATATCAACTCTGTCAGATTTGTCAGGAGTTATCTAGTATGTTGTATTCTATTAAATCAGAAGTTATTATCCTGGTGAATGAGAAATGCAATCTTCAGACAATCTAAAAGACGTGTAATGATATCTAAACCTAACCAGCTGGTGACTAAGCCTACACTGCCCAACCCTAAAGATCAAAGTAAACTCTGATTCAACTTATTTTAATGAATTCACCAGATAAATGTTTATTTTATATTTATTTAACCTTTATTTAACTAGGTAAGTCAGTTAAGAACAAATTCTTATTTACAATGAAGGCCTACACCGGCCAAACTCTAACCAGGACGACACTGGGCCAATTGTGCACCGCCCTATGGGACTCCCGATCACGGCCAGTTGTGAGACAGCCCAGGATCGAAGCAAGGTCTGTAGTGAGGCCTCTCGACCGCTGCGCCACTCGGGAGCACATTTATTGAACTTGATTGTATTTCAGCTATCCCTGAACATGATTTAGCTTTGAGCCTTTTTGCACATGTCTTTAATACTATAGTGGATAATCAGGCTCCCTTCAAAAAATTCAGGATTAAAGGTAGATCGAATGCCTGGTACAATCTGGAATTAACAGAAGTCATTCATAAAAGAGATTATGCTTTGTTAGCAACAGACAATAAGAAATCCACAGGGGCCGATCAATTCGATTCTGGTCTGCTTAAGTGTGCAGTGCCCATCATTGTTGGCTCAATAACCCACATTTTCTATTCAACATTTATCAGGAAATATTCCAAAAGTATAGAAATCAGCTCTTGTGCTGCCACTCCATAAGGGCGGGGATATTAGTGATCTTAATATTTATCGCCCCATTTCAAGGCGTCCCTGTCTAGCGAAAAATCTTGAATCCTTGGTAAATGTACAACTTTGCACTTTTTTATCTGAGAAATTTATTTTGCATGTAAACCAATCAGGGTTTAGGCCTGGGCATAGCACTATTACAGCAACCACTTTAGTTGCTAATGATCTTGTCAATGCTTTAGACACTAACATGAAATGTGCTGCTTTGTTTGTAGAAAAGCTCTGCTTTTGATACTGTTGATAATGCTATTTTATTGAACAAGTTGTCCTCGATAGGCCTGGTGAACTTGATTTTTCTTTCATGATTATCTTAGTGACAGAAATCAGGCCATCGTTAATGATGGGGTTAAGTCTGAATTTCTGGAAGTACATAAAGGTGTACCACGGGTCAATTTTGGGACCTGTTGTCTTCTATTTATATAAACACCATTGGTCAATCTGTTAAAAATGTTCAACTTCATCTATATGCTGATGATACTATTATGTATGCTATTGGCCTGATTGTTGATCAAGCTGTGTCAACTAGAGTCAGATTTTATACTTATGCAGGAATCTCTTGATAATTTTACTTGTGCTTAATATGGGCGAAATGAAATAAATGTTGTTTTCAAGCTCTTTTAAGAATGTTTCAGATTAACTCATTCACTCATTTGATGGTTCTCCAATCGAACATGTTCCCGCATATAAATACTTAGGCATTTGGATTGATATGAATTTGACATTTAAAAAACAAATAGATGAGCTGGTTAATAAGGAGCTAGGATTTAAAGTTAGCTTTTTCTACAGAAACAGATCACGCCTATCTCTTAGCTGTAGGAAGCAGATTATTCAGTCAACCTTTTTATCTGTTCTTGATAATTGTGATACTATTTATCAAAGTGCAGCTACTACTACTCTTAAACCTTTGGATGCCATCTACCATAGTGCCCTTCGCTTTGTTACAGGTGACAGTTTTTATAATCACTGCATCCTGTGTCGAAAGGTTGGCTGGATTTCGCTAAAGACTCATAGATTACTCTCTCATAGATTAGGCCCTATTTCATAAACTTCCGTTTTACCTAACTTTGCTGTTGAAGTATAGACACCTGAGTTGCCTAACCTGTTCACAGGATGGATTAACTCTTGAGGTTCCTAGGGTCTCCACTACGGCTGTGGCGGTCATGAAATTTAGTCAGCCGGTGATTGTCAAGCAAATAACAGTCAAGCAAATAACAGTCGGTTTTAGGGTAATTGACCGTGAATTAACATACACACATTTAGCATCTCCTAAATTGCCATGAATGTTTAATGCTTTTCGACCTGTCCCCAAATTAATATAATTGGTTCAGAGTTTGTTTTGATATTTCAACCTGCATGTCCTAATCATGTCTGGTGTGGGGGTACAAAATCAATATGTGCAGGAGAGCGGTTTGGTCAGCATGTTAAGGCAGACACATCAGGGACGCAACTGCGCGCGTCCTTATCCAATTCTGTTCTGTGGTGCATATTGAAGATATTGGATGAACTGTCCACATTTACTTTTCATCAGCCAATAAGACGAGTAGGCCTAGCAAACAGCAAAAGCACTAGTTTATGTCAATCTACTTTTCCCCCATAGCACAAAAGTCAACCTATTCTGTGCGAGAAATAAATATTCCAGTTGTGGGATGCGATAGATCCCAAATTAATACAACCACTAGCATCAACAACAACTTTTGTATGCAATGCAACAGATCAGAATGTTTAGCTTTAAATGATGATAAACTATTAGACTATTTCTTCACATTATAAGCGTAGCAATGCGCACAGAGTAGTAGGCTATAAGCGCAAATGTTCCCTTTAGCGGAAAACAACAAATGCAATTATGCTGTAACTGTGCTCTGAGAGTCGGGAAGCAAGTTGAGGGAGTGAGTGTTTTAATAAATAAATGAAACATAATACAAAACAAGAAACATGAACAACGCACAGGAAACAGACACAATGACGCCTGGGGAAGGAACCAAAGGGAGTGACATATACAGTTGCAGTCAGAAGTTTACATACACTTAGGTTGGAGTCATTAAAACTCGTTTTTCAACCACTCCACAAATTTCTTGTTATTAACAAACTATAGTTTTGGCAAGTCGGTTAGGACATCTACTTTGTGCATGACACAAGTAATTTTTACAACAGATCTCCAGTGCGCCTCCTCAGCCCGGTATGTCCTGTGCCGGTTCCTCGCACTCGCCATGAGGAGTGTGTTGTCAGTCCGCTGCCAAAGAAACCCCAAGATTTTTTGGGGGGGGCACATGGAGCTGGCGGTTGAGCAGAGGAGAGTGTCAGAGCCTGTGTGGGAGTCGGAGGAGGAATTCGATGAAAGATTCCGGAGAGAGGTGGTAGCGATGAGAATGCTGAAGTGCGTGTCCCCAGTCCGGTACGTCCTGTGCCAGCTCCCCGCACTCTCCCTGAAGAGCCAGAGACCATCAGGGAGACGATGGAGAAGTTGGGGGGGAGAGAGAGAGAGAGAGGAGAGAGATGTTGTGCAAGTGTGTTCTGCTCAACATTCAACCAGAGGATCGATCCGGTTTGCAGTCTGGTGAAACCTGTACCGGCTCCACACATCTGGACAGCAGTGCACCTCCCCAGTCTGGTACGTCCTGTGCCTTCTCCCAGCACTCGCCCGGAAGTACGTTTCACCAGTCCAGTGCAACCTGTACCGGCTCCACGCACTAGGCCTCCAGTGCACATTCACAGTCCAGAGCTTCCGGCGATGGTTCACAGTCCAGAGCTTCCGGCGACGGTTCACAGTCCAGAGCTTCCGGCGACGGTTCACAGTCCAGAGCTTCCGGCAACGGTCCCCGGTCCAGGGCTTCTGGCGACGGTCCACGGTCCGGAAGCTCCTGCGACGGTTCACGGTCCGGAAGCTCCTGCGACGGTCCACGGTCCCGAATCTCCTGCGACAGTCCACGATCCGGAATCTCCTGCGACGGTCCACAATCCGGAAGCTCCTGCGACGGTTCACGATCCGGAAGCTCCTGCGACGGTCCACGATCCGGAAGCTCCTGCGACGGTCCACGATCCGGAAGCTCCTGCGACGGTCCACGATCCGGAAGCTCCTGCGACGGTCCACGATCCGGAAGCTCCTGCGACGGTCCACGATCCAGAACCTCCTGCGACGGTCCACGATCCAGAACCTCCTGCGACGGTCCACGGCCCGGAACCTCCTGCGACGGTCAACGGTCCGGAACCTCCAGCGACGGTCAGTGGTCAGGAGCTTCCAGGAAAGGCGTCCAGCTTTAGGGCATGAGCCTTCCTCTGCGCCGGTGCCCAGTCCAGGCACAGCGTCCAGTCCCGCTCCATGGCAGGAGCCTACATGTCCAGCAGGCAGGAGCCTTCCTCTGTGCCAATGCCCAGTCCAGGCACAGTGTTCAGTTCCGCTCCAGGGCAGGAGCCTTTCTCTGCGCCGATGTCCAGGCACAGCGGCAAGCCCAGCTCCATGGCCGGTGCCTTCTTCTGCACCGATGCCCAGTCCAGGCACGGCGTCCAACCCAGCTCCAGGGCCAGAGCCCTCCTCTGCGCCGGTGCCCAGTCCAGGTACGGCGTTCAGCCCGGCACCATGGTCGGATCCAGGGTCTAGGGGGGGGGGGCTACTACCCGCACCGGAGCCGACAGTAGTCACCCCCCTAACCCCCCAATTTGGTTTTAGGTTTTGCAGCCGGAGTCCGCACCTTTGGGGGGGTGCGGGTGGTACTGTCACGCCCTGACCATAGAAAACCATTGTTTCTCTATGGTGTAGTAGTTCAGGGTTCTAGTTTTTATTTTCTATGTTGGTGTTTTGTTTGATTCCCAATTAGAGGCAGCTGGTAATCGTTGTCTCTAATTGGGGATCATATTTAAGTAGATATTTTTCCCACCTGTGTTTGTGTTATATTGTTTTGTGCATGTGCACCACGTAGTCACGTTTAGTTGCTTCCGGCGCCGACAGAGATGGCCGCCTCGCTTCGCGTTCCTAGGAAACTGCAGTTTTTTGTTTTTTTACGTGTTATTTCTTACATTAGTACCCCAGGTCATCTTAGGTTTCATTACATACAGTCGAGAAGAACTACTGAATATAAGATCAGCGTCAACTCACCATCAGTACGACCAAGAATATGTTTTTCGCGACGCGGACCCTGTGTTCTGCCTTACAAACAGGACAACTGAGTGGATCCTATGCAGCGACCCAAAAAAACGACTCCGAAAGAGAGGGAAACGAGGCGGTCTTCTGGTCAGACTCCGGAGACGGGCACACCGTGCACCACTCCCTAGCATTCTTCTTGCCAATGTCCAGTCTCTTGACAACAAGGTTGATGAAATCCGAGCAAGGGTAGCATTCCAGAGGGACATCAGAGACTGTAACGTCCTTTGCTTCACTGAAACATGGCTCACTGGAGAGACTTTATCCGAAGCGGTGCAGCCAACGGGTTTCTCCACGCATCGCGCTGACAGAAACAAACATCTTTCTGGTAAGAAGAGGGGCGGAGGCGTATGCCTCATGGCCAACGTGACATGGTGTGATGAAAGAAACATACAGGAACTCAAATCCTTCTGTTCACCTGATTTAGAATTCCTCACAATCAAATGTAGACCGCATTATCTACCAAGAGAATTCTCTTCGATTATAATCACAGCCGTATATATCCCCCCCAAGCAGACACATCGATGGCTCTGAACTAACTTTATTTAACTCTCTGCAAACTGGAAACGATTTATCCGGAGGCTGCATGCATTCATTGTAGCTGGGGATTTTAACAAGGCTAATCTGAAAACAAGACTCCCTAAATTTTATCAGCATATCGATTGCGTAACCAGGGGTGGAAAGACCTTGCATCATTGTTACTCTAACTTCCGCGATGCATATAAGGCCCTGCCCCGCCCCCCTTTCGGAAAAGCTGACCACGACTCCATTTTGTTGATCCCTGCCTACAGACAGAAACTAAAACAAGAGGCTCCCACGCTGAGGTCTGTCCAACGCTGGTCCGACCAAGCTGACTCCACACTCCAAGACTGCTTCCATCACGTGGACTGGGAGATGTTTCGTATTGCGTCAGATAACAACATTGACGAATACGCTGATTCGGTGTGCGAGTTCATTAGAACGTGCGTTGAAGATGTCGTTCCCATAGCAACGATTAAAACATTCCCTAACCAGAAACCGTGGATTGATGGCAATATTCGTGTGAAACTGAAAGCGCGAACCACTGCTTTTAATCAGGGCAAGGTGTCTGGTAACATGACCGAATACAAACAGTGCAGCTATTCCCTCCGCAAGGCTATCAAACAAGCTAAGCGCCAGTACAGAGACAAAGTAGAATCTCAATTCAACGGCTCAGACACAAGAGGCATGTGGCAGGGTCTACAGTCAATCACGGACTACAGGAAGAAATCCAGCCCAGTCACGGACCAGGATGTCTTGCTCCCAGGCAGACTAAATAACTTTTTTGCCCGCTTTGAGGACAATACAGTGCCACTGACACGGCCTGCAACGAAGACATGCGGTCTCTCCTTCACTGCAGCCGAGGTGAGTAAGACATTTAAACGTGTTAACCCTCGCAAGGCTGCAGGCCCAGACGGCATCCCCAGCCGCGCCCTCAGAGCATGCGCAGACCAGCTGGCCGGTGTGTTTACGGACATATTCAATCAATCCCTATACCAGTCTGCTGTTCCCACATGCTTCAAGAGGGCCACCATTGTTCCTGTTCCCAAGAAAGCTAAGGTAACTGAGCTAAACTACTACCGCCCCGTAGCACTCACATCCGTCATCATGAAGTGCTTTGAGAGACTAGTCAAGGACCATATCACCTCCACCCTACCTGACACCCTAGACCCACTCCAATTTGCTTACCGCCCAAATAGGTCCACAGACGATGCAATCTCAACCACACTGCACACTGCCCTAACCCATCTGGACAAGAGGAATACCTATGTGAGAATGCTGTTCATCGACTACAGCTCGGCATTCAACACCATAGTACCCTCCAAGCTCGTCATCAAGCTCGACACCCTGGGTCTCGACCCCGCCCTGTGCAACTGGGTACTGGACTTCCTGACGGGCCGCCCCCAGGTGGTGAGGGTAGGCAACAACATCTCCTCCCCGCTGATCCTCAACACTGGGGCCCCACAAGGGTGCGTTCTGAGCCCTCTCCTGTACTCCCTGTTCACCCACGACTGCGTGGCCACGCACGCCTCCAACTCAATCATCAAGTTTGCGGACGACACAACAGTGGTAGGCTTGATTACCAACAACGACGAGACGGCCTACAGGGAGGAGGTGAGGGCCCTCGGAGTGTGGTGTCAGGAAAATAACCTCACACTCAACGTCAACAAAACTAAGGAGATGATTGTGGACTTCAGGAAACAGCAGAGGGAACACCCCCCTATCCACATCGATGGAACAGTAGTGGAGAGGGTAGCAAGTTTTAAGTTCCTCGGCATACACATCACAGACAAACTGAATTGGTCCACTCACACAGACAGCATCGTGAAGAAGGCGCAGCAGCGCCTCTTCAACCTCAGGAGGCTGAAGAAATTCGGCTTGTCACCAAAAGCACTCACAAACTTCTACAGATGCACAATCGAGAGCATCCTGGCGGGCTGTATCACCGCCTGGTATGGCAACTGCACCGCCCTCAACCGTAAGGCTCTCCAGAGGGTAGTGAGGTCTGCACAACGCATCACCGGGGGCAAACTACCTGCCCTCCAGGACACCTACACCACCCGATGTCACAGGAAGGCCATAAAGATCATCAAGGACATCAACCACCCGAGCCACTGCCTGTTCCCCCCGCTATCATCCAGAAGGCGAGGTCAGTACAGGTGCATCAAAGCTGGGACCGAGAGACTGAAAAACAGCTTCTATCTCAAGGCCATCAGACTGTTAAACAGCCACCACTAACACTGAGTGGCTGCTGCCAACACACTGACACTGACTCAACTCCAGCCACTTTAATAATGTGAATTGATGGGAAATTATGTAAATATCACTAGCCACTTTAAACAATGCTACCTTATATAATGTTACTTACCCTACATTATTCATCTCATATGCATACGTATATACTGTACTCTATATCATCGACTGTATCCTTATGTAGTACATGTATCACTAGCCACTTTAAACTATGCCACTTTGTTTACATACTCATCTCATTTGTACATACTGTACTCGATACCATCTACTGTATCTTGCCTATGCTGCTCTGTACCACCACTCATTCATATATCCTTATGTACATATTCTTTATCCCCTTACACTGTGTACAAGACAGTAGTTTTGGAATTGTTAGTTAGATTACTTGTTATTACTGCATTGTCGGAACTAGAAGCACAAGCATTTCGCTACACTCGCATTAACATCTGCTAACCATGTGTATGTGACAAATAAGATTTGATTTGATTTTGTTTGTTTATTGATATGTTTTGTTTTGTTTAAGTTTCTCTTTGAATTAAATATGTGGAACTCAACATCCGCTGCGCCTTGGTCCCGTTCTTACGACAGCCGTGACATAACCGATCGCTGCAGCTGTACATAGTCCATCTGTAAATAGCCCACCCAATCTACCTACCTCATCCACATATTGATTTTAATTACTTTTCTGCTCTTTTGAACACCAGTTTCACTACTTGCACATCATCATCTGCTCATCGACATCTGCTCATCTATCATGCCAGTGTTAATCTGCTAAATTGTAATTACTTTGCTACTATGGCCTATTTATTGCTACTATGGCCTTACCTCCTCACACCATTTGCACACGATGTATAGATGTTCTTTTTTTTCTATTGTGTTATTGACTGTAAGCTTGTTTATTCCATGTGTAACTCTGTTGTTGTTTGTGTCGCACTGCTTTGCTTTATCTTGGCCAGGTCGCAGTTGTAAATGAGAACTTGTTCTCAACTAGCTTACTTGGTTAAATAAAGGTGAAATAAAAAAAATGTAAAGAAATACAAACAAATAAAGTACCTGTGGATTCATTTCAAGACCTACCTTCAAACTCATTGCCTCTGCTTGACATCATGGGAATATCAAAATAAATCAGCCAAGAACTTTAGACCTCCACAAGTCTGGTTCATCCTTGGGAGCAATTTTTAAACGCCTGAAGGTACCACGTTCATCTGTACAAACAATAGTACGCAAGTATAAACACCATGGGACCACTCAGCCGTCATATCGCTCAGGAAGGAGACACGTTCTGTCTCCTAGAGATTAACGTACTTTGGTGCGAAAAGTGCAACTCAATCCCAGAACAACAGCAAAGGACCTTGTGAAGATGCTGGAGGAAACAGGTACAAAAGTATATATCCACAGTAAAACGAGTTCTATATCGACATAACCTGAAAGGCCGCTCAGCAAGGAAGAAGCCACTGCTCCAAAACCGCCATTAAAAAAAGACTATTGTTTGCAACTGCACATTGGGACAAAGATTGTACTTTTTGGAGAGATGTCCTCTGGTCTGATGAAAAAAAATAGAACTGTTTGGCCATAATGACCATCGTTATGTTTGGAGGAAAAAGGGGAGGCTTGCAATCCGAAGAACACCATCTCAACCGTGAAGCACAGGGGATCATGTTGTGGGGGTGCTTTGCTGCAGGAGGGACTGGTGCACTTCACAAAATAGATGGCATCATGAGGTAAGGAAAACTATGTGGATGTATTGAAGCAGCATCTCAAGACATCAGTCAGGAAGTTAAAGCTTGGTTGCAAATGGGTCTTCCAAATGGACAATGACCGCAAGCATACTTCCAAAGTTGTGGTAAAATGGCTTAAGGACAACAAAGTCAAGGTATTGGAGTGGCCATCACAAAGCCCTGACCTCAATCCTATAGAAAATTTGTGGGCAAAACTGAAAAAGTGTGTGCGAGCAAGGAGGCCTACGAACCTGACTCAGTTACACCAGCTCTGTCAGGAGGAATGGGACACAATTCACACAACTTTTTGTGGGAAGCTTGTGGAAGGCTACCCGATATGTTTGACCCAAGTTAAACAATATAAAGGCAATGCTACCAAATACTAATTGAGTGTATGTAAACTTCTGACCCACTGAGAAGGTGATGAAAGAAAGAAATGCTGAAATAAATCATTCTCTACTATTATTCTGACATTTCACATTCTTAAAATAAAATGGTGATCCTAACACACCTAAGACCGGGGATTTTTACTAGGATTAAATGTCAGGAATTGTGAAAAACTGAGTTTTAAAAGTATTTGGCTAAGGTGTATATAAACTTCTGACTTCAACTGTATAGGGCAGGTAACCAAGGAAGTGATGGAGTCCAGGTGAGTGATGAAGCACAGGTGCATGTAACGATGGTGACAAGAGTGCGCCATAATGAGCAGCCTGGTGACCTAGAGGCCGGAGAGGGAGCACACGTGACATATGCGTGTAATGCTTTTATTATAAAGGTGCTTTTTTATGGTGAAAATGATCTTCCCCAAACTTAAAACTCACGCGCTGTTTATATATGCCAATTAGGCTCTACACCCCTTGTAAAGCTGATTAATGTGCTTCATTTTAAGAAGTTATTTGGCCACTTTAGTTGTGATACAAACCTTATTAAAACATATAGGCCTATGGGCTAGGCTACATCAAATCAAAGTTTATTTGTCACGTGCACCGAATACAACAGGTGTAGGTAGACCTTACAGTGAACTGCTTTACTTACAGGCTCTAACCAATAGTGCAAAAAAAAGATGTGTAGGTAAGGAAAGAAATAAAACAACAGTAAAAAGACATTTGAAAATAAAAGTAGCAAGGCTATATACAGACACCGGTTTGTCAGGCTTATTGAGGTAATATGTACATTTAGGTATGGTTAAAGTGACTATGACAATATATGATAAACAGAGAGTAGCAGTAGCGTAAAAAGAGGGGTTGGCGGGTGGTGGGACACAATGCAGATAGCCCGGTTAGCCAATGTGTGGGAGCACTGGTTGATCTGGCCAATTGAGGTAGTATGTACATGAATGTATAGTTAAAGTGACTATGCATATATGATAAACAGAGAGTAGCAGCAGCGTAAAATAGGGAGGGGGGGGGGGGTGGCATACAATGCAAATAGTCCATGTAACCATTTGGTTACCTGTTCAGGAGTCTTATGGCTTGGGGGTAAAAACTGTTGAGAAGCCTTTTTGTCCAAGACTTGGCACTCCGGTACCGCTTACCATGCGGTAGTAGAGAGAACAGTCTGTGGCTGGGGTCTTTGACAATTTTTAGGGCCTTCCTCTGACACCGCCTGGTGTAGAGTTCCTGGATGGCAGGCAACTATGCCCCAGTTATGTACTGGGCCGTACGCACTGCCCTCTGAAGTGCCTTGCGGTCGAGCAATTGTCGTACCAGGCAGTGATGCAACCGGTCAGGATGCTCTCGATGTTGCAGCTGTAGAACCTTTTGAGGATCTCAGGACCCATGCCAAATCTTTTTAGTTTCCTGAGTTAAGGAATAAGCTTTGTCGTGCCCTCTTCACGACTGTCTTGGTGTGTTTGGACCATGTTAGTTTGTTGGGGATGTGGAAAACAAGGAACTTGAAGTTCTCAACCTGCTCCACTACAGCCCTGTCGATGAGAATGGGGGAGTGCTCGGTGCTCCTTTTCCTGTAGTCCACAGTCATCTCCTTAGTCTTGGTTACATTGAGGGATAGAGGGTTATTCTGGCACCACCCGGCCAGGTCTCCAACCTCCTCCCTATAAGTGGTCTCGTCGTTGTTGGTGATCATGCCTACCACTGTTGTGTCATCTCCAAACGTAATGATGGTGTTGGAGTCGTGCATGGCCATGCAGTCATGGGTGAACAGGAGGAGACTGAGCACGCACCCCTGGGGAGCTCCAGGTTTGAGGATCAGCGTGGCAGATGTGTTGCTACCTACCCTCACCACCTGGGGGCGGCCCGTTAGGAAGTCCAGGATCCAGTTGCAGAGTGAGGTGTTTAGTCCCAGGTTCCTTAGTTTAGTGATGAGCTTTGAGGGTACTATGGTGTTGAACGCTGAGCTGTAGTCAATGAATAGCATTCTCGCATAGGTGTTCCTTTATAGAGATTGCATCATCTGTTTCGGTGGTATGCAAATTGGAGTGGGTCTAGCGTTTCTGGGATAATGGTGTTGATGTGAGCCATTACCAGTCTTTCAAAGAAAGCACTTCATGTCTACGGACGTGAGTGCTACGGGTCTGTAGTCATTTAGGCAGGTTGCTTTTGTGTTCTTGGGCACAGGGACTATGGTGGTCTGCTTGAAACATGTTGGTATTACAGACTCAATCAGGGATGTTAAAAATGTCAGTGAAGACACCTGCCAGTTGGTCAGCACATGCCCGGAGCACACGTCCTGGTAATCCGTCTGGCCCCGTAGCCTTGTGTATGTTGACCTGTTTAAAGCTCTTACTCACATCGGCTACAGAGAGTGTGATCCCACAGTCGTCCGTAACAGCTGATGCTCTCATGCATGCCTCAGTGTTGCTTGCCTCGAAGCGAGCATAGAAGTGATTTAGCTCGTCTGGTGGGCTCGTGTCATTGGGCAGCTCGCGGCTGTGCTTCTCTTTGTAGTTTGTAATAGTTTGCAAGCCCTGCCACATCCGACGAGCGTCGGAACTGGTGTAGTATGATTCAGTCTTAGCCCTGTATTAATGCTTTGCCTGTTTGATGGTTTGTCGCAGGGCATAGCGAGATTTCTTGTAAGCTTCCGGGTTAGAATCCCCCACCTTGAAAGCGGCAGCTCTACCATTTAGCTCAGTGAGAATGTTGCCTGTAATCCATGGCTTCTGGTTGGGGAATGTACGTACAGTCACTGTGGGGACGACGTCCTCGATGCACTTATTGATATAGCCAGTGACTAATGTGGTGTATTCCTCAATGTCATCGGAAGAATCCCGGAACATGTTCCAGTCTGTGATAGCAAAACAGTCCTGTAGTTTAGCATCTGCTTCATCTGACCACTTTTTTATAGACCGAGTCACTGGTGCTACCTGCTTTAATTTTTGCTTGTAAGCAGGAATCAGGAGGATAGAGTTGTGGTCGGATTTACCAAATGGAGGGCGAGGGAGAGCTTTGTACGCGTCTCTTTGTGTGGAGTACAGGTGATCTAGAATTTTTTTCCCTCTGGTTGCACATTTAACATGTTGAAAGAGATTTGGTAGAACTAATTTAAGTTTCCCTGAATTAAAGTCTCCGGCCACTAGGAGCGCCGCCTATGGGTGAGTGGTTTCCTGCTTGCTTTTTTCCTTATACAGCTGACTGAGTGTGGTCTTAGTGCCAGCATCTGTTTGTGATGGTAAATAAACAGCCACGAAAAGTATAGCTGAGAACTAGGCAAGTAGTGTGGCCTGCAATTCATCACAATATGCTCTACTTCAGGCGAGCAAAATCTAGAGACTTAGGATAGGATATTACAGTTTGATGTCCCATTGGTAGGATATTCGTGATCGTACCTCGTCTCATTTATTGTCCAATGATTGCACGTTGACGAGTAATATTTACGGCAGCTTTCCTACTCGCCTTCTGCGTGTCCTGACAAGGCATCCAGCTCTTCGTCCTCTGTACCTGCTTCGCTTCCTCTTGTGAATAACTGGGATGTCGGCCCTGCCAGGTGTTTGAAGAATATCATGTGAGTCTTGCTTGTTGTTGAAGAAATCTTGGTCCAACACAAGGTGAGTGATCGCTGTCCTGATATCCAGAAACTATTTTCTGCTGTAAGATACGGTTACAGAAACATTATGTACAAAATAAGTTACAAATAACGTGAAAAAAAACACATAATAGCACAATTGGTGGGGCTCCCGTAAAACCGCTGCCATTTCTTCTGGCGGCATTTTGTTACATGAGGTGTGCGACTATGATTAGAACAAGTCTCAATAGTGTGCAAGCTGTCATCAAGACAAAGGGTGGCTACTTTGAAGAATCTCAAATATAAAATATATTTAGATTTGTTTAAAAAAAAAATGGGTTGCCTTCCAGAGAGACATCAGAGATTGTAACATTCTCTGTTTCACGGAAACATGGCTCACTCGGGATACCTTATCAGAGTCGGTATAGCCACCCGGTTTCTTCACGCATTGCTCCGACAGAAACAAACATCTCTGGTAAGAAGAAGGGTGGGGGTGTATGCCTTACGATTAACGATCATCTGATCATCTGACCTAGAATTCCTTAGAATCAAATGCCGACCGCTTTATCTACCAAGAGAATTCTCTTTGATTATAATCATAGCCTTGTATACCCCCCCCCCCCCCCCCCCGCCAAGCAGACACCTCGACGGCTCTGAAAGAACTTAATTGGAGTCTATGTAAACTGGAAACCACATATCCTGAGGCTGCCTCTTATTGTAGCTGGGGATTTTAACAAGGCTCCCTAAATTTAAATCTGTGGAAAGAACTGAAAACTGCTGTTCACAAATGCTCTCCATCCAACCTCACTGAGCTCGAGCTGTTTTGCAAGGAGGAATGGGAAAAAATGTCAGTCTCTCGATGTGCAAAACTGATAGAGACATACCCCAAGCGACTTACAGCTGTAATCGCAGCAAAAGGTGGCGCTACAAAGTATTAACTTAACCTCTTTATCCTACCCCTCCTTTTTCGAACATTCTGTTAAAAATCGTGCAACATTTCAGCGTCCTGCTACTCATGCCAGGAATATAGTATATGCATATGATTAGTATGTGTGGATAGAAAACACTCTGAAGTTTCTAAAACTGGTTAAATCACGGCTGTGACTATAACAGAGCGTGTGTTTCATCGAAAAGCGCAAGAAAAACTGGTCACTGAAATCTGAAAAAAGTATCCATGCGCCCCTTTCATGGATTATTTAAAGGAAACCAAATTTAATATGGAGACGGATGCAATTCCTACAGCTTCCACACGATGTCGCCAAAAACGTCAAAATCCATTGAGACATTATCAATAGATCCGTGATTCCATCCAGCCTACCTCAATCGATTTTGGAAGATTGAAAAATGGACACTGTTTTCTTTTGTAGCTGCTATTGAATACAGATCGCCCAGTGATCAATTTGATCGCTTATTAACATTTACAAATTCGTAAAGTTGGGTTATAAAAGTAGGTTGAAGTGTTTTGTCAAAGAATATAGGCAACTTATATAATTTTTAAACATGACGTTGCGTGTTGGAAGAGAGCTTTTTTCGTGATGCAGACAGGCTATACAAATGGATATTTTGGGCATTCATGGACGGATTTAATCGGGAAAAATACCAATTTGTGATGTTTATGGGACATATAGGAGTGCCATATCATCAAAGGTAATGAATGTTTTATATTTTATTTCTGCGTTTTTGTGTAGCGCCGGCTACGCTAATTCTTTTGTTTACGTCGCCTTCAGGCGAAAGAGAAAGAAAGAGAAAGAAGTTTTAAGGGGGCTGAATAATTTTGCACGCCCAATTTTTCAGTTTTTGATTTGTTAAAAAAGTTTGAAATATCCAATAAATGTCGTTCCACTTCATGATTGTGTCCCACTTGTTGTTGATTCTTCACAAAAAAATACAGTTTTATATCTTTATGTTTGAAGCCTGAAATGTGGCAAAAGGTCGCAAAGTTCAAGGGGGCCGAATACTTTCGCAAGGCACTGTATACGCCGATTCTGTGAGCGAGTTTATTAGCAAGTGCATCTGTGATGTTGTACCCACGGTGAATATTAAAACCTTTCCCAACCAGAAACCATGGATTGATGGCAGCATTCGCGCAAAACTGAAAGCGCGAATCACTGCTTTTAGTCATGGCAAGGCGACCGGAAACATGACCGAATACAAACAGTGTAGCTATTCCCTCCGCAAGGCAATCAAACAAGCTAAGCGTAATTATAGAGACAAAGTAGAGTCCCAATTCAATGGCTCAGACACGAGACGTATGTGGCAAGGTCTACAGTCAATCACAGATTACAAAAAGAAAACCAGCCCATCGCGGACACCGACGTCTTGCTCCCAGACAAACATCAAGTTTGCAGACGACACTACAGTGGTAGGCTTGATTACTAACAACGATGAGACGGCATACAGGGAGGAGGTGAGGGCCCTCGGAGTGTGGTGTCAGGAAAATAACCTCACACTCAACGTCAACAAAACAAAGGAGATGATCGTGGACTTCAGGAAACAGCAGCGGGAGCACCCCCCTATCCACATCGACAGGACAGTAGTGGAGAAGGTGGAAAGTTTTAAGTTATTCGGCCTACACCACTCGATGTCACAGGAAGGCCAAAAATATAATTGAGGACAACAACCACTCGACCCACTGCCTGTTCACCCTGCTATCATCCAGAAGGCGAGGTCAGTACAAAAACAGCTTCTATCTCAAGGCCATCAGACTGTTAAACAGCCATCACTAACATTGTGGCTGCTGCCAACATACTGACTCAAATCTCTAGCCACTTTAATAATAAAAAATGGAATGTAGTAAATGTATCATTAGTCACTTTAAACAATGCCACTTTATATAATGTTTACATACCCTGCATTACTCATCTCATTTGTATATACTGTACTCTATACCATCTAATGCATCTTGCCTATGCCATTCGGCCATCGCTCATCCATATATTTAAATCAAATCAAATCAAATCAAATTTTATTTGTCACATACACATGGTTAGCAGATGTTAATGCGAGTGTAGCGAAATGCTTGTGCTTCTAGTTCCGACAATGCAGTAATAACAAGTAATCTAACTAACAATTCCAAAACTACTGTCGTGTACACAGTGTAAGGGGATAAAGAATATGTACATAAGGATATATGAATGAGTGATGGTACAGAGCAGCATAGGCAAGATACAGTAGATGGTATCGGGTACAGTATGTACAAATGAGATGAGTATGTAAACAAAGTGGCATAGTATAGTATAAAGTGGCTAGTGATACATGTATTACATAAGGATACCGTCGATGATATAGAGTACAGTATATACGTATGCATATGAGATGAATAATGTAGGGTAAGTAACATTTATATAAGGTAGCATTGTTTAAAGTGGCTAGTGATATATTTACATCATTTCCCATCAATTCCCATTATTAAAGTGGCTGGAGTTGAGTCAGTGTCAGTGTGTTGGCAGCAGCCACTCAGTGTTAGTGGTGGCTGTTTAACAGTCTGATGGCCTTGAGATAGAAGCTGTTTTTCAGTCTCTCGGTCCCAGCTTTGATGCACCTGTACTGACCTCGCCTTCTGGATGATAGCGGGGTGAACAGGCAGTGGCTCGGGTGGTTGATGTCCTTGATGATCTTTATGGCCTTCCTGTGACATCGGGTGGTGTAGGTGTCCTGGAGGGCAGGTAGTTTGCCCCCGGTGATGCGTTGTGCAGACCTCACTACCCTCTGGAGAGCCTTACGGTTGAGGGCGGTGCAGTTGCCATACCAGGCGGTGATACAGCCCGCCAGGATGCTCTCGATTGTGCATCTGTAGAAGTTTGTGAGTGCTTTTGGTGACAAGCCGAATTTCTTCAGCCTCCTGAGGTTGAAGAGGCGCTGCTGCGCCTTCTTCACGATGCTGTCTGTGTGAGTGGACCAATTCAGTTTGTCTGTGATGTGTATGCCGAGGAACTTAAAACTTGCTACCCTCTCCACTACTGTTCCATCGATGTGGATAGGGGGGTGTTCCCTCTGCTGTTTCCTGAAGTCCACAATCGTCTCCTTAGTTTTGTTGACGTTGAGTGTGAGGTTGTTTTCCTGACACCACACTCCGAGGGCCCTCACCTCCTCCCTGTAGGCCGTCTCATCGTTGTTGGTAATCAAGCCTACCACTGTTGTGTCGTCCGCAAACTTGATGATTGAGTTGGAGGCGTGCGTGGCCACGCAGTCGTGGGTGAACAGGGAGTACAGGAGAGGGCTCAGAACGCAACCTTGTGGGGCCCCAGTGTTGAGGATCAGCGGGGAGGAGATGTTGTTGCCTACCCTCACCACCTGGGGGCGGCCCGTCAGGAAGTCCAGTACCCAGTTGCACAGGGCGGGGTCGAGACCCAGGGTCTCGAGCTTGATGACGAGCTTGGAGGGTACTATGGTGTTGAATGCCGAGCTGTAGTCGATGAACAGCATTCTCACATAGGTATTCCTCTTGTCCAGATGGGTTAGGGCAGTGTGCAGTGTGGTTGAGATTGCATCGTCTGTGGACCTATTTGGGCGGTAAGCAAATTGGAGTGGGTCTAGGGTGTCAGGTAGGGTGGAGGTGATATGGTCCTTGACTAGTCTCTCAAAGCACTTCATGATGACGGATGTGAGTGCTACGGGGCGGTAGTCATTTAGCTCAGTTACCTTAGCTTTCTTGGGAACAGGAACAATGGTGGCCCTCTTGAAGCATGTGGGAACAGCAGACTGGTATAGGGATTGATTGAATATGTCCGTAAACACACCGGCCAGCTGGTCTGCGCATGCTCTGAGGGCGCGGCTGGGGATGCCATCTGGGCCTGCAGCCTTGCGAGGGTTAACACGTTTAAATGTCTTACTCACCTCGGCTGCAGTGAAGGAGAGACCGCATGTTTTCGTTGCAGGCCGTGTCAGTGGCACTGTATTGTCCTCAAAGCGGGCAAAAAAGTTATTTAGTCTGCCTGGGAGCAAGACATCCTGGTCCGTGACTGGGCTGGGTTTCTTCCTGTAGTCCGTGATTGACTGTAGACCCTGCCACATGCCTCTTGTGTCTGAGCCGTTGAATTGAGATTCTACTTTGTCTCTGTACTGGCGCTTAGCTTGTTTGATAGCCTTGCGGAGGGAATAGCTGCACTGTTTGTATTCGGTCATGTTACCAGACACCTTGCCCTGATTAAAAGCAGTGGTTCGCGCTTTCAGTTTCACACGAATGCTGCCATCAATCCACGGTTTCTGGTTAGGGAATGTTTTAATCGTTGCTATGGGAACGACATCTTCAACGCACGTTCTAATGAACTCGCACACCGAATCAGCGTATTCGTCAATGTTGTTATCTGACGCAATACGAAACATCTCCCAGTCCACGTGATGGAAGCAGTCTTGGAGTGTGGAGTCAGCTTGGTCGGACCAGCGTTGGACAGACCTCAGCGTGGGAGCCTCTTGTTTTAGTTTCTGTCTGTAGGCAGGGATCAACAAAATGGAGTCGTGGTCAGCTTTTCCGAAAGGGGGGCGGGGCAGGGCCTTATATGCGTCGCGGAAGTTAGAGTAACAATGGTCCAAGGTCTTTCCTCCCCTGGTTGCGCAATCGATATGCTGATAAAATTTGGGGAGTCTTGTTTTCAGATTAGCCTTGTTAAAATCCCCAGCTACAATGAATGCAGCCTCCGGATAAATTGTTTCCAGTTTGCAGAGAGTTAAATAAAGTTCGTTCAGAGCCATCGATGTGTCTGCTTGGGGGGGGGATATATACGGCTGTGATTATAATCGAAGAGAATTCTCTTGGTAGATAATGCGGTCTACATTTGATTGTGAGGAATTCTAAATCAGGTGAACAGAAGGATTTGAGTTCCTGTATGTTTCTTTCATCGCACCATGTCACGTTAGTCATAAGGCATACGCCCCCGCCCCTCTTTTTACCAGAAAGATGTTTTTTCCTGTCTGCGCGATGCGTGGAGAAACCTGTTGGCTGCACCGCTTCGGATAGCGTCTCTCCAGTAAGCCACGTTTCCGTGAAGCAAAGAACGTTACAGTCTCTGATGTCCCTCTGGAATGCTACCCTTGCTCGGATTTCATCAACCTTGTTGTCAAGAGACTGGACATTGGCAAGAAGAATGCTAGGGAGTGGTGTGCGCTGTGCCCGTCTCCGGAGTCTGACCAGAAGACCGCCTCGTTTCCCTCTCTTTCGGAGTCGTTTTTTTGGGTCGCTGCATAGGATCCACTCCGTTGTCCTGTTTGTAAGGCAGAACACAGGATCCGCGTCGCGAAAAACATATTCTTGGTCGTACTGATGGTGAGTTGATGCTGATCTTATATTCAGTAGTTCTTCTCGACTGTATGTAATGAAACCTAAGATGACCTGGGGTACTAATGTAAGAAATAACATGTAAAAAAACAAAAAACTGCATAGTTTCCTAGGAACGCGAAGCGAGGCGGCCATCTCTGTCGGCGCCGGAAATATGTACATATTCTTATTCATTCCTTTACACTTGTGTGTATAAGGTAGTTGTTGTGAAATTGTTAGATTTCTTGTTAGATATTACTGCACAGTCGGAACTAGAAGCACAAGCATTTCACTACACTCGCATTAACATTTGCTAATCATGTGTATTTGACCAATAAATTGCTGTCTTCACTATTATTCTACAATATAGAAAATAGTCAAATAAAGAAACTGGTACTCTATATATATTAGTTTGGGTGTAATGTGTATATTTATGGTGTATATACTGGGCACATTTGAAAAAAAGAGACCTAGGTCTCAATGTGTCTTCCCTGTTAAATAAAAAGAAACTCTGTCCGAGTGCTGAAAGATCTGATAGAATGTTTGTTTTTATTGGGCATTTTCAAATGAATAATTTTCATATTTTACAAGTGTTTGTACTGAACCTACTTTTTAGAGGCAACAATATGTCTGTTTTAAGTATCTGTTGTCAACTGATGGCTAACCCCCTTATGATCGATTTTTTTGGGGGGGTCAATATTCTGAAAAATATATTTTAAACACTGTTCTGCAATATATGCTTAAACAATTGAAGTATTTGCTGTGCTAGACCTGAGGGATAATGTTTGCATTATAAATGTTGCTTTATGTTCTACATTTAGGAAAACATACCAAAATGCTAAAGAAATTAGCCCTGGAGCATTTAATAGTGCTATAAAACAAAACAAAAATACTTTTGGAGGTTTGTATTACATATTTGAATAATCTAATGTCAACCAAGGCCTTTAAACACTTGTTGGACAATAATTGTAAAAAGGAAATGGCGTTTATAGTGTCTTCCACAGTTGACATGAATCCAGTTAGTTGCATTTTATGGAAAAAAAATACAAATACATTTGGAGGTTGTTCCTTTACATCACTCGTCAAACTCATTCCACAGAGGGCTGATTTTCTGCAGGTTTTTGCTCCTCCCTTATACTTGATTGAGGAATTAATGTCACTGATTAGTAAGGAACTGCCCTCACCTGGTTGTCTTGGTCTTAATTGAAAGGAGAAACCAAAAACCAGCAGACATTAGGCACTCCATGGAATGACTTTGACACCCCTGCCTACATGGTGTGATAGCTGATACGTTGGTCTATCAAAATATATTAAAAATATTGTTTTAAAAAAAAGTTGAAGTTGTCCTGTCTTTCAAGAATCCCTGAGCTCTAAAACAGCAAAATGTTCTCTTAGCCTCATGGCAAAATGTGTAAAATAGCACGAGATTAGAAATACAACTGCAAAATGTTCTGTCTGCCAATGGGGGGCCCTTGCTCAGACCTTACGGGGGGGCCCTGTGAAACTGCGCTACACCACTATGTCGCTCAAGTCAGAATTTAGTGTGCTCAAGTCAGAATTTAGGCTAAAAGGATGTTGACAATCATATCATTAGGAAAGTAGGATTTGAGATGAAAAAACAAGTGACCTCCAAATCCACAGCATCTTGCAGTAATGCATCTCTCATCCGATATATATACTGTATATACTGTAGATTGTGCCATCCTCACATCCTCTAGTAAAGACAGAAAATGACGAGTTATGATAAAACTATCCACCTGTCGACTACTTCAAGCACTACACAATATACAGCCTATGCTTAAGCCACAGTATTATATAAATGGTCATAAATATGTGAAATGCAATTGGTATAGTGTTAAAGAAAATATTTGTGTAAATGTATTAAACATTTAAAAACAGGAAAGGTAGCCTAGAACTGCAAATCTCCAGTTTTTTACTTCATGGCTCAATGATCTGACGGACAAGTGTAGGATATAACAACAAAAGTGATACGCTAGCTAAATTGTTATCACCACAATTATCAGTCATCAACACAAATGTGGGTGAATTATTTTTGTTGTTTTACCCATTTTATGTGTGTAGCCTCATACAATAATCACCAAGACAGACAGAGGTACATTGCATTCGGAAAGTATTCAGAACCCTTGACATTTTCCACATTTTCCTACGTTACAGCCTTATTCTAAAATGGATTACATCGTTTTTTTTCCTCATCAATCTACACACAATACCACATAATGACAAACCAAAAACAGGTTTTCATTCATGTTAGAAAATGTATTTAAAAAACTGAAATATCATATTTACATAAGTATTCAGACCCTTCACTCAGTACTTTGTTGAAGCATCTTTGGCAGTGATTGCAGCCTCGAGTCTTCGGTATGACACTATTTGGGGAGTCTCAAGCTCTGTCAGGTTGAATAGGGAACGTCACAGCACAGCTATTTTCAGGTCTCCAGAGATGTTCGATCGGGTTCAAGTCCGGGCTCTGGCTGGGCTACTCAAGAACATTCAGAGACTTGTCCCAAAGCCACTCCTGCATTGTCTTGGCTGTGTTCTTGGGTTCGTTGTCCTGTTGGAAGGTGAACCTTCATCCCAGTCTTAGGACCTGAGTGCTCTGGAGCATATTTTCATCAAGGATCTCTCAGTACTTTGCTCCGTTCATCTTTCCCTCGATCCTGACTAGTCTCCCAGTCCCTGCCGTTGAAAAACATCCCCACAGCATAATGCTGCCATCACCATGCTCCACCGTAGGTATGGTGCCATGTTTCCTCTAGACGTGGTGCTTGTCATTCAGGCCAAAGAGTTCAATCTTGGTTTCATTAGACCAGAGAATATTGTTTCTCATGGTCTGAGAGTCTTATAGTGTCTTTTGGCAAACTCCAAGCGGGCTGTCATGTGCCTTTTACTGAGGAGTGGCTTCCGTCTGGTCACTCTACCATAAAGGCCTGATTGGTGGAGTGCTGCAGAGATGGTTGTCCTTCTGGAATGTTTTCCCATCTCCACAGAGAAACTCTGGAGCTCTGTCAGAGTAACCATTTGGTTCTTGGTCACCTCCCTGACCAATGCCATTCTTCCTCAATTGCTCAGTTTTGCCAGGCGGCCAGCTCTAGGAAGAGTCTTGGTGGTTCCAATCTTCTTCCATTTAAGAATGATGGAGGCCAATTATGCAAAAAAAGGTTGGTACCCTTCCCCAGATCTGTGTCTTGACACAATCCTGTCTCGGAGCTCAATGGACAATTCCTTCGACCTCATGGATTGGTTTTTGCTCTGAAATGCACTGTCAACTGTGGAACCTTATATAGACAGGTGTGTGCCTTTCCAATGCATGTCCAATCAATTAAATTGACTAGAGGTGGAGTCCAATCAAGTTGTAGAAACATCTCAAGGATGATCAATGGTAACAGGATACACCTAAGCTCAATTTCAAGTCTGATAGCAAAGGGTCTGAATACTTATATAAGGTATTTATTTTTTTAAATAAATGTTCTAAAATTCCCCCAAATCTGTTTTCACTTTGTTGTTATGGGGTATTGTGTGTAGATTGATTAGTGAAAAATGTTTTTAATACATTTTTCACAAGGCTGTAACGTAACAAAATGTGGAAAAAGTCAAGGGGGTCTGAATACTTTCCGAATGCACTGTATTTGTCCTTAGACTTAGGTTATTCAATGATAATAAACCATCTGAGATAGTCATCACCACCCTGAGTCTAGGCTACATAGTCCTGGGTTGCCAGATTGAAGACATTGTTTTCTGTCTGAGAACGACACCCCTTCATCGCCTTTCGAATTTCATTTTGTACCTGAAAAAAAAACAATAAAGGTATTGACTTTGTAGCCTATTATTTGTTGTAAATGTAATTATGATTAATTAAATACATCACAGGGTTAACAAAATGGCACATCTTACCTCCCCATTCAAGAAGCAGTACAACAATGCAACTATAAACCCCTGTAATTAAATGAAGCCGAATGAATAGTTGTTCACTATTTTAATATTTTCAGCCCTTTATGAGGAAAATAAAAGTTTTATCAGAAGGAAATAAGTAACAGAGACATTTTATGTTAGTTTTCATTTAAGCCTTCCCTATTGAGGTAATTATGAGTTATGAATCTGTTAAATTATTAATAATATTGATATCAGATCAATTGAATATTGAAAACCTGCAAATATAGCCATTCCAGGGCTGGGTTGTAGTACCGCTCAGTCTAAAATGCTCTCGTACCTGGAAGGAGCCCAGGACCAGCTCCAGGGAGAGTCGGGCCCCTACACCCACATGCTCAGGTAAGAGGGCGAAGACCACATAGTGCACTCCAAACAGAGGGATGAGAAGAAGGGTGGATCTCGCCAGCCTCCTGCAGGGGGCACCAGAGGAGAGAAAGAGAATGGGATGGGAAAGAGAGAAACATGAGAAGTGAGAGCGAGACAGGAAGGGAGACAGGAGAAAGAGACAAACATGAGAAGCGAGACAGGAAGGGGGAGGGAGAGATAAATAACTTCCTGGATCCACATTAATTATGCTACAATACACTGGGGAAGTTTGACCCTTTTGAAATCCTACCCAATTCAGTCACTCTATCAACATATGGGGGGGAACAGGATGAGTCAAGCCAGTAGGTAAAATGAGCCAGCCCTTTTATGTTGTGCATGCTAACAGTTCAGCGCTCATGAGTGGTCAGTCAGTCTCACCTGTAGACCTGAAGTCCCTCACTTCCATTCTGGTCTGTGGCCTTGGTCTTCTGAATGATGATCCTACTAATGTTCACAAACACCACGAAGTTGATCTGTGGTTGAGAAAAACAGTGGTTTGATACCAAGTCTCAACCCTCTTGATTCATTAATGGAACAAGATTCATTAATGGACAGTGTTTTATTGGTCTTACAAAGACAGATAAGAGGATGGGAGTTTTGATGATCCACCACAAGGCACTGTCAAGGTTGTCCCAGCATCTGTTGGGCAGAGAAGTTATAATGCTGGAATACTGTTGATTACAGTACTACACGATCACATTCAATATGTAGGTCTTCTCTTTTCTCGCCCTTGTTTGGGCCCCTTTATTTGCCCTTTTCACGTACTTCCACAAAGGAATATTGATACCAATACTTTCAGAAGTAGTACATGTAATTATGTCTAATGTAGACAACAAAATAACTATTCTAGTTATTCGCTAGCCTCACCCTTCATTGTCAAACTGACTCTTCAGCAGGGTCCAAATTATGATGGTCACTGAGGGAGTGCCTGGAAGAAATGGAATGTACAGTCATATAAACACACACACACGCACAGATGCTCACAAACACAAATACACACACACACACACCTTACCCCAGCCTATGCCACTGTACAACCAGAAGAGTTTTATCTTCTGTGCAAAGGTGAATACCAGCAAAGTTTGCAGGTACAAGCCCTCTACAAGAAGCCAGAAGAAGTTGGCCAAGACACAGTACTGGAAGAAAGTCACTGCTGCTTTACACGTTACCTAATGGATGGGAAACAAATTTCAATAACAACTACTTTTCTCACATGTACAGTACTTAGGCATTTAGATTTAGTAATTCTGACAGTCTGTGGCCACCGGTTCAACAAGTCAATAACAAATGTTCTTTATACTTTTTATCTTTATACAGCATCTAATCATGTGTAATGCATTGTTGAAAACACATAGTAGTACAAGCAAAAGCCACAGAATTTGGAGAATGACATTTCAAATCTAAACAGCGAGTGGTTTCACCCCCCCCCGGAAAAACAAATGTGTATGATAACCAATCAGCGTGTTTGCTCAAGATCTGAGTGCATTATTACCCCTTAACATGCATTCCGAGCACAGGAAGGTCTGCATGAGCCCTCCTACAGGGAGAACATAAAGAGGCTCTCCTAGCTGCACAGGGATCAGGCAATGATTCCCATGGACCTCGCCATGTTCTGGATTGAGTTTGTCATGAGACAAAAAGATGCTATTCACCTGTGCACCTGGGTCCTACAGATTGCTTTGGTATGTCTACCACTGTGGATGCCATGGCATTCCTTCAAGCTGCTGTTCTGCTGATTCTGGTGACTACTTTTGCTGTTCTCAGATGTTTATGCATCAGGGTGCGTTGTAGACCAACAGGTAACACGAGTAACTGAAAGTGTAGTGGGCATTGATGATGATGTATCAATTGGCTTGAATAGTGCTACTACTAATAGTAGATTGGATTATTGGAAATAATTTCCCAGGACGATCAAATTGCTTTACATTGGTATGAGGGGAATTCACCTCATCCACCACAGATCTGTCCAGCTATATTTGTTCCAGTGATCAACCATACTCCTCAAATAGCTTTTTTGTTTATTTGTCGTTCAGGGTCTGGTTGCTATAGTTGAATTTAGGGGCCAGTTAATGCAGGATTAAGTGTGTGTGTTTGTATCTGTTTATAAATAAAAGAGCACTGTACTTTCCATTTACTGTCAGTTTTGTTACATCTGATAATGTAATAACGAAGAACCAATGACAGCCTTATGCTCAACAATAAAGATGGCACGGTCAGACAGGGCAGCTCTGCATCTAGCTCCTAAGCAACTTTGCAGTATTTCGTTTTTTTGTATGTTATTTATTACAGTATAAGCCAAGAATGTTTTTGGTGTTATTACATATCGCCAGAAATAACTTTTGGATATCAGAGCGGCGGTAACTCACCAACATTACGACTTTCCCAAATTGGATCCTTTGTTTGTACCTCCCAGGGCAATTTAATTTATCCCAGAGGCTGCTCCAAGGCTCCAAGGCTGCACTGGCGGAAAAGAGGTATTCGGAGTGGACTTCTAGTCCGACTCAGGAGGCGTGCAAACCATCCACCACTTCCGAGTATATTACTTGCTAATGTTTAGTCTCTGGACAATAAAGTAGACAAGCTCAGGATGAGGATCTCCTTCCAGAAAGACATCAGGGACTGTAACATACTCTGTTTCACGGATCATGGCTCTCCGGATATACTGACCCCATCTACATAGCCAGCTGTGTTCTCAGTACATCGCGCAGACAGGAATAAAGAACCCTCCGGGAAGAAGAAAGGTGGTGGTGTATGTTTCATGATTAACTACTCGTGTGATTATGATAACGTACAGAAACTCAAATCCTTTTGTTCACCCGACTAAGAATACCTCACAATCAAATGCCGACCGCATTACCTCCCAATATAATTATATTTGGTTATAGTCACAGGTGTGTATATTCCCCCTCAAGACTATACCACGACGGCCCTCAAGGAACTACACTGGACTTTGTGCAAACTGGAAACCACATATCCTGAGGCCGCATTTATTGTAGCTTAACAAAGCAAATTTTGAGGAAAACGCTAGAGAAGTTCTATCAACACATTGACTGTAGTACTTGCGCTGGAAAAAAGCTTGGCGGCTGCTACTCCCACTTCTGGGATGCCTACAAGGCCTTCCCCCGCCCTCCCTTTGGTAAATCAGATCACGACTTCATTTTGCTCCTCCTTTCCTATAGGCAGAAACTTAAGCAGGAAGTACCAGGTGCTAAGGTATATTGAATGATGGTCTGACCAAACGGAATCCATGCTTCAATATTGTTTTGATCACTTGGACTGGGATATGTTCCGGGTAGCCTCTGAGAATAATATTGACGTATACATCGACACGGTGACTGAGGTCATCAGGAAGTGAAGTTCCAACTGTGACTACTAAAACCAATCCAAACCAGAAACTGTGGTTAGGAGGCAGCATTGGCGCAAAACTGAAAGTGTGAACTACAGCACTTAACCATGGCAAGGTGACTTTGAATACAAACAGTGTAGTTATTCGGCAGTCAAACAGGCAAAACGTCAGTAGAGATTGGAGTCGCAATTCAACGGCTCAGACACGAGGCATATGTGGCAGGGTCTACAGACAATCACAGATGACAAAGGGAAAACCAGCCATGTTGCGGACACTGACATCTTGCTCCCGGACAAGCTGAACACCTTCTCGCCTGCTTTGAGGATAACACAGTGCCACCAACGCAGTCCGCTCGCAGGGGTGGGCTCTTATTTTCCGTGGCCGACGTAAGACATTTAAGTGTGTTAACCCTCGCAAGGCTGCCGGCCCAGACGGCATCCATGGCCGCGTCCTCATAGCATGCGCAGACCAGCTGGCTGGAGTGTTTTGAACATATTCAAACTCTCCCTATCCCAGTCTGCTGTCCCCACTTGCTTCAAGATGTCCACCATTGTTCCTGTGCCCAAGAAAGCAAATGTAACTGAACTAAATAACTATTGCCCCGTAGCTCTCACTTCTGTCATCGTGAAGTGCTTTGGGAGGCTTTTGGGAGACACCTACAGCATCCGGATCATATCACCTCTACCTTACCTGACACCCTAGACCCACTTCAATGTGCATACTGTCCGAATAGATCCACTGACGATGCAATCACCATCACACTGCACAATCCCATCTGGACAAGAGGAATACCTATGTAAGAATGCTGTCCATTGACTATAGCTCAGCTTTCAACACCATAGTACCCTCCAAGCTCATCATTAAGCTCGGGGCCCTGGGTCTGAACATCGCCCTGTGCAACTGAGTTCTAGACTTCCTGATGAGCCACCCCCAAGGTAGGAAACAACCCCTCCACTTCGCTGATCCTCAACACAGGGGCCCCACAAGGGTGTGTGCTCAGCCCCCTCCTGTACTCCCTGTTCACCCATGACTGTGTGGCCACGCACCCCTCCAACTCAATCATCAAGTTTGCAGACAACACAACAGTTGTAGGCCTGATTACCAACAATGACGAGCCAGCCTACAGGGAGGAGGTGAGAGCCCTGGTGGAGTGGTGCCAGGAAAATAACCTTTCCCTCAACTTCAACAAAACGAAGGAGCTGATCGTGGACTTCAGGACACAGCAGAGGGTGCACGCCTCTTTCTAAATCGATGGAATGCGCAACAGCACCTCTTCAACCTCAGGAGGCTAAAGAAATTTGGCTTGGCCCCTAAGTCCTCTCAAACTTTTACAGATGCACAATTGAGAGACCGCAACCGCAGAGCTCCAGAGTGTGGTGCGGTCTGCCCAACGCATCACCGGGGGCACACTGCCTGCCCTCCAGAACACCTACAGCATCCGAAGTCACAGGAAGGTGAAGATCATCAAGGACATCAACCACCCGAGCCACGGCCTGTTCACCCTGCTACCATCCAGAAGGCGAGGTCAGTTCAGGTGCATCAAAGCTGGGACCGAGAGACTGAAACACAACTTCCCTCTCAAGACCATCAGACTGTTAGATTGCCATCACTATCCGGCTACAACCCGGTTACTCAACCCTGCACCTTAGAGGCTGCTGCCCCACATACATAGACATGGAATCACTGGTCACTTTAATAATGGAACACTATTCACTTTACTCATTTCATATGTATATACTGTATTCTATTCTACTGTATTTATGTCAATGCCACTCCGACATTGCTTGTCCTAATATTTATATATTTCTTAATTCAATTCTATTACTTTTAGATTTGTGTGTATTGTTGTGAATTGTTAGATACTACTGGACTGTTGGAGCTTGGAACACAAGCATTTCGCTACACCCGCAATAACATCTACTAAATATGTGTATGTGACCAATAAAATTGTATTTTATTTGATCAGAGTCACGTCTTTCTCATGCATTTTTAAATGTTGTTTTTAGCCTAAAGCAGGGCTGCCCAACCCTCTTCCTGGAGATCTACTGTCCTGTGCGTTTTCAGTCCAACCCTAATTTAACACACCTGATTCTACTAATTAGCTGCTCAACAAGACCTTGACCTTAACTAGCTGAATACGCTAAATTAGGGTTGGACTGAAAACCTACAGGACAGTAGATCTCCAGGAAGAGGGTTTGGCAGCCCTGGCCTAAAGCATCACCGAGTTAAGCATTGTTCTAGATCGCTTGATATTATCAGTGTCTGTTTTATGTATATTCAAAATCTTAAGCTAACATGGGGTATTGTGTGTCCCGTACAGCTCAGCGTGTCCGGTGTGGCTCAGTTGGTAGAGCATGGCGCTTGCAAGTCCAGGGTTGTGGGTTCGATTCCCACAGGGGACCAGTATAAACAAATATTGAAGAATACACTCACTACTGTAAGTCACTCTGGGTAAGAGCATTTGCTAAATGACTAAAATGCATACTCTTACATACCCCCTTAATTTGAGATCTGACACTGGTCGTTACAGGGATAATAATGATACTGTGAAGCCTACTTTCTGTTGTTGATGTCCTTCCTTCCACAATCTAGAGGCCACAGTTGATTATTGTCCTACCGTTGAGACAGTGCAGTGGTCCATGCTTTCGTCTGCAAACAGTACGGCGTCCTTAACAAACACGGCCAGGCCACGGAGGATGAAGGTGGAAAACAGGTTGAGGTGGATGGAGGTCCTGATGCACAGCAGCTTCCTATGGAAGACACCAGACTCAAATGGGTAAAACTTTACTTGAAAGGTACCTACCTATAAGGACTACATAACACATGTATAACCCTTAAAGTCTACCATTCAAATAACGCGTTAACGACGTATAAAGGCTTTATAAAGGGTATATAAGTCATTTATAGATGGTTAATTATTCATTTATAGATAGTTATTGAATTAGTAATAAAAAAGTAACAACCTGTGATATAGAGGAGGATAAGCACAGTCCATGCACCTTTTTATTTGTGAACAGCCTTTAGGCACCTATAACGCTACATCTCCATTCAACCTGCTTTGTAGTCTACAAAGCCTTAACTTGTGTCCAAGAAACCGGACCATATTATTTATAGTCAGCAGACCTTCAAATGAAGTGGTACCAGGAAAGGAGATGAGGAAAGAAAGCTGAATCAGAAGCAATTACTCTATATAGCGTCACTTTACTTGAACTGTAGTGTTATGACAAAAAAATGTTAAAGTGTTACCACAATGTGCTATTCTGAGTTCTAGTTCTGAATGATTTATATTTGCTGAAATGTCAAAGCTCACCTGAAGATACAGAAGACCAGAATGGCAATGAAGAGCGATGCCAGCGACAACCCATAGCCCACAGTATAAATGATCTTCACCGTAGCAAAGTAATTTTGCTTGAAGAAATAATCAAAAATGTATTGTCATACTCACGGAAAAACAGTCAAAGGTCCCAAGTTGACAAAATATAAATGAAACATGCCTGCATATTTTTGTATTCATTTGCTATAATGACTACTCGTGAGTAAAGTCTAACATTTGTCACAAGTGCTCATAAATGCCAACAATCACAGACTTGCATGTCACTGTATTGTACGCCTTGTGCCCAAATGCAACCAACCTTCAGTGAGTAGACAACGGCAGATTTTGTACCGTAGTTGTATCCAATTTGTTGTGTCTTTATCTACATTTGCACCCGGTGTGATGATCATATATCATTATTATTCAAACTTTGACAAAAAAAATAAGTCAGCTGACATGTACACTTGATAGTAAATAATGATTTTGTGTGTGAAATGATCCTTTTACTAAAGTGTCACCTTAAAATGCTACTAAATCTACTCTACCTTATCCCCAGTCTCCTCCTCTTCTTCACTGCTGTCCTCAAAGTAACAGGCTTTGTAATATGGCAAGCTTGGCTTACTCCATCCTTCGGGGGTGCAGTTGCGTGTGATTAGAGCTGTAAAGAAAATATCACAGATTTCAAATATATATTGTTTAAATGGATGAGATGGTGGATGATATTATGAGTTGGGTGATTTATTGTACCTGGGGGAGAGTCTGGCTTCAAGAGGATCAGAGGACATGATACGGAGAGGCTCTCCCCATTTAGGGCTGCGGGCCAGCAGCTCACACCATCCCACTCCACCAGACAACCTGTCATTTCCCACACAAAGTTATAAACAAGCAGTAAACGATGGCGGAAAGAAAAAGAAGAAAGAAAAAAAAACAGATTGAATGCACAAGTTATTTTTTATGAATGTATCTTAAAAATAAAGCAAAGGGATGTTAAACATGTAAAGATGTCCCCCTCTGTTTTTTCTACAAATGAATGCCATTCTCATTGGAGAGAGAGCTACCTGTAGTGTTATTAGGAGTTGACAAGGACAGTGCCTTGGTGTTCCTCATCTGGAGTTTGCACTCGCCCTCTTTCTCCAAGAGGTGGAGGACAATGGAGCATTCAGGATGAGTGGTCCTGATCTGAGTGGAAGGAAGACGGACGGACGTACAGATACAAGAAGGCAGACAGACAGAAGGACGGATGGACGGACACCGACAGACAGAAATACATTGATCCATTTCACCAGCTGTCTGCCCGTCCATCTAATATATACAGTATTTATTACTATTTTCATTTTTTTTACCGTACATCGGATAATAAACACACACATTCAAACTCTTTTAGCTAACAATTTGAACTCTTTCAAGATAATCGTTAATGCAGCATCGTTTATGTATCCTCTAGATCAGGGTTTCATAATGATTACTCCTGGAGACCCTGCACTAGAATAAAAGACAGGCAAGCATAACCGTCAAAGTATATAATACTACAGTCATTAACTTGAGTGCTGTAAATACAAACATTTTGAACCCAAATGCACTTACCACCCTTACACTACAAACAAGGATGAAAAATATGGCGACCAACTTGATGTCCATGTTCCTTGTGTTTATATGCCTTGTAAACATACTCAAAGCAGGTAACGTTTAATTCGGTCTTTATGGTCCCTCTTGCAGTCTCAGCTTCCCATGCAAAGAAGTGTTTCCTCCTTATTTGGCAGATGGTTAAGAGTTCATGGCCACCTCCCAAATGGTATAGCCTAGTTTTCAGGGTTACTTAGTCCATCGTCAACCCGCCATGTCAAACCATATTATTACTTAAAAGCCAATCAAAATCCTCACAGTGGCTTTAACAGTTCTCAAAATGCTCCAGACATGTCTGTGGTGATCTCCAAACAGACACCAAACAGTCATGGTGAAGGAGGTAGTGTATGCAAATGCAGTCTCTTTCAGTCCTGTTTCCTTATTTCCCTGCAGAGCTGGCTACCTTTCTTGTTTACCTGTTTGTCCCCTTTTTCCCACCCGAGTGAGCGTGATTGGAGCTTTCTGCAGCAGTAAAGTCAAGTTATTTAAGGGATGACTGAACTTACATGTCCAAGATAAGAGGATGACATCATCACCTGGGAGGTATGCAGATTACCTTTGGCGAACACAGGTAAAAAGGCAAGGAAGTGTCTTTCATGCAAAAACGTAATGCATGCTGAAAATACAAAAACAACAACCCCAACGTACCTTTGAGAATGACATATGTGTACAGTAATGACTTGCAAGTATTTTTCAGCATAGATGGACCACGGTTCTTAGCTCATCCATTATTCAAATAGGTCTCTTTCCCAGTGGACCTTCTACCATGACAAGCAAAGGACAGTGTGTAAAAAAAAGTCTAGCAGCCTCCTTATTTAACAAATAACCATGCAATATTCAAGAAATGAGCACCAAGAGAATGGTAAGTGAAAATGAGAGAAGGGGGGAAAAGGGGTGAACGATAGACATCACGGCTGAGGTTCACCATTGCTCTTGTTTCTAACAATTATAGGACTTTTTGTCATGACTAACCATTCGAATAATCCAACCCTCTAAAAATATTGTACTTCACCAATTTAGGTTTAGGGTGTGCATTTTTGCCCTCTATTTGAATGAAAGTAAGACATTACGGGGAATCCTTTCTAAACAATAATTCCCCCACTAAGGTGGTTGCCCAGACCAAAATTAGCCATGTGTGTCAATGGAACACAGATGGAACATGGTACTGTACATAGATGGAACATATAGTAACGGCATGCAGGGGCTCATACTGTATATGGTTTCTTCTAAAGACATCCCCCGGGTGTGTGTGTTGGGGGTTATATGCTTATTGAGAGCGTGGCGTTTGTCCCAACATGTGTGTCTATCAAAGAAACCACCTCACTCCTACACTGCCACACCCTCTCTATTTTTTATTCTTGATTTTGTGTTCTTTGGTCATGCCACCCAATGAGCCAAACCCCAAACAAAGGATGTTGCTCTAGCTCCTGCGACAGCCCCTGACTCAATTTCTGCTTCAGCTGCAGACCCAGCTCTAGTCGCAGACCCAGCCACAGACCCCTCTCCAGTTGTAGACCCAGCTCCAACCCCTGCTCCAAGTCCAGCCCTGGCCTGTGCTGCCGCTACAGCCCCTGTCCCACCTAAAGCCCCAGCCCCTACTAAAGCCCCAGCCCCTACTAAAGCCAAAGCCAATACTAAAGCCAAAGCCCCTACTAAAGTGCCAGCAGCCCCTACTAAAGCACCAGGTCCTACTTAAGCCCCTACAAAGCTCCAGCCCCTGCTACAGATCCGGCCCCTGCTCCAGCACCTGCTACTGATTCGGCCCTTGCCCCAGAGCCCGAGACATCAACAGAGTCTAAAGTTGAAGGTCATTGTATGTATGTGCTGTAATTAATTTTGGTTTAGACTATTATTTTAAAAAAGAGCCCTTTTTTCGTGATATCCAATTACGATCTTGTTTAAATCGCTGAAACTCCCCAATAGGCTTGGGAGAGGGGAATGTCGAGTCATGCATCCTCCCGAAACATGACCAGGCAAACCGCACTTCTTGACACCCATCAACTTAACCCGGAAGCCAGCCGCACCAATGTGCCGGAGGAAACACTGTTCAACTGATGACCAAAGTCAGCCTGCAGGCGTCCGGCCCGCCTTAAGGAGTCGCTAGAGCACGATGAGCCAAGTAAAGTCCCCCCTGCCAAACCCTCCCCTAACCCGGACGACGCTGGGCCAATTGTGTGCCACCCTATGGGACTCCCGGCCACGACCAGTTGTGACACAGCACAGGGAACGAACCCGGGTCTGTAGTGACGCCTCAAGCACTGCAATGTCGTGCCATAGACCGCTGTACAACTCGGGAGGCCCAGAAGTTTATTTTTTATTTTTAAGCACATCCAAATGCACATCCATATTTTTGTTAGTCAAGAGATTGTTACCATGTCTCCATCAGCCAGCAGTGACTGGACACTTACTTGGAACCTTACTTTCTTTTCAATGTTCCGTCTTTGCAGCGATTACCAACTGTACCTATATCTCTAAATTAAATTTGATTAAATCATTTGGAATCTCATTGGGAAAGAAAGATGCACTATGGAAACTTAACTGGAATATCTACATGGTGAAATGGGAACGAAAACAAAGGTGAATACTAGAAGCGAAGGATAGTTTATTTTTTTATTTTTTTTACCAGAATGAGCCCACCACTACATCCCTGCTGCATCAACAACATCTGACTTAAAATGTTTAAAGTCAGAGAACCAATGATTGGACATAAAAACTGCATTACAACAATGATTTAGCAGTGAATACGTTTATGTCAGTAGGCTGAGTATGGCATTAGTCATGTAAAGATCACCTTTGCCCAGTGTGTGCCCTGGGCCAGAACCCAACTAATGCAGAGGTCATTAAAGTGCTGAGCAAGTCAAAACCAAAAGGTCAATTCTCAATGGCCTGGGCCCGTATTTAAAAAGCGTCACAGAGTAGGATTGCTTATCCAAGATCAGTTTTACCTTTTAGATCATAATGAATAAGATTGCACATGGACAGGGGGACCTGATCCTAGATCAGCACTCCCACTCTGAGAGGCTTTGTGAATACGGGCCTGGTATCTAACCAGCAAATACAAATAAGCTATTTAGACACCTACTAATGTAGATACATTTCGACACCTACTGATGTAGATATAATTTAAAGTGCCATGCTTGATGAAGACTCTATCCAGACTAGTGTATTACATTCCTGTGCCACCTCAAGCACTTTTGAATGTCACAACATCATGAGGGAATCAGGACACTGCTCATCAAGGCTTCATCAATTATTTCGAGCAAAGGGGGATTATAAAGAGGAATGTTCTGAATAGAGCGACATTGTAATATACTGTAAATTATGCACAATACTGTGAAATGGACTAAAACGTGAACACGATTTGATATAATATCAATTAAGCACATACAACATGTCAGAATGATTGTACCTAATCCTTTTTTCAAGAATTTCCAGGATAAAAAATACATGAACATTAAATGTTTGGTTTGCCCTAATTTCCATGTCCAGACATGCTGCACTGTGTGTTTCTTAACTGTAACAGTGCCACATAACCCTATGGAATGTAACTGGCACACCTCACAGTCCAAAGGGGCAGACAATGAAGCCATACTATCCATGTTGTTGGAAATGAAAGAGTGATCCATCCAATCACCCCCTCTCCATCCCCATAGACGACCAGCATTAACCAGTGTTGACTACAGTTTACAGCCTTTTCCATACATTGGGAGAATCATTACAACAGGGCCCAATCAAATATCAAATTCGGTACGAAAACGGAAGACTAGTTAAAGACAGAATGTCACGTTCTGACCTTTATTTCCTTTGTTTTGTCATTATTTAGTATGGTCAGGGCGTGAGTTGGGGTGGGCAGTCTATGTTTGTTTTTCTATGATTTTGGGATTTCTATGTTTCGGCCTAGTATGGTTCTCAATCAGAGGCAGGTGTCATTAGTTGTCTCTGATTGAGAATCATACTTAGGTAGCCTGGGTTTCACTGTTTGTTTGTGGGTGTTTGTTTCCGTGTCTGTGTTTTTCACCACACGGTACTGTTTTGGTTTTCGTTCGTTTTCACGTTTATTGTTTTTGTATTCAGTTGTGTTCATGTTAGGTATTTCTTATTAAAAGAACCATGGACACTTACCACGCCGCATATTGGTCCTCCGATCCTTCTCGCCTCTCCTCTTCAGACGAAGAGGAGGAAAGCCTTTACAGAAACACCCACCAACCAAGGACCAAGTGGCGTGGTAACAGACAGTGACAGCAGCAGCAGCAACAACAGCGGTCAGCATCACAAGAGTCCTGGACATGGGAGGAGATTTTGAACAGAGAAGGACCCTGGGCACAGGCTGGGGAATATCACCGCCCCAAAGCAGAGCTGGAGGCAGCGGAAGCTGAGTGGCGGCGATATGAGGAGGCAGTACGAGAGGCAGCGGAAGCTGAGCGGCGGCGATATGAGGAGGCAGCACGGCAGTGCGACAGGTACGAGAGGCAGCCCCCCCCCAAAAAAATTGGGGGGCACACGAGGTGTGGGGCTAAGCCAGGTAGCAGACCTGAGCTCACTCCTCGTGATTATTATAAGCAGCACGTTACTGGTCAGGCACCGTGTTATGCGGTTAAGTGCACGGTGTCGCCAGTACGTGTCCATAGCCCGGTGCGCTATAGAGCAGCCCCCGAGTGTCATGCGAGTGTGAGCATCCAACCAGGGCGTATGGTGCCTGCTCAGTGTGTCTGGTCGCCGGTATGTTGTTTCGGTCCAATGTATCCTGCGCTTGCTCTGCGTGCTGTGTCTCCGGGGCGCTGGGAGGGTGCAGTGCGTCCTATGCCTGCGCTCCGCTCGTGCCGGGCAAATGTGGGAGTGGAGCCTAAGGGAGAGGTGAGTGTAGTAGGCACTAGATCTCCCGTGCTTACCCACAGCCCGGTTCAACCTGTGCCTGCACTCTGGAGGGTCCGGGTTAGAGGGTTAGAGTAGTTATCCAGCCGGGTGGAGTGGTGCCAAGGCTGCGCACCAGAGCTCCAGTGCTCCCTCACAGCCCGGTCCTTCAGGTGCCTCCTCCTAACACCAAGCCTCCTGGAGGTCTCCCCAGCCTGGTGGGGCCTGTGGCAGCCCCACGCACCAGGCTGTCTCTCTGTCTCCTCCCTACAGGTGCTCCCGTCTGTCCAGAGCTGCACTCCACCAATCAGGCCTTTATGGTAGAGTGGCCAGACGGAAGCCACTCCTCAGTAAAAGGCACATGACAACCCGCTTGGAGTTTGCCAAAAGCCACCTTAAAAACAAGATTCTCTGGCCTGATGAAACCAAGATTGAACTCTTTGGCCTGAATGGCAAGCGTCACGTTTGGAGGAAACCTGGCACCATCCCTATGGTGAAGCATGGTGGTGGCAGCATCATGCTGTGTGGATGTTTATCAGTGGCATGGACCAGGAGACTAGTCCGGAATGAGGGAAAGATGAACGGAGAAAGGTACAGAGAGATTATTGATGAAAACCTGCTCCAGGGTGTTAGGAATTTTATGAATATTGACTAAATGATGTATACATTTAACATAGAACTATACCTAACAGAATTCTACCCTGTTTTTCTATAATGATAAATAATGTTTGTTCAGAAGAAAGAGGTTATGTAACATGGACCTGGAAGAAAGGAATGTATGTGTGTGTTGAAAGAGAACGAAGGGACGCATTAACCTGTGTTTGAACCGACCCGGCTGTAACTCTGGGGAGATAAAATAGGACAGAGAGAGACCCTCCATGTTTCCCATATCTGGGGGGGACTGGAACTGTCAGTTTAATGGTAATAAACTGTGGTGAGACTTCAGGAAAACATCCTAATGTTAGTGTGTATGTATGTGCGTAGGTTAAGAGAATATTATAAAAGGAACGTCTTTGTATATGCACAGCAGAGCTCTCATAAATAAACATTCTGACTTTTGTAGACTGGCCTCTGTCTGTTTCATTTCAATAAGAACAAACTGTTGGTAACAGACAGAGTACTTTAATTGAAGTTCAGTTTATGAACATTGAGAACATAATTTTTGTGACACAGAGCACTCAGGACCTCCAACCGGGGTACTTTTTGGAGCTCTTCTAGCTATGCAGTTGAGGAGCTAGAGCAAGCACATTTGTAGTCGTTTCGTTTGGAACACAACACTGCCTCCCCGCCATCACACAATTTCAGTTGTTGTTTATGCAATCCCAAAAAGCTCCATTATAAATCACAATTTGGGTCAGACGGTGGCACGTCCTGACCATAGAGAGCCTTTATTTTCGGTGGTGGAGTAGGTCAGGGCGTGACTGGGGGTTAATCTAGTTTATATTTTCTATGTGAGGTTCTAGTTTTGTTTTCTATGTTGGTGTTTGGTATGATTCCCAATTAGAGGCAGCTGGCTATCGTTGTCTCTAATTGGGGATCATATTTAAGTAGCATTTTTTCCACCTGTGTTTTGTGGGATATTGTTTATGGTTAGTTGTATGTTAGCACTCCATTGTCGTCACGTTTCGTTAGTTTTTATTATTTTGTTATGTGGTTAATTTATTTCTAAATAAAGATGTGGAACCCAGATCACACTGCACGTTGGCCCGAATATTCTTCAAACGATCGTGACAGACGGGCATGATTTGAAAGCTTGTTCTATTGTCAACATGACTAGCTAAATGATAGAATACGATCTTACAGTGTTAGGCTTCACGAGACATTTCAGAGAAACAGATGGTAATTTTGGTGCACATAGAAAGGAGTCATGAGTACAGTCGTTGCCAAATGTTTTGAGAATGTCACAAATATACATTTTCACAAAGTGTCTTTAGATATTTTCTATCAGATGTTACTATGGAATACTGAAGTATAATTACAAGCGTTTCATAAGTGTCAAATGCTTTTATTGACAATTACATGAAGTTGATGCAAAGAGTCAATATTTGCATTGTTGACCCTTCTTTTTCAAGACCTCTGCAATCCGCCCTGGCATGCTGTCAATTAACTTCCGGGCAACATCCTGACTGATGGCAGCCCATTCTTGCATAATCAATGCTTGGAGTTTGTCAGAATTTGTGGGTTTTTGTTTGTCCACCCGCCTCTTGAGGATTGACCACAAGTTGTCAATGGGATTAAGGTCTGGGGAGTTTCCTGGCAATGGACCCAAAATATCGATGTTTTGTTCCCCGAGCCACTTAGTTATCACTTTTGCCTCATGTGCGCCATTATGCTGGAAAAGGCAATGTTTGTTACCAAACTGTTCCTGGAGGGTTGGGAGAAGTTGCTCTCGGAGGATGTGTTGGTACCATTCTTTATTCATGGCTGTGTTCTTAGGCAAAATTGTGAGTGAGCCCACTCCCTTGGCTGAGAAGCAACCCCACACATGAATGGTCTCAGGATGCTTTACTGTTGGCATGACACAGGACTGATGGTAGCGCTCACCTTGTACTCTCCAGACAAGCTTTTTTCCGGATGCCCCAAACAATCGGATTGGGGATCAGAGAAAATGACTTTACCCCAGTCCTCAGCAGTCCAATCCATGTACCTTTTGCAGAATATCAGTCTGTCCCTGATGTTTTTCCTGGAGAGAAGTGGCTTCTTTGCTGCCCTTCTTGACACCAGGCCATCCTCCAAAAGTCTTCGCCTCACTGTGCGTGCAGTTGCACTCACACCTGCCTGCAAGCTCTGTACTGATGGAGCCCCGATCCCACAGCTGAATCAACTTTAGGAGTCGGTCCTGGCGCTTGCTGGACTTTCTTGGGTGCCCTGAAGCCTTCTTCACAACAATAGACCCACTCTCCTTGAAGTTCTTGATGATCCGATAAATGGTTATTAGTGCCGAAATCTGCCATGTTCAACCCATATACGAGTCAATATAAACCTTGGATTGCTGATGCTATGTATTGAGAGGTATTTAGAGGCTTTGAAGCCACCGGTCGGCCATTTTGGCACTCCCCATTAGGAGCAATCCTGCATAGGAATGAGTGGAATTCTACATTATTACAATTAAAGATGTACTATGCAGTTATCGCTCCTGGTTGCTTTCTGGTTGCTAAAATTCTAATCGTTCGCCTAATTTCAGTTGTGACAAAACAATCAAGTATGGTGTAGAGAATTGCTGTGAAATATTTTCCATCGCCAAAAATATTGTATTTTCAACTGTTTGAAGTTGGTTATACAAAACCGAAAGGTACAAAAACTAAACTTAAAAACGGGAAGCATAGAAATATCTCACATAGAACAGATCTACATCTGCTTTGATTTGCTTTCGATGTGAATTGCAGATCTAGGACACACATTTCTATGTGAATTTGTTCGTGTCGCCCAAAAAGTTACATATTGCATCTTTTATTTATTTTATTTTATTTATTTAACCTTTATTTAACCAGGAAGGGCTCATTGAGATTAAAATCTATTTTTCAAGAGCGCCCTGGCCAAGATAGGCAACAAAGCTGCACCTAGTGCTTCAGAGTACACACACACACACACACACACACACACACGGTTCAGTTACATTTATTCCATTCCAGCAATTACAATGAGCCCGTCCTCATATAGCTCATCCCACCAGCCTCATGTGATATACATTTATTTTTATTTTTCAGCTTTTGTCAAACATATCATGTCAGGTGATCAGCCAGGTAAATTGAACAAGGGCCATTGTCATTTAATTCTATTAAATAAACAAAATATACATTTTTTTTATTCGGGTTGTGAGAAATATCTACTGTGGATCACCACACAAACAGGAGGTCTACCAGAAGAACAGCCATGAGGGGAACATGTCTATCCTGACCATTCCCTCTCATTCTATATCATGTCAAAGACACTATTCCCTCAAAAGTGTTTTAAATATCAATGTAAGCATTTACTGTAAAGGTTCTTTTGAAGTGTCATTACACATTTCAAATCCTACTCTCAACTCAGTGCTACTGCTGTTCATCACTTCAAATTATGAACATATCCATCATTAGAGAAAATGTGATCTACTGAAAGTGTTCCCTTTAGCCGCGGAACAGTAAAAGTATTATTTTCTCAAGGGGGATGCCAAGACAGCTGCTGAAGGAGAGCTCCAGCACTGATTCTGCATCCACTGGGAATGTGAAGAACTCTCACAGGACATCCATGCTGAATTCCTTTCCACTGCTTTATGCTGGAATGCGTTGCAAAGTACTACAACAGAGAAAGTGTACAGTCAATCTACTTTACACTATAGCTTCATATATATTTTTTGTTGCATTCTATGTTTCTTGGTGAAAAGGCCTTATATAACTGAATATGTCAGTAACAATTTTAGGTCTACGTATAACCCTTTGGTTTGTTAACCATTGGTTACGTCATCATACAGTTTGTGTTGAACAATAACAACGCGGCCACCGCGCTCCACTGTTTTAGAGGGACGGGGTTGAAGAAATGTAACTGCTGGGTCGTTCCATTTGAATTCGATCTCATTTTAGAATGCAACAGTTTTGATTCGAACAAAACATTCCATACATGTTTGCACATGGTAGAAATGATCAGAAAGTGACTTTTTGGATCTGAATGCCAGAACATTCAGGAGAGAGGTCCTCAAAGCTGACCCATTTTGCATACCCCACCCTACCACGAGACATCCATGTCTTCACCACTGAAAAAAGTTAAACGGTTGAGTTTGACATCAGTTGAAAGCTTACAAACAGGTATGTCAAACTATTTTATAACTTCTTGGAAAAAAATGTTTCAGTAAAAATTGTCATTTTCTTCCCTTTAATGTCAATGATCTAAAAACGCATAAAGAGATGTATATATATATATTTTTTATATTCACATACAGTATGTTGTAGCTTATACCCTGATTTACATCATCGTCGGTGTTTGTGTTGTGCCCGTCACCAGTTGAGACACATCTTACTCTTGAGCTTAAGCGTTTTTAGATAATTGACATCAAATATTTAAAAATGACCATTTTTATTTAAAAAGGTGTATATATATATATATATTGCAGACATTATACAACTGCATGAAAATCTTGTTTGTAAGCATTCAAATATATCAAAATCAACCTTTTATCTTAATCGATGACCAAGATATGGATGTTTCGTGGTTGCGTAAGGGGGTTCAAAAAAAAGGCTAAATGGGCCAACTTTGAGGACCTATATCTCCTGAATGGATGGTCATTCAGGTCCAATGTGCACATTTCTACCATGGGCAAACATGCTTCAACCAGATCCAGTTTTCCATATGTACACACTGTATTTATGATCGGTCCACTCAGTTCTAGAATTATCATAGCTTCATGCATAGGCTGTTCAAGATAAATTTGAGGTATGTGAAACAGACTGTAAAGCATGAATGCCATGCCACCTATTGGTACACTACAATGTGTGAATCTGGATATTCTCCAAGACATGGACAATTAATTAAGTACACACACATAAACCACTTTATCACCAAACTTGTTGTGATGGTGACTATAAACATGGTTTAATCTGAAATAAGGCAAAGGGTGTGCATTTTTTTGGGGGGGGGCACAAAAATAAGCTAAAGATTGAAAAGTAATCAGCATGTCTACATTAGTAAAACAATCTTTTGGTGAAAATAAGATTGACAAAACAACTTATTAACTAATAATGAACTGTCTATAAACTACAAAAAAATATATATATATAAATCAAACACACATTCCAAGTGTAAAGTGTTAACAAGAATGGGCAATTGCAGGAAGATATAGCCCGTATTACAGCCATATATTGTTGTCATGTGTTTAGTTCCTTTGGATGTTCCTTTGGATGTCTTATTGCAAGGGCCCACTCTACTGTTGACAGTGTTTCCTGGAGGCAGAGTGCTAGAGTGCTGACCCAGGATTTTTTATTTATTACCTTTATTTAACTAGGCAAGTCAGTTAAGAACCTATTCTTATTTTCAATAAGAGGAACAGGAACTGCCTGTTCAGGGACAGAATGACAGATTTGTACCTTGTCAGCTCAGGGATATGACCTTTCGGTTACTAGTCCAACGCTCTAACCACTAGGCTACCCTGCCGCCCCATTTAAAAGAATGGTCTGAGGTTCTTAGGGTTAGTCTGATGAGGACTTACAGAAGCACCTTGGCTGAGACAGTGAAGTCCCGCCCAGGACAAATCCAAATCATCTTAAGCTAGAAAACTAGTGGCAGATGTTGTTCTGGGCAGAATTCCAGAGAGAGATAGAAGAGAGTGGTTGGGAGAGAGGGGAAGGGGTTGGGAGATAGGGGAATAGGAGGGGAGAGACAGAGTGTGAAAGGGGTTTGGGCAGAGGAAGAGAGGGAGAGCTGAGAAGGAGAAAAGAGGGAGGGGTGAAAGGGGGAGAGAGAGGCAGAGAGAGAGAAAGAGAGAGAGTGAGGCAGAGACAGAGAGAGGGAAAAAGGTTTGGCACATTTCCAGAGAGAGGAGAAAGGATAAGGAGAGCGGGAAAGTGGGAGGAGAGAGAGAAGGAAAGATGGGTGTGGGGGAGAGGGAGAGGGGGACATTTTTTGTTGGCAAGCCAAGAGTTAGTTGGTTCAAAATTTATATAGAGTTTCTGACTGTCTGTGAATAAATCCCCTGCTACTTTTTTAAAGTGCTGACTGGTTTGTCAAGTCAGTGTAAAAGTTGGCACTGGGTGTGTGGCAATAAATGCCACAGGGAGGGCAGAGAGGGCGATAGAACAGTACCACAAGTGTCTGAGTCCCACTCCGTTTTTTGTAAAGAGTCCCACTCCGTTTTTTGTAAAGAGTCCCCTATTATGTACTTTCAGTAAATTGCCTGTCAAATCATTTAATGCCAAGTGTAATTGGGGTAATTGTATGATTGATAAATATGACTTTATGGTACGGAATAATTTGGCTGGTATGCATACGACTGTTACTTCAATGATCAGACAGAGCCAGGCAGACAGACACTTCGAGACACCATCACAAATCTGCTGCTCTCTGGCGACTGCCTCCCGTTATGGCATCTTGGTTAACTGCGTCTGACGACTGTGCGCTCTGTGAACAACTGTGCAGCTGTAGAAACAACCACACTGTCTGCACACAGGTAAGGAAACCTAGATAATTATATTATTTACTTGACCCAAATCCACTCTAATTACACCGTGTTTTATCTTATTGCAATGCGGACTCGATTGCAATGCGCGTCAAATGAAGCGTCGTAATTCTCAATCGGAATTGGTCTTGTCATTTATATTTTTCCATGAGGTGGGAGAGGTTGGGCACGTATACAAATTGTGTTCATATTAAAATGTAATATTGTAACAGTGTGGCCTAATATTGCCAAAAATCCAGTTTGCATAGACTTGTAGTCTGAATACATATGCGCATTATTGTTATTGGTTTTAGAGTGTTCATCATGCAACAATACACAAACATGTTTTTTTGTATCTGCCATTATTTATCGTTACACGCAATGTAAGACATGTCCTCGCCATAGGCTATTCTTAAATCACAATTTCTCAGTGTCATCGGTTGCACGGAATAACAAGAATGTGTTGTCGCCATATGTATAAAAAAAACATTTTAACAAGGATAATCCATCAAATATTTACAATGTCATTATTATGAGGATAAAAGTGATTCGACATCATTTGATGCCATTTACACTCTTCAGGACAGCAAATTATTCCTGACATTTTTCTGGTCTGCAATTTGTAGTGACTATGTCTATAACACGGAACAGTCGGCTACCTATTTGTAGGTAAACAGTGCGTTTTTTTCTGGATGTTTTGCATGTTCCTTACATCCGAGGCCCTACCAAAACATGGCATCGATGGGAGTCAACAACGACAAGCTTGCCCGGTTATTGTGCCTCAAATATATTTTTTTATTTTCATCATTAGATATTTGCATAATTAGGGTTTATCAAATTGTAAAAAAAAAAAAAAAATCGTGAGCGACTGAACAAAAGTGGTGCGAATTTTCCATAGCCTGCACTCAACAGAAAAGCCATACCCATTTCTAGTTGATTAATATTGTACCAATGGTATGCAATTCCGCCCTTTCCTCCGTGTGCAGAGCAGTCAAACCTTTGAGAAGACATGCAGCCATTGCAGCAGTGTGGCTGGTCATCTGATTTTACACATATGGGTGATGGGTTTGTTTAGCTCAATAATCCGCTTGTGTTGGTCGAGGGGTCTAATCTATTGAAATGAGGCGTGCACAAAATCCATGAGCGCATTATATTCGCCTTGAGTAGAATCTAGACAATGACAAGCCTCTTGTATGCCAGCCTCCCTCTTGGAAGGAAAATACTTGAGGCAATCGATGACACGTGTCATCAATTGCTGTGGGTTTAATCAGCGGCTTGGTATGAAATGGTTAGAATGGATGTCAGTAGTAGCCAAGTCTCCATTTCATTCCACGGACACGCCTTTCCTCTCTTCTCCTGTCTCGAGGAGCGGCGGCGATGCAAAGATGGAACAGTCTGATCGGGCAAAACCAACCGTTTGCACCGGTGCACATAGCCTATATGCAATATAACAATGAGAATGAAATGTCAATTTATAAAATCGAGAAAGCATTAGGAAGACTTTTATAAAATGGATTGCATTCTGTAAAATGGATTGCATGGTCTGTAAATTGAATGAAAGCCATTGCAACATCGACATGTAAACTCAGGCTACAGTAGCCTATAGGCACGCTTGCAAAAATATGGAAAATAGTGGACGAATTTAAATGTTTTTGGTAATGTGTGTAGGTGTTGATTACACCCAGCTGCAAGTTTCTACAGCAGTATTGATGCACTGGCACTAATGGAATGTAGCCTACTGGTAGTTCTGGTATTTGCGTTTATATTTGCAGTGGAACCTGTGTTCCAATACTCCACAAAGCTGACAGACAAATCCTTGATAAATGTAATTGATTTGAACTTGAATGCTTTAAGTTAATTACAGCAACCAATTAGAATGATTTATCAAAACAACTCTCACACCCAAATTGGGAGAGAGGGCAACCCAACAAATTCCTTCCTGTTGAAGCAACCATCCAAAAGTTCTCCAAAGGTTTATAGGCTAAAGCAGAAAATCAGCTAATTCAGGATATGAATTCAAATTCAATTCATTAATAAAATAAATTGTCACAGTTTCCACCAGTCACCTTATGAATTTGAAATAAAACAATTTTCAGTATGGATTTCTTTCCAGCTTTGAATTCAAATGGAATTGACTTGAACGCTGCATCTTGGTCTCAGAGCATTTCGTATTATTCTGTACATAAACCAAGACACTCCATTTACTACATATGTTACGTTTTGTATTGTATGTATTCATTAGTGGATGTCCATCACCCATTTTGTATGATGTGTTATGAATTACAATTCGTATTATATGTTAAGAATGAGCAAAAAAAAGGTAAGTAGTTTAACATTAGCTAATTAGATAAAATCCTAAAGTTGTCCGTGATGTGATTCAAACACGCAACCTTTGGGTTATACGTCAACCCATCCACCCCGACCAACCACCCTACTTTCCTTTTAGCCTTATGTGCCATCTGTCTTATGTAACCATACCAAATGTAACATAGCATATACATTTTATCATCAAGGATTTACATATATTATGTTACATCTATTCTATGAGACCAGGTTGGAACCCAAATGGTGTAGGGGTGATCAGGATCAATTCAAGAGTTTCAGGTGGCAACAGACTGTCTAGAATAGTCTTTAGTAGGCCTACTAATTAAAAAATATTCCTTTCAACTCAGAGAGCATGGGCTCCTGAGTTCTGCAAAAATATAGAATTAGTTGGATAAATGTAGAAAAGACGGACAGAGACTTGCTAGCTACGTTAGCTAGCTAGCAGGGATTCTCTACAAGGAATCTGCCTCCCGAAAAAAGCTTCTCCCAAGTGGGTGTGACACCTTCTCCCGTTGCCTGCTGCACTGCTGCTTGGATTCCACCTGGCGATCTGTTCACTGTCTGCCCTGGCCTGTCTTTCCCTGTCTGGTATAGGTACCCCCGCTACACTCCCCCCTCTCTCCCCAGCTTTCGCTCGTCCCCAGCACACATGCACTGTTGAGGCGAGTGACTCTGAACTTACAATGGCTAGCCCCAAGTTGTTATGTTTTTCGCTTGTGCTTTATGCTATTTGCCTCATGACTCCTGCATGCTTTTTTGACTATGAACTTACTTGTTGACCCAACAGTGGAACAGTCTGTTTGTTCCCATACTCTGGACTCTGACTCTCTATTGGTTACACAGACTCTTGGCCTCCTGTCCTATTCAAACCACCTCTCGCCAGTTTTGTATTCATGCTACCTGATGAAATTGCTGTACAATATGATCTTGTTGCCAAATGTTATAAGTCAACACTGCAGAGCTCTCCCTGTCCTCTGCCGTGCCCTGATTGTATTACTGTTGATGATATCTGGAAATGTGCATGTACACCCTGGCCCAACTACTGTTGCTAGTCCCAATTCTGATTTGGGCTCTGATATCTGCTTCACTGATTTGTGCTCTCGTAAAAACCTAGTTTTTCTGCACATTAACACTAGAAGCTTATTACCTAAAATGGATCAATTGAAAGTGTGGATTCACAGCCCCAATCCAGATGTGTTGGTCGTTACTGAGACATGGTTATGAAAGAGTGTTTTGAACACTGATGTTGACCTTTCTGGTTATAACCTTTTTCGGCAAGACAGATCTTCCAAAGGTGGTGGAGTGGCAATCTTTACCAAGGAACACCTTCAGTGCTCGGTTGTAACCACCAAGTCTGTCCCCAAACAATTTGATTTGCTGGTTTTACACATTAAACTTTCAAACTTTTGTTGACTGTTGCTGGGTGTTATCGGCCACCATCAGCACCGGCCTGTACCCTAAATGCCCTACGCTATCTCCTGGCCTCTTACACTAAGTCTGAATTTGTCCTCCTAGGTGACCTAAACTGGGACATGCTTAAACCACCTGACCAAGTCCTAAAGCAATGGGACTCCCTAAATCTTTGTCAGATTATTACCAATCCCACAAGGTATGACTCCAAACACCCAGAAAAGGCTACTCTCCTTGATGTTATTCTCACAAATAATCCTGATAGCTATCAGTCTGGTGTTTTCTGTAATGACCTTAGTGATCACTGTTTCACAGCCTGTGTTCGTAATGGCTGCTAGCGACTTGAACGTGCTGCAAAAAACACTCAAACTGGACCGTTTTATCTCCATCTCTTGGAGATAAAACTCAATCATGGACACTCTTACTGACAGTCGTGGCTGTTTTGCGTGATGTATTGTTGTCTCTATCTTCTTGCCCTTTGTGCTGTTGTTGGTGCCCAATAATGTTTGTACCATTTTTTTTGTGCTGCTACCATGTTGTGCTGCAACCATGTTGTTGTCATGTTGTGTTGCTACCATGCTGTGTTTTCATGTGTTGCTGCCATGCTATGTTGTTGTCTTTAGGTCTCTCTTTATGTAGTGTTGTGGTGTCTCTCTTGTCGTGATGTGTGTTTTGTCCTTTAATTTTAAATCCCAGCCCCCGTCCGTCCCCGCAGGTCGCCTTTTGCCTTCTAGTAGGCAGTCATTGTAAGAATTTGTTCTTTAACTGACTAGCCTAGTTAAATAAAGGTTCAATAAATAAAAAAAACAATAAATGAAGCAGTTTGTTCCTCATCAAATGGATTTATTCCAGCAGATATTCCTGTTGAGGCACTATCTGACATTTTTTTTTTGGGGGGGGGGGCACTATTTAAAAGGCACTATTAAAAATGACTTTGTCCTAGACTACTATGTCCCTCAGACAATTATAGAATCTAGCATAAGAAGTCCAAATGAGGTCTTTCTTGAAAAGGATTGTATTGTATTGTTAAAAGGGAGGAGAAAAGTCATACTGGGCTTTTAACTGCATTCTTATACATGGTTAATTGGCACCATGCTGATGGAAGACGTTGGCTCATTGCACCACGAGTCTTCATTAAAGTGTCAGAAAGGGGTGTGTGTGGCAGATCGTACTGTAGCTGCAGACACGGTGTACATATTGGAACTTGCAGCAGCTGCAGCGTCTGAGGCCGTCACAGTTCATGTTCTGTCACGACAGTATCAGAATTCCAGATATCCTGAATTCAAGTGACGAAGGAAAATGGTAAGCTTCAATCAAATTCCAGACACTTCCCACGATTGAATACTAATTATTAGCATCTCTGCTCTGCATTGTATGAATGCCTTATGCATTGTTCATAAGACCTTATATATGTGCTTATAATGTAATGTGTTTATAGGAAGCGTTACCAAATTATTGGTAAAAAAAAAAGAAGACATTTCCCAATCCTAAATTAAACGCACAGGGATCTTAGCCTTGAGTCATGAAGCCAAAGACATTAAAAAAATATCCCACCACTGTGAAAAGTATGCCCGCAGTTTGTAAGCCAACGTGTGTTTGCGGACGATGACGTGCTGCCATCCCATGCTGGGTGAGCCATACTCATTACGCAGGCTGTGCCGCAAGCTGTTTCACTAGCTTCCAGCAGTATGATGCGAAAAATGAGGCTCACTTTAACGCTAATCCTTAGCCATTTGGTAGGCGTAGGCCTGTTTTAAAGGTAGAATTCAGCGTTGTTTCTATGGTACTACTTCCTGCCTGAGGATGGAGACTAGGAGTATACAGAGGGAGTCATGGTGAAAGTAGGTCAGAGATACAGAAGCAGTCAAGCATGAGGGCAGCTAGCTAGCTCACGCAGCAATAGTGAGCATGCCATCAGATACACTCACTGCGTCGGCAAACCTTTTGTTTTTGTATTGCAATCCATAGAATTGGCTATTGAATCTATTTCCCGTTTGTATTACAGACTGTATGTGGTTTAATTGTTTTTACAGTTTATTATTGATTCTCTGTCATCTTTGATGTTGAAGGAAACCTTTTTTCATGGTGTTACTGAGTCATTAAAACTGCTGCTTTGATGAACCGAGTCATTTTGCTTGGCATAAACCCTTTAGGGGTTTTAATACAGATTTGTATATTTTCTTTGTAGTAAATCCTTAGTTTTCTTTGTAGTAAATCCTTAGTTTGACAAGAACTGCAGCAAATACTCCCATTTAATTGAATCTCAACCTTGGCCTTGGCATTTAGGGTCTTCCTCAGAAAATAAGTGGTTCTGTAGGTCAAGAAGAGCTCTCTGTTGGTTCACAGTAATAATGTCAGTCATTTCTTTGGGTACGTCTTGGTTCTCCCAGAGCTATGTCAATATCTTTGTTGATCATGCTCTTTCTGTTGCCGTCTATGCTGGGTTTGCTTTAGAACCAGGGCTTATTTGCCAAGTACCCATTTTCACACGCTCCACGTGGGATCGGTTGCAAGTCACTGCCAACCTTTCTGTGCCTTCATGAAATTCCAACACGCAATAAAGTCCTCTTTTTATTTAGCAGTTGAAATTGAAGCCAGCAAAGATTGAATTCTGCTGCAATAGACTGGTCCTAAATTACATTTATTTTAGTGCCAACAGCAATTCGTTAGAACTCACTGGGCACACACTGGTTGAATCAACGTTGTTTCCACGCCATTTCAATGAAATTACGTTGAACCAACGTGGAATAGACCTTGAATTGACGTCTGTGCCCAGTGGGAATGTGTCTGTTGAATTCAGCTCCTTCTACCGCAAAAGGACGACCTGGTAAAGTGTCTTTGTTTGTTGTTTCTCAAATGTTTTAGTTTTTTTGAGAGGGGTGGATTCTCAAAGCAGGATAAGATTACATTTACACTGTGTTTTCTACATAGGCACTATCCCTGACAAAATAATAACATGGGGAAAATTAGCTGTTACCAACCTGGTGACTGAAGTATAGAAGCATAGCATAAAATAGATATGCTGGTTATCAGATAAGGGATCTAGTTCTTTTCGACCTTGGGTTTGCCTCTGTTAGTTCTCCTAATCGTCAAAGCTCCCGGACATGGCGCGGCAACTTTCTCTGAGCGATTGTTTTCTTTGGCATGGACGCAGCAGCTCGCTTGTTGTTTGACTTCTGTTTTGTGGAAATCCACAATGGGAGTGTTGTGAGGGAGTTGTGTCAAATATTGAGAGTAACTGCATACATAAGTGAATGTTTATGCACTTGTGGTAGAATACACAGGTAACTACCAAAATAATGGAAACAATTGAGTAAATGAGGGATACAAAGTATATTGAAAGCAGGTGCTTCCACACAAGTATGGTTCCTGAGTTAATTAAGCAATTAGCATCCCGTCATATTTAAGGTCATGTATAAAAATGCTGGGCAGGCCATTATTTTGGCAACCATGGCTATGCCCCCATAGGATGACAATGCCCCCATACACAGGACACGAAAGGTCACTGAATGGTTTAATGAGCATGAAAATGATGTAATCCACATGCAATGTCCATCTCAGTCACCAGATGTCAACCCAATTGAACACGTATGGTAGATTCTGGAGCGACGCCTGAGACAGCAGCGGTTTTTGAATACTCATACTAGCCCCATACTATTTGTGACATATTTTGAGTATGTTGTATGCTTATTGGTCATAGTGTGGATATAGTTAGTATGCCAAAAGTTCCCGGATGTCGTAATACATTCGCCCATAATGCAATTCTTCTGAAAATGGGCTTCACCGCTTTAGCTAACTATGACATATGTTAAGAACATATTTAGCAATGTAATAAGGTAATGACTTTTCAAATAAGTTACGTTACATGTTATGTTGTCTGACGATTTGTTAGCTACGCTAGCCTTACAAACCACATAGCATATCATTACAGCAGTTACTTGTATTGACCGTTTAGTTAGCTAGCTATCTAACGTTAGTTGGCTACTAATACATGGAACGTGCCAGTATATTAACTATATGCTATCTAACTAACTACATTTATTGACTTGATTATTCACGTCCTTCTTAGCTTAGCTAAGTGGTATAGTCGTTGTACGTTGTCGATGGACATTGTTAATGAAGTCATAAGATGTCTACCTAGTAATTTGTTATGCTAACAAGCTAGCAACAGCATCAACCTTCGGGAGACAGTCGAAACGCTAGTACACTCACCTGAAAGGATACTGTTCGATTACAGTATACTAAAATGAACTAATATTATATCGTATGTAGTATATACTCATTTAGTATGCAGTATACAGTATGTTATGGGTATTAGAACATAGCTAGCATTTTCCACCACCATCAACAAAACTCCAAATGATGGAATTTCTTGTGGAAGATTGGTGTCGGATTCCTCCATTAGAGTTCCAGACACTTGTAGAATTTATGCCAATGTGCACGGAAGCTGTTCTGTCTTGTGGTGGTCCAACGCCCTATTAAGACACGTTCTGTTGGTGGTTACCTGCATGTGGCGATACAGAAAAAAATAATATCGTAAATGACAAATTAACAATTTAAACATTCTATTTATTACTTTTTAGTTATACTTTTTATTGCCTCACACCCATCACTTTACTTATACATATTTCAATACATATTTAATTTATAATTCAATTGTACATTGCCACACATACTAACGAGATCACTGTCCATCCAGCATGGACATTGTCACCCCAGTTAAGGGTTCCTAATCTGGGGGGCTCTGAGGGCTTGATTCCCTGGTCTGGTGGGTACTATGGCCTACTATGGTACGACTTCTCATTTGTGCTATATATGAGGACCAGGATTGTGTTTGTTTAAACAGTCAAGGACAGAAGATATGCTGGTGCACCCAGTGAAGGTCAGGTTTTCAGGCCAAGCAGCCCACACCAACCCAGTATCACATATTATTGTGAAATAGACACAAATTGCTTATTGGAAATGAGTGACAAGCACAAGAAATTTTTTGTTTTTTTTAGTGTGCAGTATATTATTTTTTAGACAGTGCATTTCAATCACAGATAAAGACAGTAGGTTACTTAAGACAAAAACAATAGGAGGGAGGTTGGGCAGGGGGAATGGGTGGGGGAATAACACAAATGTCTAGCAACCCAAAGGTTGTGTGTTCGAATCTCATCACGAACAACTTTAAAATGTTTGCTAATTAGCTACATTGCAACTACTTAGTATGTTAGCTAACCTGAATCCTTTAACCTAACTCCCAAACTTAACCCTTTATCTACTTAGGTAGGTAGCATTTTAGCTAACTATAACCCCTAACCTTAACCCCCAACCCTATCCTTAACCCATAGCCTAGCTAACGTGAGCCACCTAGCTAGCCTAGCTAACATTAGACACAACAAATTGTAATTTGTGTAATGTACACAAATGCGTTATAATGAAAGAAAATTGTGTACTACACACGAAAGACGTTATGATAAAAACCATCTAATACACATCACAAATTTCGAAGAAGTAATTTGTGTCTATTTCACAATAGGCTGTGATAGTGTGTTGGCCCACACACAGTAGGTTATATTGGGAAGAAGGGTAGTCCATCTAGGCCTCCGCCCTGGAAAATATGCTCTCACTGCCATTATCGCTCAAACTAAAGATTTGAAGATTTCAACAGATAATGTCCATGCATGTTGTTTGTTGTGTCCTTGTGCATACTACTCCAGAAATCAATGTATACAAAAGGAACAATTACAATTCGGTTTACACGCAACAGTGGTTTTAAACAATGGGGTCTAATTAAGTGATAATGCCCGAGTGTAACGATTCTCCTCTTCGTCTGAGGAAGAGTATTCAAGATCGGACCAAAATGCAGCGTGCTACGTGTCCATGTTAAATTTCTTACAACTGAACACTGGATGCAAAATAACAAACGTGAAACAACGAAAATCGAAACAGTCCTGCAAGGTGACACAACACAAAACAGAAAACAACTACCCACAAACACAGGTGGGAACAGGCTACCTAAGTATGGTTCTCAATCAGAGACAACGATTGACAGCTGCCTCTGATTGGGAACCATACCAGGCCAACACATAGAAGTACAAAATCTAGAACAAAACATAGAATGCCCACCCCAACTCACGCCCTGACCAAACAAATAGAGACATAAAAAAGGAACTTAGGTCAGGACGTGACACCGAGAAGCCGGTGTTTGGAGGATATATTGGAATGGGTGTTGTCTCGGGCCGGCAAACCGTGCCAATATATCCTTCAAACACTGGCTTCGAGGACATTATCACTTTTATACAGTGGGTTACCAAAATATTCAAATAATGATTGAAATAGTTTCATTAAAACATTTATTTAGATGAATTTATTCATACTGTTTCATCCTTCCACGAGATAATCCTGACACAAATCTAGGGTTGCTACCCAAGCCGGATGGCCACAGACACAACCCAGTCGTTAAGTATTTTTTGTTCTGTATGGATGCGACCCAATCGTTCTGGCTGGTAATGTTCTTATCTCTTGTTTGCTAGATAGCCAACTACAGCTAACTTACAGTCAGGTCAAACAGTGCAGCCAGAATAACAGCAATGTAGCTGCATTTGCATTCGCTTATTAAGCTGTTTTCTAGTAAAAAATATTTGGATACGTTCGTAAGAATGAGCTACTGATGCGCGATTTCACCTGGCATAGAAAATGTGCGCTCTTGTCAGGACACTGTTGTTCAGAGGAGCTAGCCAACAACACAGCTAACACAATCACTTCAAACTTTCACACCTGCACCCATTCCCCCTCTCTCGGCGCCAGGCTGCCCATCATTACACACACCTGTCACCATCATTACGCACATCAGCCCTCAATGGACTTACCTGAATTCCCTCACGTTTTGATTGCCTTCCCTATATCTGTCTGTTCCTCTGTTTCATCCCCGTGTCAGCATTATTGTTATTTTGTTTTCCCTGTCCAGACGCTGTCCGTGTTCTGTTTCATGTCCGTTGTTTCATTGAATGTTCACTCCCTGTACTTGCTTCTCGTCTCCCAGAGTCGGTCCTTACACAAACTGAAGCTGTAAAGACTGCATACTAGCTGCATTTTGTTTTTCATTTTGCCTGTTTTTTATTTCTTTGTATATGTCCATAGAAATGATGCTGATTCATGATTTTGAACTGTCTGAGAAGAGCTGCCTGCCTGTGTGTGTTGTACCGACTCCCGAAACCTATACGTTCATTACAATAGGACAGCTGGGGATCGAATTTCAATATGGAAACAATGTTGCAAATGAGAGAGAGACCACAAGTTTTTATTCAAATCTCCGCTATTGAATACCAATTCCTAGTATAAAATAAAATGGGAGATAATGTCTAGATGCTTTTTACAGTGGAGATCAAGTTTATATATTGTCTGACTGGGCTGATGTGACAACCAGTGGATTGCGCAGTGAGACGGAACAGAGTAAATAGGCATTTCAAGTCATAGCTTTAGCCGGTGGTAAATTGCGGAATAGACATCAGCTGGAATGCGGTTTTAACCAATCAGTGTCCAGGATTAGACCCACCCGTTGTATAATTATCAATGATCCTCATAATTTTACCCCCAGCTATTTTGTGAATTCACATTCGCAATCGTGTTTAGTAATGACTTGATGCCGGAATTCAGATGTAAAAATAAAAAATAAAAAGTTTTACAAGACAATAAATACGCTTTTTATGATCACTTACGTTTTATATTCTGTGGTTCTTATGTGTGTGTGTGTGTGCACGTGCATGTGAGCTAGTGTGTGTGTGTGCTTGTGGTCAGGGTATCAAAAAGCAATGTGCGTGGTGTGTGAGAGAGAGAGGGAAAGATGAAAAAGCCGATAGAAAGAGAAAAAAAAACAGCTGACGTAACCATAGGCTTTGATTTAATCTGATACAGTATGTAATCCTCATTTTATGAGATTTGAAGCCGTGGAGAGAGCATGTCCTCACACACTGGTCTCTAAGTCCTTGATAGTTTCGAAAGATGTTACTGGAAAACCATAATAAAGCAACAAATTGGCTAAAACCTCAAGCTTGACTGTTGAGTGGCTTTTCACTTCTGTTAGGTCACAAGTATAAGCGCAGTGTCCGTCTGATTGAGGTTAAGTGAATCTTAAGGAGGAAAACACAGAGGTAGTCTCTGGTTGTTTATGGAAGTGCGAGTTCTCACAGTTAGGACACAACGCACATGGGCACAGGGGACTATTTTCGTCTCGTAACTCTACACCAGGTACCCATGTTCAGAATATAAATAACCTGATTTTCTTAGGCGCAGTGTCTGTTTACGTTGAGCCGCTGCTGGCTGACTGGCTTATGTCAGGCGGAAGAGACTCTTCAACTTTCAAAGGTTGTTCATTGAATTACTTGGCAAATTCTCAGGACCAGGTACTGGCAAGTTCCTTTGCATCCTTGATTATCTCTATTGGATTCCGATAGTCACCTGTATCTCTCAGAAGAATAGGCTCTCCAATGCAACACAATTTGACTTGATCCACCTTGAGTGAAATTGACATTCTCTGGTGAGCTCAATAGTGGAGGTTTGTAAAAGTGGAAAGCGCTAAAACGATGACGTCATATCTGAATTCCGATATTTTTATGTGCCTTTGCCACTGGCGCGTTTACATTTTTTGGGTAACATATATTTGGCACTTTCTTCTGCTCTTTTGTATAGCCTGAACCTGACTTGCAATGGATCAACACCAGGACTATATGAACAACGCCCCTAACACCTACAGCTACAACTCCGGGGACAACATGAGCGCTTCCTTAGCCGGCATGACCATCAACGACCTGCATCACCAGGAGAACGGGGTCCAGCTGGGGCACAGGAGCCCAGGGGAAGGCCCCATGAAAGGTCAGCTATTATATCTATCTATCAGCCTGTAAAATAGGCTGCTAAACTAGCACAGACCGTCAAAGCACACGCTTGCTCAATTAACCTCCAGATAGAAACAGAGGGATGTTTTATTGAGGGTATAGCTACTGCGGGGCCCAAAATAGCTTTAGAGGATGGGTGTGTAAAGGAGCTTGAAGGGTAAAAGAATGTCTTCATTAAAACTGCACGAGCCAGAAAAGTGTGATCAGGGGTTACTTATTGTAGTCAAGAAGAACACAACAAATGACTTAATTTACACAGCTTATTTTTATAGCTTTATATAAGTAAACGGATTGGATCTGTGTGGGCGTAGTGGGCAGAGGGTAGCTTTGTAGTCAACAAGCATTATGCTAGCCACAAAAACGTGTCCAAGACTGCCAAATCTAGATGAATGTCTTGAATGATGGCCTTTTTTTCTCTCTCTCTAAAGTCACATGCCATTTCTTAGTCAAAATTCTCTGCAATGAATGGGCCAAGAGGCTGAGGCTTTCTGATTGTTCTATTTTTTTAATCCCTTTACATAAAGCAAACAAGGCATGCTTGACTGGGCCTTCAGTCCCCAGATTGCAGCTGCACTCTCCCGCTCTCCTACTCTGCAATACAGGGATCTGGGTCAGGGACCTCAGAACGCTCCCTGCGCCTCCGTCCACCACCACTGTTACCAATTCATCCCCGTAAACAATCAAGCTTTCAGGACAGTACATAGATCCTTAACCTTTTGTAAAGGCACATTATTAATCAAATGGGTAGTCAATGGAAGGCTAAGACTAGGGAAGGAATGAGGAGATACAGTACAGTAGGGAAAGCCTTGGCAACAGGGAGGTTTGCCCCATGGCGTTGATGGCATATTGCAGTGCCTTCAGAAAGTAATCTTACAAAGTGGGATTCATATGGATTTAATTGTAAAAAAAAATTGTCAACGATTTACACAAAATACTCTAATGTCAAAGTCGAAGACAAATTGTAATATTGGTAAAATAAGAAAAGAAAAACACTAATATACTGTATCTTGATTAGATACGTATTCAACCCCCTGAGTCAATACATGTTAGAATCACTTTTGGCAGCGATTACAGCTCTGAGTCTTTCTGGGTAAGTCTCTAAGAGCTTTGCACACCAGTATAGTACAATATTTGCACATTATTCTTTTAAGAATTCTTCAAGCTCTGTTAGTTGTTGATCACTTGTAAGACAGCCATTTTCTAGTTTTGTTATAGCTGTTCAAGCCAATTTAAGTCAAAACTGTAACTAGGCTACTCAGGAACATTCAATGTTGTCTTGGTAAGCAACTCCAGGGTATATTTGGCCTTGAGTTTAGGTTAATGACCTGCTTGTTTTGGAATTTTTTTGATTCTGTACAGGCTTCCTTTTTTTTCATACACAGGCTTCCTTTTTTAAACCAATCTACCAATAGGTGTCCTTCTTTGTGAGGCATTGGAAAACCTACATGATCTTTGTGGTTGAATCTGTTTGAAATTCACTGCTCGACTGAGGGACCTTCCAGATAATTATATGTGTGGGGTACAGAGAGTCAATCAAAAACCATGTTAAACACTATTATCGCACACAGAGTGAGTCCATGCAACTTATTATGTGACTTGTTAAGCTCATTTTGACTCCTAAATTTATTTAGGCATGCCATAACAAAGGGGTTGAATACTTATTGACTCAAAATATTTCAGCTTTTCATTATTATTTAATTTATAAAAATGTTGAAAAAATAATTCCACTTTGACATTATGGGGTAATTGTGTTTAGGCCAGTAACAAAAAATCTAACACAACAAAATGTGGAAAAGGTTAATTAGTGTGAATACTTTCTGAAGTCACTTTATCTAGAAAGGAGAGAAGAGCACAGTAGCTGTACTAGCAGACTACAGGCGGGGTCACCAACCTCTCACAATGGGGGTTGGCTGTTGTGTTGCAACGAGCGCAACAACAATGATGATAACCTTCTCTTTTTATTCCTGCTGTGCCCCCCAAAATGGCTGCTCTGCCCAAGTAGTACGTAGTCTAGCTTTCCCCAGTTTACAGCCCTCACTAGTGCACTCGTTCTCCCCCTTCGTCCTTCCCCTAGCCACTCGGACGAGCAGGAAGCTACACCGCTCTGAGTTAGGCTCCTACACAGGGCTTAACAGTACTTGCACCGACTGTAAGGCACATAGTGAGTACACTCTACTAACTAGTAGTTACGGGAGACCACTGTGATTTGTTCGTAGTCATCTAGCGTAGATACTAAATATTGACTTCCCAACTGAGTCAAGCGTGTTTTGCGTAGTTTAGTGGTAGATGAGAACATGTCATTGGCAATTAGTGATAATTCTTACTGGTTAAAGAGATGGTTTTCACCCTTTCAGCAATTTCCATTTCATTGCCAGACTGACTACTGCTAACTTAAATAATTGTCACTTATTTTTTATGCTGAAATATGTTGGCAAATGATTGTTTGATGATGTAACAAGCTTGTTCATCGTGCGAGCTAAAGGAACAGGCGCCATTCTCTGAAAGGGGAATTAAAGAGCTGGTCAACGGGTGCAACATTAAGCCTGGATTTAGGGACTAAACATTACAATAATACCCAATAGCTGGGTTTAAATGTTGAAATAAAGGTATTTTGGATTTAATTTCACAGCGTTTGTTGACATTCACTACTTCCATAACCAGTGTTTGATGTGTGGAAAATGTGGATGAGGTTTTTCAGTACTACACACCATATGCACTTGGGGCCAGGGCCATAGATAGATGACTGCTTGGCTTGGGGCCATCTACTAATGATGTGTCTATGCAGTTGTGTTCATTAGGCACCAAACAGACTGAAACAGCACAGGCTACATGCACATGTCAAATATGAAACATTAACATTTTCCCTTTCCTACGGTGTGTCCTTCTGAACACGGCCCAGGTTTCTAACCTAAAGCTTGCCTTTCTCTCCCAGTGGAGCCTGAGGAAGCCACACTAGAGGACAGAGCGGCTGAACCACAGTCTGAGCTCTCTGAACTGGAGAGCAACACCTGTGATGAGGAGGTGCAACTTAGCGCCTCTGGTGAGGAGGAGGTGCAACCTGGTATGCACCCACCACCACCACTGCACTTTGCATTCAGCTTTAATACCAATGTTTCTTCTATCCGTTTAAAAAAGAAATAATCCTTCACTATGTGCAGTACGTGTTTCTATGCAGGATACCATTTTAATATAACTAAACTATTCATTTGTATCATTTTAATATTGCTAAACTATTCATTTGTTTCAGAGCCATAACCCCAAAAAAAGCTTTTTCTTGGTTTGCAGACTTTATTTTCCTTTACAAATGTCGGACAAACTATATGACTAACCTTTGCTTTCTTCTCAGTTTGATTGATTGTGTCTGGCTCTTGTGTTTTAGATTTTCGCTTCTGATCAACTGTCATAATAAAGCAGAATGTTATTTATTAATAATCCATGACATGACCAACCAGGTCTTCTGACCTAAAGTGTGCATTTCTCTCCCAGTGGAGCCTGAGGAAGCCAGACCAAAGCACAGGTTGACTGAACCACAGTCTGAGATTTCTGAACTGGAGAGCATCTGTGATGAGGAGGTGCACCTTTGCACCTCTGGGGAGGAGGTGCAACTTGGTATGCACCCACCACCAGAACCACCACGGTCTTTTGCATTAAACTTTTCTAAAGTTGTTATTTTATATTAATCGCTGGTTCTGCCCCTCTTTTGTACGTAACATGATTATGTTATGTACTGTATCAGCTTAATATTGTTTTAACTATTTGTTGGTTTCAGAGCCACAACCTGAAGAGAGTTAGTGTTTTGGTTGGCTTTTGTTAATGCTTACTTTAATGTCATTTCTGGGTTAACCTTTTTTTCCCTTTTATGAATCATTCTTAATTATCTTAATACTTACTTCTCTCATTAATTTCCCCCAGTGCATTTGGTTTTGTGTGTGTGGTCAAGTTTGCAGCAGACAAATCACAAAGCATAACTTTTTCCCTGGTCCATACACAATACCATAGCAACAGTATCTCAACTAGAATTACTGTCAGCAGTGGGATCAAAAGGCACGCCTCCATTCTGAAACCAGATGGAAACCGGATATGTTACACATAGCATTGTGGGTGTTGTAGTACACTGCGCACCATGTTACATGTTACATAGCCCAAGAGAAAAGGGAAACAGCAGGTTGAAAGGACCCTGTGATATGTTAGAACAGATCAGGAGCCTTCAGATATGGAGGATGCCACACTAATGGAGAACACAGTTGCTGTGCTGCCAGAAGGAAAACCAGGCTAGGTGTCATGTTGGACCATGATTTTTCAATGAAAACAGTGTGTCAGGCTCAGCATCTCCCAACGTCTAGCAATACCTATAACCACCCACACACACAGCTGGATTTAGATATGGATTGTTTAATCAAATGACTTTGTTTTGATGTATGTGAAAAAGGCAGAGGGAAAGATGAGTTGCTGTGGCTTTTGTGCATTAACCAAAAAAACGGTATGCATGGTTTCAAGTATTCTAGGCTGCTCTGCTGTCTTTGCAGTTGCGTGGTTCTTTTGGATGTTATGCACTGTAGCATGTAATGTGTTTGACAAGACCTAATAGTTGGATCCTCTTTTTGTTTCTCTGCACTGCCTCACCGTGTTTGAACAGCAACTGGAGGAACAGCCTCAACAGGTATTTTAGTCGATCACACAGTGGACAATGTTTGCTAACACTTTGGGTATATCTTAGGTAAAGTCCAGATCAGTATTTTATGATATTAGCCATAGCTGCTACAATACTATTGGTGCCATACTACTAAATATAATACGGTAATATAAACTGCTGTGATACATGTTTAAAAGAATATGATGGTTGTTTAAAAGTTCTCAGCATAATTAGACGTATTTTTTTAAAGGCATATTTTGGAATTAAATATGCACCATTCAGTGTGTATCACAGCATATCATCCCAGCACATCTCACAGTTATGTTTACATTGGTCTCATAGTCATCTGTTGTCAATCTTTTCCATTGATCCAGTTGTGAAGCATTTTGTCCATCTTTACGTCATGAATGTTAATGTAAGTTGTTATGTGCATTTTATAAAGCCATTCTATCCATTCCGCACTTTTCATACCCGCTGGACAGACGCAGAGAGCGTCCTGTGACTTCTTTCACGACACCATTATAAACACAAAAACATTTATTTTTTGGTACTTTTCTGTGGTGTTCTCCAAATCATGACTATGTAGTTCACTGTCAAATTAATTTCTCTTTTCTTCTCAAATAAAATTTTAACGGGGAGACGGAAACGACTGGAATAAATTCACAATTAAATCTGCCTTTCCAAAAAACTAGAGGAACCTGGTGTGGGAATCCTCAGTGGATTTGTGTTGGCGCCGCCTAATGGATCGGAAGCTGCTGAAGACACAGAGATTGGGGCAGGACTTGGCTTCAAGATCTTGGGAGCTTTCTGTTCTCTGGACTCTGAAGCTGCAGACTCAGAGGGGGCACAGGGGGGAGACTTTGGGAAGAAGTTGAGTAACTCTTTATGGACCTCTGGAGACCATACCCAGGGGTCAGAGGGGAGAGGGGACCTCCCATCCGCCAGGGGGGTCAGTCCAGATTCTCAGAGAGCGGTCAGTCTTGATGCACCTGAGTGCTCCTCTGGGCAGAGCGATCCGCTGGGCACCTCTTTAGTCCGCAGCACAGCCTTTGAGGACCTCACCTCTGTTGAAGAGAATAGATTGTGGGTAGATGAAGACCAGAGTCTAAGGATTTCAAAAGAAGCCAAAAAACAAGGACTGGCTTTCGATTATGCCGAGTCTCTCCAACAGGCTGCTGCTGCTTCTAATACTGGATCTAAGGAGTTTGTGCCAGGAAGCCCTGATTCCTTTCCGGTTCACAGTCTATCCTCTTCCCACTTTTTTCTGGAAAACTCTGTACCAGTGGACAGAAGCCCCAGACATTATTCAGAATATCTCCAGGAGGTACATGACGCTGTCTCATCAGCTTTAAAGGACACTGCCCAGTTTGATGTGGACAACCGGCTGGAGCGACAAATAGAGCCACAGGTCAATGGAAACACGGTGTCTTCTGATAGTGACAAACATTTGACAACAGTACTATCTGACATAGGTGTAATTAACCCTGTTTTAGAATTAGAAGGAGCAAGCTATATGTCCATACCTGATTTCGTCGAGGATCCCAATACGAGAGATGTTGTACAGTCCACCAAGACCACAAGTGAACTCCAGAAAACTCCCCAAAGTTCTCCCGCAAGAAAGTCATTGGTCCCGGTTGCTATATACAAAGGTCTGTTTGCAGTTCTATTCACCAAATCCCAAACTAAATCTTCTTCAGTTAATTTCATCCTCTTTATTTTACCAAACAGCTACCGTATGCTATGCAGCATTCGCTCCCCTGAAAATGCGCTATGGAACTTCACGTTTGGCTGAGGATAAGCTTGTCGTCCTCCCTTCCCTTTGTTTTTGTTTCCTCCTGTCTGTGTTGTTCTTTCTGCTGGCCTTGCAGACCCCAAAATCCACTACGGTTTACGGATCTCACAAATGCTTTGAGTGTTTCCAGTCAACAAGTCCTGTGTGTTACAGTCACTATGCATGTTTTTGAGAGTTCCACATCTTTGTGATTGTCTTTCATTTGGTCTCCACTTCCCTATGCACACATACATACAAAGAAACATGTCAATGGCCTCTCGAAGTTTGTTCACTCGGTGAGCTAAAAAAAAAAGGGCAATAGATATTTTTGTCTGAAGGGTCCAATATGCTAAATGTCTGTTTCCCCTTTTTCTTCCACAGCTCAAGCAAAGATTGAAAACGACAATGCTGATAAGAAGGTAGGCAACGTATCCCATAGCAGTACACATGGACAATGCTACACATTTCTTCTTAATTTGTCATTGAAAACTTATTTGAAATCATATTTCCTTATCAGTATGAACCTTTAACTCATGTGAATCCATGCCTGTTTTATGACATTTCTTCATTTACTTTCAAGGTATTCAAACAATTTTTTTACACTCATTGCTTCCAATCATACAAAGACAACCAAAACTGCCACCAAAGCTAGACCCACATCTGGCCTTAAAAGACCTTCCCCAGTCAACAGAACCAGAAATGGGCCCACCTCCTTACCCACTAGAGCCAGCAGTGTAGGGGCCAGACAGTCCCGTGTAAGTATGGCACAAGCCTGCACACGGCTGAGAGTGGTACAACCCATGCACCCCTGCATACGGCTGATAGTGGTGCAGGCCAGACCTTACCGCCACCTAACAAACAGCATTTTTCCCTGTTCATTAACTGATGCCAACACTCACTAACTCCCAGTCTTGCCTTTTTTCGATTGTAACCCCTTATGATTGTAAGGGTGTGTTTGAAGGTTTTCAAAATATACATTAGATTAAATGGGGCCCACACTCTGGATTGCTCAATTCTTAATAGGTGCAATTGTATTGCTATTTGCTAAACATAAATACATCATTCATAGTTAGTTTTTCACAATTCCTGACATTTAATCCAAGTAAAAATTCCTTGTCTTAGGTAAGTTAGGATCACCACTTTATTTTAAGAATGTGAATTGTCAGAATAATAGTACAGATAATGATTTATTTCAGCTTTTAATTATTTCATCACATTCCCAGTGGGATAGCATCGCCTTTAAATTGTTTAACTTGGGTCAAACGTTTCGGGTAGCCTTCCACAAGCTTCCCACAACAAGGAAGAACAACGAATTTTGGCCCATTCCTCCTGACAGAGCTGATGAAACTGAGTCAGGTTTGTAGGCCTCCTTGCTTGTACACGCTTTTTCAGTTCTGCCCACACATTTTCTATTGGATTGAGGTCAGGGCTTTGTGATGGCCACTCCAATACCTTGACTTTGTTGTCCTTAAGTCATTTTATCACAACTTTGGAAGTATGCTTGGAGTCATTGTCCATTTGGAAGACCCATTTGCGACCAAGCTTTAACTTCCTGACTGATGTCTTGAGATGCTGCTTCAATATATCCACATAATTTTCCTTACCTCATGATGCCATCTATTTTGTTAAATGCACCAGTCCCTCCTGCAGCAACCCCCGGGATTCACGGTTGGGACGGTGTTCTTCGGCTTGCAAGTCTTCCCCTTTTTCCACCAAACATAACAATGGTCATTATGGACAAACAGTTCTATTTTTGTTTAAACAAACCAGAGGACATTTCTTCAAATGAGGACATTTCTTCCCCATGTGCAGTTGCAAACCGTAGTCTGGCTTTTTTATGGCAGTTTGGGAGCAGTGGCTTCTTCCTTGCTGAGCGGCCTTTCAGGTTATGTCGATATAAGACTTGTTTTACTGTGGATATAGATACTTTTGTACCTGTTTCCTCCAGCATCTTCCCATGGTCCCTTGATGTTGTTCTGGGATTGATTTGCACTTTTTGCACCAAAGTACGTTCATCTTAAGGAGACAGAATGCGTCTCCTTCCTGAGCGGTATGACGGCTGCGTGGTCCCATGGTGTTTATACTTGCATACTATTGTTTGTACAGATGAACGTGGTACCTTCAGGCATTTGGAAATTGCTCCCAAGGATGAACCAGACTTGTGGAGGTCTACAATTGTTTTTTCTGAGGTCTTGGCTGATTGTCAAGCAAAGAGGCACTGAGTATTAAGAGTATTAAGGTAGGCCTTGAAATACATCCTCCAATTGACTCAAATGATGTCAATTAGCCTATCAGAAGCTTCTAAAGCCATGACATAATTTTCTGGAATTTTCCAGGCTGTTTAAATGCACAGTTAACCTAGTGTATGTAAACTTCCGACTTCAACTGTACGTGTGTGTGTGTGGTGCATATGTGTTTGTCCATGTGTGTGCGTGCCTGTGTCAATGTGTCCACTTCCTGTCCTTGGTCTCAACCTGTCTCTCGGGGACCTGCAGCTCTCACTGTAGAGTAGATTGGAGAGGGAGGTTACTCCTTTTTATTTTTTAAATATTTTTTTGTACAATAGTTCAATCTGATGTATAGACAGGGGTGAAAGTAGATTAGTATTTTACATTTCTTTAATGTCATTTCTTACTGGTACAGGACACCCAAGTGCGCTCATGCATTTTTTTTCAATACTACAAAAATTACAGGGGAGCTTACTCTGCTGACACTGTCACGGATTCCCCCAGTACTGTTGCTCTTTCCGTGCACCAGGTCCAGTGCACCAGATCAAGAGGTCTACTTTGCCGGCTGAACTGTCTCATTACGCACACCTGATTCCTATTCCCCTGATTAGTAATTGTATATATGTGCCCTCTGTTCACCATTGTCTTGTTGGTTATTGTTCCCATGTCCGTTGGTCTGTGAGTACCTGTGCTTTGTTATTTTGGTTTTCGTGCTGCGTGTATTGTGCACTTGTTATCACGGCTCTCACCCCATGTATTGTTGTGCATTTGTTATTACTGGTCTCGCCCCGTGTAGTGGATTGCGGGTCTCGTTACGTGTAGTGGATTGCGGGTCTCGTTCCATGTATTTATTCAAGGTTTTACCTCGCTCTTTTGTTTGGGTTACATCCCTGTGTTTTTGTATACGTGTTTGTTTTGGGCTTCGTCCCCGTGCCTTTTCATGGCATGTTGTATATTTTGGGTGGAGTATTAAACCCCCCCTATTACAAATTCCTGCGCCTGTCTCCAATCATTTATACAACATGACAGAATAACCAACCCTAAATGGAGACAATGGGAATGGCCCGTCTGACCACACTGCAACTAGCCCGTCCCATGCGCCTGTCTCCAATCATTTATACAACGTGACAGAATAACCAACCCTAAATGGAGACCGTGGGAATGGCCCGTCTGACCACGCTGCAACTAGCCCGTCCCATGCGCCTGTCTCCAATCATTTATACAACGTGACAGAATAACCAACCCTAAATGGAGACCGTGGGAATGGCCCGTCTGACCACGCTGCAACTAGCCCGTCCCATGCGCCTGTCTCCAATCATTTATACAACATGACAGAATAACCAACCCTAAATGGAGACAGTGGGAATAGCCCGTCTGACCACGCTGCAACTAGCCCGTCCCATGCGCCTGTCTCCAATCATTTATACAATGTGACAGACTGACAAACAGATCAATAAAAATGATGTCTGATCCATATAATCGGCCTACGAGACGGGGGACACATAAATACAATATGAAGTCCATCTAACCCGGAGGAGGAAATTATTGTCAAAAAACGAACAAGTGGCACTGACTTAATGATAAACAGTGAATATGCATGCTCACTGCTGTTCTCCTCTGGTGCAAATAGGCTACTGTTTGCTCAATTAAGTAAATCATTTTAATTTTGAACTAAAAAAACAGATTTGAATCTTTTCATTGTCATCCCTTTACAGCAATAGACTTTTGCTTCCTGAAGTTTTTCGAGTTTTTCTGTGATTGTATTTTTAAATATTGCAATATGCCTGGCCTGGAGGGGTCTCGCTGCTTGCCACTGACAGACTTAACAATCATCTATTTGGTATTTGCAGTGCGCGCTGCGCAAATTGCAGACCCTTCTGACTGTAGGCTATGCGGTTTAAAACAGAAGCTAATGATCCTCTGTGGCCAAATAATGCTTTCTGGTGGAGTAGCCTATTTCAAATTGTATGTATTTCTGTATAGACGGGAGTAAGTTAACTAGGCTATATAATCTTGGCAATTGAATTCAATTTACTTTAGGGACACGCTGCCTATGCCTTTTCATGTGGCATAAACACAACCAGTTATGTATTCATCTGATTGTCAAACAATCACTTAGCAAAGGAGCTCCTGTAGGCCACCTACGCACATTCGCTCACTCTCAAAATTATTTCAGCATCCAAACCTCAAATATGCGCTGTGCTCTCGCAATTTGATGAATGAAAATAGACATCTGTTACAAAACACCTACGTGTAATGAAATTCTGGCATTGTCATTAGGCCTACACTTGTAGCCTGAATTGATGCATCCACAGTTGTCCACGTGCGCCTCGATCTCTGCCATTCATCTCCGCCTTGTCTGCATGCTAGTCTCGGCCACTCATCTCTGCCTTGACAAAATGTAAGTGTTCTCAAACCACAATGCAATTTGGAGAGTATACCACCCGGTTTCCAGTCAATCCGCTAATTTGTCATGTGGCTGACCTGCTGTAATGGTGTAATAGCCATGAGTTTTTTTGGGCACGTTGTATTAATTGTGGTAGGCTCACGTTTTACCGCCGTATCCCCCGCTATTTATTTTACCGGGTCGCTGTACCAGACCCTGCTGTCTTACTTCCATGTTCAATCTCAATGTCAATCTCGTTATTGGAGCTACTAGCCACAGCATCGTCAGACTGCATCGGGATGGGTGTATATGAAGGATCAGAACCCTGACTGGACCTTTGGTCCTGGTCAAAGTTCTGACTAGTGATCCGGTCCTGGTTGGATCCAGGGACAGACATCCTTAAGTTTGAAGCCGTACAGAAGGACCAGTAGAATGAGGAGAATGATGATGACAACTCAGTCCGAACATCTCTTATGCACTCTGGACATACTTTAGTAGTACCAACCTGCAAACGGCCATCGGGTCCTAATGGCCTGGTACTCAGGGCTCTATTGTCCCTCTAACCATTTTGACATCAATGGAAATGCTATCGAAAATAACATCAAACACATCATCAACACATCATGCATTCAAAACTCACCTCAATGTGATAATCATTTTGAAGAAAAAAGTTCAACAGCAGGTTGATACTGAGTAAAACGTGGTTGTTCTGGATGTTGTTTCTAAGCCTAATACCCTGACTACACCGCTCGCGTCACGTGCGTGAACGTTGCAAAATACATTTAGGAATCTGTTATTCAATTATTGCACCCACACTGCTTGTGTCAACGAGCGTCTGCGTTGCCAAGGGCTAAAATAGAAGTCATTCCTATTTCTGACGCAGATCGCGCTGCAAGTCCTGCCTCTCCCATCTACTCATTGGTTTATAGAAGGAGGTACCCACGTGCCATCTCCTCATTGGTTATACCCACATCGGTGATTGAAAGATGAACTGTTGTGGTAATACTATGAAAGTTTAGATGCCAATCACCATATAAGTTCAACAATGAAAACGCCTGGAAGGAGGAGATATGACTAGAAACGATTCGGTTGACCGTTTTTATGTGTGGATTTATTGTCGGAGTAGAGGACCTTGTGCATTTCAGGTAAAATAACAACCTAATGTTTAGATCCTAGGACAAATTAGCTAGCAACAGCAAGCTAGCTAAATAGGACAAATTAGCTAGCAAGTGCAAGCTAACTAGCTAAATTGCCATAAATGTTTAATGCTTTTCGACCTGTCCCCAAATTAATGTCATTGGTTCAGAGTTTGTTTTGATATTTTAACCTGCGTGTCGTGATCGCCTTTGGTGTAGGGGGACAAAATAAATGTATGCACGATGGCGCACGCCCGCAGCGGTTTGGGTTCCTTCCGTGTAGTAACTAAATGGACAGCGCTTTCTAAGGTGATGATTAATTCAAAACACTCATACGCATATCAAAGCTTATGCATAGGGTTATGAGCCCAAGCCCGAACTACCCATGGCAGAACATAAAACAAATCTGCTTTAAGATGTCTTTGGTACATGATTAGTCTAGCCCATACTCCAAAATGAAACAAATTTGAGTAATTGCCTTTGAGTGTGGACTGTATTATTATGCATACTGGATGGACTGGTTACCTTATACTATGCTCCAAATTGTCTATCCCCTAGTCTCTGAGAAAGTATAGCCCTAGGTGATGCTGTTGGTTAATTGATTGTGCAGAGCGGCTATCAGTTATATTTTCATAATTAATTGGTTACACATTACCTTCACCTATACAGAATATCTCACCACCATGTTTCCATCTCCTCTCTCCTTTATTCCTTTCTCGGGCACACAGAGGGGCTGTCAACAGTTTAGTGAAATATGTTTCATTGCGAAAACAGATTTCACTTGGTTTCCCAAATTAAGCACTGGGTAGCTGCAGGAACAGGCTTGGAGAGCCTATTGCCTGAAGTGAAATAAGTGTTCTTATATTTATTTCTCATCTGCTCATATTAAGCACAGCTCTCCTATAAAACTGAAGTAGCTTACCCCGCATCATTAAAAAATATGTTTTGATATCTAAGACATTGTAAGGTTTGTGTCATTCACACCTAAAGTTGCCAAATAACTCTAAATCTAGCGTATAGGATCTGTTTCAAATTACACCTGACATAATATGTACACTCGCTCCAGAATGGGAAAAATATCCTTTCTATATTCTTCTCACTATTAAACGATTTAATATAAAATAATGGCACGGGACTTATAGCTTATAGATTGTCAGCTAAATGAACATGCCTACAGCCTATGACATGGTGCATTGCCAGATAACATACAGTAGGCCAACTCATATTCTGAAATACATTTTCTTCAAATCATAATGTTTATTTAGACCTGACTAAAATAAATCATGGATTTGTTGTGATTGTATATTCAATTGATTTATTATACTTTTTTAAATGAAGATGTTGCAATGGTGCATCAGCGGCTTGTGTGGAGGCCTGGTGATGCTAAATATGTTTATGTTAATTAACTGTCATTTACCATGAGACCGGCAGTCTTTTGCATGACAATAAACGGCTGAAAAATTGTTGATACAGTTGTTGGTTACCCAGCTAGCTAATTTGAGCCATATTAGCATTGCTATGAAGTCAGTGAAAACACAAAACAAGACATGTTATCCAAGAACAAGATGAAACTAGCTGAAACTAGTCACATACGATTCCCCACATTGCAGTTTCTTGCCGTTGTTGGTAGCCATCTGGCCATCCAGAATCACAACAACTCACAGACTTTTGCCCCGTTGAAGCGTGCGCATAGGTTTCGTGACGTTGTCAGCTAGCCCACCTATACCTTTTGCACTTCCAGAATGAGTCTCCTCCTCCCTGTATGTCACATTTTAGAGGGACAGTCTGTTGAATATCTGTAGCCAGTTATGATGCAGGGTGAGAACAGCCTTGAGTGTGTCCAGAGTAGATGTGTATGCTCACTAAGAGTAGCAGAGTGAAGTGTGTTCCATCTTGCCATGCCAGTGAGTAACTCGTTAGCCCATGTTAACGACTTCCTGTATACTGAAACTCTGATCCGTGCCTCAATCAATCACAACACGGCCATTTCCGAGAAACAAGCCCTTGCACAGTTTCACTGTCACACCTTCAGTACTATGAATTATGTATACAAGGCTGCAGTGATGGTGCATAACCAACTCCTATGGGGGTTGCCATCTGTTACAGATACTGTACATTGTGGATGGTAGTTAGCTGAAGCAAGCTTAGTGTCGCGCTATGAATGTCTGAGGCCGATGCTATTTGTCCATATTGAAAGCCACTTGAATGATACTGCACTTATGCATTGAGGCTATATAATCTTGGCATGCATTTTTCCATGTTTAAAGGACTGCAATTGACCCCTAAAATAAAGCTTGTTTTATGGCTCTGAATGCACGTTCAGCATGCAGTCAAGGCTAAAGGCCACATTTCGGGTAGCTAGTGCTCTTAAATCGTATCCAGATTGACAGAAGGGTGAGGGTTATATGAGGGTTATATTCATAATAACTTATCTATCTAAATACACTTGGAGTAGCATTAGCTACGGGCTCCCGAGTGCAGCAGCGGTCTAAGGCACTGCATCTCAATGCTAGAGGCATCGCTACAGACCCTGGTTAGATTCCGGGCTGTATCACAACCGGACGTGATTAGGAGTCCCATAGGGCAGCGCACAATTGGCCCGGCGTCGTCCGGGTGAGGGTTTGGCCGGGGTAGGCCGTCATTGTAAATAAGAATTTGTTTTTAACTGATTTGCCTAGTTAAATAAAGGTGAAATAAAAAATAGCTACATTGTCAATAGGCAATGCAATCTAGGTAACTAGCTAGAAACAAAAGTATAATTTCATATTCGAAAAATACAATATCAAGAGTGCTGATGGATCAACCAGTCAATCAAGAGCATGTTGGTTGATAATTTGTCACTAATGTCCTTTTCAACCCTTTGTTTATTTTTCTGGGGCTGTAAAGACTTTGGGCGGTGCTAGGCCACAGGCCCCCGGAACCAAGATTCCCGCCAAAACCCCAGCTCCAGGTATGTAGCTAGCTAGCCTGCAATGTGCAGCACAAAAAGCATTATTGACAAACCTCTGATTATGCCTAATGTATGCTGTTTATTTTTGTGATACAGCAAGTGGCAAGAACAAAGGTAAATCGAAAAATGTATTCATTTTATTGAACCCATTAGTTTAATCAGGACTAGCCTTCAGTTGTTTCTTTGTACGATCTTTCACTGGCCTTGCAATAACTGTACATTTACGGTCTTCAAAAAAGGCTCACTGTACCCTTTCAATACTCTCTAAAGACAACACCAGTGGACAGAGCAGCCCTGGTACTCCCAAGTCTCCCTCCAGCAAGACTCTTCCCGGAAAGCCCTTGGCTGTGGCCACAAACCAGGTGAAAAAGGTTGCGGTGGTGCGCACCCCACCCAAGTCTCCTGGCTCTCTCAAGAGCCGCGCCCCTGCACCCCTCACCGCAGCGGCCCCCTTGCCGGACCTGAAGAACGTCAGGTCCAAGATCGGCTCCACAGACAACATCAAGCACCAGCCTGGAGGAGGAAGGGTAAGTTCGGGCTCTATTTGGTGTTACTACATGGCAATGTGCCTCACACAACCTTGATATTCCATTCCTCTCATCCACTGTCTCTTCATCTGCTTTAGTGTTTTACACAGTGATGGAAGCTCTCACTCCGATGACTAACTGTTGCGTGGCTAGTCGTTGTTGTTTTGAGAGATTTCTTTTATCCGTCTCAGACAGCTCACTTGAATTAGTGTAGAGTCCTCTGCTTTGAATCCCTTGAAGGATAACAGTCTCTTCCCCTACCTCTGCACTTTTCCAGGTACAAATAATTGAAAAGAAGATCGACTTAAGCAATGTGCAGTCTAAGTGTGGCTCCAAAGACAATATCAAACATACACCCGGAGGTGGAAATGTGAGTAACTAAGGGATGAACTCAACACCTGAGTCTTGAGTCTCTCTACAGTTATGATCATCGAAGCAACCTTTTAAAAAAATTGGAAATGTCCTACCCCATCTTTGCTGGCTCTCATGTCATTCCTCATCACAAGCTTAATTATCATAGGTGCACAAACTCTACAATGTACTCCTTTAAAGGATTAAGTGAGTCAAAATGTCTGCCCTATGCTTTCATCCCTACAAGCGGTCAGATTCTACCTTTCTTTTGGTATGGTCCTCATCTGCAGCCTCGCTGCATTTGACTACTCAAGGCTAATACTCCTTTTCCTTTACTTCTACTTTCAGGTCCAAATCCTCGAGAAGAAGTTGGACGTAAGCAATGTCCAGGCTCGTTGTGGATCCAAAGCCAACCTGAATCACACTCCTGGAGGAGGCAGGGTGAGTAACAAAACATTATTCACAAACCTGATCGTTTCTGTTCCATCACTGCCCCGTCTTTTTGACCCTGAGGGAATCATGATAAAAGAGAGGAGAATAGTGCAATAATCAAATATGCGAACATCTCCCAATAACAAGCAATACCCTGTAGTATCATTAGCAGGCAGCAGCTACTTAGGGGTCGATAAATATTTTATAACTCGTTAAAGGGCGTCATGAAAGCTTCTGTGGATACTTTATATTGACTATTAAAAGTGTTAATGAAGGACAACATTTTTTAACAATTTTATTTGTTGACAGGTACCATTATCTAGCGTGCACAATTTGGCACATAATGTTTTGATTTAATTTTCTGGTTGAAAAGACATTATAATAACCAGATTGCATCCAACTGGTTTCTGTTATAACCAGGTACAGTAAAGGTGTATTTCCCATGAGGTATTGATCTCATGAAAAATACATCTTGTTTGGTTGTTATCTGGTCAGATCACAATCAGAAAAATACATATTTTCTGGTTGCCGAACATTTGTTTAAACGTCCTAATACAACAAGTATACAACTTAAAGACATAATAAAATGTAAATTCAACCAGTTGTGCCCACTGGGTAGGTCATTCATGAGAACAGATTTCACTACCTCAGTCTTCCACTCCTGCAGCCTTGCTGCTTTGGATTACTCCAACATAATGGTCTCTTTCCTATCCCTCTATACCTTTATCTTTCAATGCAAGCCTACTAGAAAGTGTGTGCCCCCCAGGCGTAGAGGGAAGCAAAAGTAATTCCGCTACCTAAGAATAGTAAAGCCCCCTTTACTGGCTCAAATAGCCGACCAATCAGCCTGTTACCAACCCTTAGTACATTTTTGGGGGAAATTGTTTGGCCAGATACAATGCTATTTTACAGTAAACAAATTGACAACAAATGTTCAGCATGCTTATAGTGAAGGACATTCAACACGCACAGCACTTTCACAAAACGTATGCGTTATGGCTTTTCACTGCCTGCTATATTGTGGATAAAGAGTTACCTGTCTAACAGAACACAGTTCTTTTAAAGGAAGCCTCTCCAACATAATCCAGGTAGAATCAGGAATTACCCAGGGCAGCTGTCTAGGCCCATTACGTTTTAACATCTTTACTAATGACATGCCACTGGCTTTGAGTAAGTGTCACTAGTGCCACTGGTGTCTATGTATGCAGATGACACAACACTACATGTCAGCTACTACAGCGACTGAACAAAGAGTTGCAGTTAGTCCTCAATTTTTCTAAAACTAAAATCATTGTTTTTGAGACAAATCATTCCCTAAACCTCAACTAAATGTTGTAATAAATGTGGAAATTGAGCAAGTTGAGGTGACTACACTGCTTGGAGTAACCCTGGATTGTATACTTTTATGGTCAAAACATATTGTTACAATAGTTGCTAAGATGGGGAGAAGTATGTCAAAAATAAAGCACTCCTCTACCTTAACAGCCCTGTCACCAAGGCAGGTCCTGCAGGCCCTAGTTTTGCCGCAACTGGACTACTGTTCAGTCGTGTGGTCAGGTGCCACAAAAAGGGACTTAAGAAAATTGCAATTGGTTCCGAACAGGGTAGCACGGCTGGTCCTTGGATATACACAGAGAGCTAATATTAATAATATATTTAACTAGGCAAGTCAGTTAAGAACAAATTCTTATTTTCAATGACCGCCTAGGAACAGGGGGTCAACTGCCTTGTTCAGGGGTAGAATGACAGATTTTTACCTTGGGGATTCGATCTTGCAACCTTTCGGTTACTATTTCAACACTCTAACCACTCGGCTACCTGCTGCCCAATATGCATGTCAATCTCTCCTGGCTCAAAGTGGAGGAGAGATTGACTTCATCACTACTTGTATTTATGAGAGGTATTGACATGTTGAACTAATGGTGCACAGCTCGGACACCCATGCATACCCCATAAGACATGCCACAAGAGGTCTCTTCACAGTCCCCAAGTCCAGAACAGACTTTGGGAGGCACACATTACTACATAGAGCCATGATTACATGGAACTCTATTCCACATCAAGTAACTGATGCAAGCAGTAAAATTAGATTAAAAAAACAGATAAAAATACACCTTATGGAACAGTGGGGACTGTGAAGCAACACAAACATAGGCACAGACACATGCATATACATACACACTATACACGTACAGATGGATTTTGTACTGTAGATATGTGGAAGTGGTGGAGTAGGGGCCTGAGGGCACACAGTGTGTTGTGACATCTGTGAATGTATTATAATGTTTTTAAAATTGTATAAACTGCCTTCATTTTGCTGGACCTCTCGAAGTGTAGCTGCTGCCTTTGACATAATAAATACAAATAAAAATACCTTTGTACTTTTCCAGGTAGAAATACTTGATCAGAAGATCGACTTTAGTAATGTCCAGTCTAAGTGCCGCTCCAAAGACAATATCAAACATATACCTGGAGGTGGCAATGTGAGTAACTAAGGGATAAACTCAACACCTCCTGCATCTTGAGTCACTCTAGAGTTTTGATCATCGACGCAAACGTTGGTAAAAAAAAAAGTTCCTGAAAAGTTCCTTTCCTTCTCTACTGGTCCCTTGTCATTACCTGCATCTTGAGTCACTCTAGAGTTTTGATCATCGACGCAAACGTTGGTATTTGTTCCTTATATTACCTACAACCAGTCTAATGTATTTTTTTTATACGGAGTTCTGGTTTCGCCTCCTTTACCATGGTCCTCATACGCAGCCGTGCTGCTTTCTGATTGCTCAAGGATAACAGTCTCTTCCTACATCTGCATTTTTCCAGGTGCAAATACTAGAAAAGAAGGTGGACGTAAGCAATGTCCAGTCTCGCTGTGGCTCCAAAGATAATATCAAACATACACCCGGAGGAGGCAATGTGAGTAGGCCTTACTAAAGGGTCGAACCCACGGCTCCCTGCAGAAACCGCTTTTGCCAAAGCCCTTCCCTTTTCCAGTGGGATAATTTGCATCTGCACTAAGGAACTAGTCAAACACCTTTGCACGGAAATCCCTGCCTCGATTGTGTTAATCTGTCCCAATCTGTGTGACTACAACTCTCCCACTACTACAACTGTGAGATATTAATATGTTGCGTTAACAAGTGGTCATAAAGCCTCTATCAACTGTCATGAGCGTGTCATATGCTGTACATAATTATAACAATAGATGTTGGTGAAATGGTCCAACACTTTTATTTTGCATGCAGTGGTACGCAACAGGGTTAGGTGTCTATTCCATTTCAATTCAGCCAATTCTGGAAGCAAACGCAAATGTCAATATTCATCATTAAAATTTGAATTTCAATTCACTCCCTGAATGTACCCCAACCCTAGCTAGCTGACCTAAATTGCTGTTTGTGTCAGGACCCTGTTACATCATATGGCATCAGCTGCAACCACCAAGGAAATCTTATGCAATGCTCATGACAACCTAAAGTAGGCTTAATGATGTTTCTCCCCACCCCCCTCTAGAGAATATGTGTACCTGTGTTTTTCTGTGTTTGCCGATTTAAATAATGTCAAACTTTACCTTTAAACAAAATGCATGGAGTACCTGGACGGGTACTTAATAAGTGGGACCGAACTGATCAGCTGAGTTTTGTAGTGTACTTTTTTTCCTAAAATGAAAAATACTTGCAAATGTCAAGCACACAAGCATCAAATGGGACAGAAGCCACCCTTAATGCCCATTAACAAAAGTGTGTCTGTCCTATGCTTCTGCTTGGAGTTGCCAGCCTATTGTAGTGAACAGCAAATAAGTGACCTCATTCAAGCGAGACAAAGAGCTTTGTGTCGAGAGACACCAGCCGGGCCCTTCACTCCGGGCTGCATGTGATGAGGTCATCAGATCCAGGGCTTGGATTGTGAAACTTGACTTTTGAATCTAAAAGCAACTTTAACCCTTTTGGATATAAACTTGACCAAGTCAAATGGCAATGTACTGTATAATATATACATGTAGCAATTCGAAATAACAGCAATGTCTAAATTTGAGATATCGCTACAAAGTTTGCATTTTAAATGAATGCCGGCATAGAATGTGAGAATACTTAATGAACTGAAAACACTATTTAAAGTATTCATTGAGTTTCAAATGATACAGTTAAATCAGCACGGGGATCTTGACTTTGAGTCAATCGGTATTGTCCAGTAATAGTGTGTATCTTGTTAACAGTGTTTTACTCTCCCCAACGACCACCTGAATTACACTAACAGGCCAATGCAGAGGGCAAGGTCCTATGTGGTTGCATGCATCACAAGATCAACATCACCAATACACATTTCTCCTTCACTTGGAGGAAACATTTCATGAAATGATATGTATCGATTTTTTTCTGTTTTTTTTTGTTTTCTATCCCTGCACAGGTTCAAATAGTCCACAAAAAGATTGACCTGAGCAATGTTAAATCAAAATGTGGTTCTACAGCCAACATCCACCACAAGCCAGGTAGGTCTTAAACGTAAAGGGACATTACACTACAAAATGAAAGTTTGTCATTTTTTTTCAAGACTTCAAAAGTAGTCTTTCCCTCCCCAGTGACGTGTCCAGAACATTTAGAATGGGATGGCCAAGGTGGGGGACAGACCCAGTTTAGGGGGTCCATAAAATGTTAAACCTTAATTGATGCAAGGTGGATTTTTTTTCTTCCCAATACAGTGATGGTGGTTCAACACGTTAACGCTTAGGTTTGGTCTCTTCAAAACTTCCATCGGTAGATTTAGTTAAACGTTTTGCTTGCTCAATGAAAGATCTCTTTTTGAACATCTCTTTTTTTTATCTTGAAAGGTGAGTGTCATTTTAAAGCGGCGCTTGATTTCTGATTTCCCAAGTGCAATGCTTTGGGATGGACACCCAATAAGAGAAGACAAAAGATAATCTAAGATGGCGGTATATACAGTACCAGTCAAAAGTTTGGATACATTCAAGAGTTTTTCTTTATTTGGACTATTTTCCACATTGTATAATAATAGTGAAGACATCTACACTATGAAATGGCACTTATGGAATCATGTAGTAACGAAAAAAAGTGTTAAACAAATACACTATATTTTAGATTCTTAAAAGTAGCCACCCTTTGCCTTAATGACAGCTTTGCACACTCTTGGCATTTTCTCATCCAGCTTCACCTGGAATGCTTTTCCAACAGTCTTGAAGGAGTTCCCACAAATGCTGAGCACTTGTTGGCTGCTTTTCCTTCACTCTGCGGTCCAACTCATCCCAAACCATCTCAGTTGGGTTGAGGTCAGGTGATTGGGGAGGCCAAGTCATCTGATGCAGCACTCCATCACTCTCCTTCTTGGTCAAATAGCCCTTACACAGCCTGGAGGTGTGTGGGGTCATTGTCCTGTTGAAAACAAATGATAGTCCCACTAAGCTCAAATGACATGGGATGTCGTATCGCTGCAGAATGCTGTGGTAGACCTGCTTGTTAAGTGTGCCTTGAAATTCTAAATAAATCACTGACAGTGTCACCAGCAAAGCACCCCCACACCATCACACCTCCTCCATGCTTCACGGTGGGAACCACACATGCAGAGATTATCCGTTCACCTACTATCTCACAAAGACAGAGCTTAGAACCAAAAATCTCAACTTTGGACTCAGACCAAAGGACAGATTTCCACCGGTCTAATGTCCATTGCTCGTGTTTCTTGGCCCAAGCAAGTCTTTCTTCTTATTGGTGTCCTTTAGTAGTGGTTTCTTTGCAGCAATTTGGCCATGAAGGCCTGATTTCACGCAGTCTCCGTTGAACAGTTGATGCTGAGATGTGTCTATTACTTGAACTCTGTGAAGCATTTATTTGGGCTGCAATCTTGAGGTGCAGTTAACTCTAACTTAACCTCTGCAGCAGAGTTAACTCTGGGTCTTTCTTTCCGTGGCAGTCCTCATGAGACAGTTTCATCATAGCATTGTAGTTTTGCGACTACACTTGAAGAAACTTTCAAAGTTCTTGAAGTTCCAGATTGACTGGCCTTCATGTCTTAAAGTAATGATGGACTGTCGTTTCTCTTTGCTTATTTGAGCTGTTCTTGCCATAATATGGACTTGGTATTTTACCAAATATCTTCTGTATACCACCCCTACCTTGTCATAACACAACTGATGGGCTCAAACGCATTAAGAAGGACATTCCACAAATTAACGTTCAACAAGGCACACCTGTTAATTAAAATGCATTCCAGGTGACTACCTCATGAAGCTGGTTGAGAGAATGCCAAGAGTGTGCAAACTGTCATCAAGGCAAAGGGTGGCTCCTTTGAACAATCTCAAATATAAAATATATTTTAATTTGTTTAACACTTTTTTTGGTTACTACATGACTCCACGTGATTTCATTGTTTTGATGTCTTCATCATTGTTATACAATGTAGAAAATAGTAAAATAAAGTAAAACCCTGGAATGGTGTGTGGTGTGTCAACTTTTGACTGGTACTGTATATTGTTGGATTACTTCATTGAGTAAAAATGTATTTAATAACGGAGCATTTTCTAAAATCCAAAGTTCCATATGTAACTACCAATGGAAGTTGAAAGTTGAAAGTTCTGGAAGTACCGCCATACAAAGGGTCGCTGAAAAGTTGCTGAGGGTGCTTTTCATATTGCATATTACATTACAATTCTGTAGCTCTAGCTAGCTCTTTTCTGTAGCTCTAGCTAGCTCACATCCAGTGGGCTGGGCACCAGCGAGCTGACTGGAGGACACAGAGGAACAACAATTGGTTTACAGATAGGTCAATCATGGTAGCTGTAAATGTCTTTTTTTTAAACAATTGTATCATTTTGTCATTTCTGTAATAAGGTGGTGGGAATGTTGAGATCAAATCTGAGAAATTGGATTTCAAGGTCCAATCAAAGATCGGCTCCATGGACAACATTGGGCACGTGGCCGGAGGTGGACAGAGGAGGGTAAGACGACGACAACCATCATTCTGGAACATCCTTATACACTGGCCCTTAGGGGAAAAGCAGCTATGTCCCTGGATTACACATCTAATATCAGTGATATGTTCTTCATCTTTTCCCTCTGTCCTGAAGAACTTCTCTACTGCTTGCTCTGAGCTGTTTTATGGCGTAGCCCCCGATATGGAATACCTTGCTTGGCAAATGCTCTGTGAAAATCAGTATTGATCAAGGCAACCGTAACATGGCAAGGAATGGAAATGCATCCTTGTTACAAAGTACCGATGCAAAATATTTTCTTTATGAATCACGCATACTAACATAGCGCTGTGGGGTCCCATGGCTGAACTGACAGAGATTGCTGCTCCAGACATAGACCAACAGAGTTGTTGTTAGCTTGTTCTTGCATTAGGCTAAATACATGCGCAGTATGTACTTTTAATACTTCAAAGTACCAATGATTGTCCACGTTTGACCTTTAAGAGCACTAGGAATAGTGAGTGGTCTCATTGAAAATAGGCTAAGGCTGCATTGGACCCCTGGGTGACTGTGGCTGCCTAACCGCCTGCTCTCCTTCTCTCATCCGTTCTCCTCCCATGTGTACTTCATCGCACCGCTACGTGTTAACACCCATGATCTTTAATCCTGGCTTCCTGGGCCCAATCCCAAATCCCTAGACCCAACACCCTATGCACTTATGTACATCTCAGAGGGTTTAATTGGTACAAGTAATATGGTGGCCTATTAAAGGGCAAGATGCAGCTATGACTATATTAGTTGCACCTGTCAAATCCTTTCAGATCTCCACTAGGGTGCAGGAGTCCATTTGGGATTGAGTGCTGCTTTTCTTGTCTAAGCTAACTAGGTTCCCCCCTCTGCCACATTAGTAAAATCACAGCTATAGAAAGCTTCTTGCCCTGTTCCCATTCCATGATTTATTTTCATCCAACTATATATTTTGTCACTTACATCACCTGGCACTTGGTTTGTTTGTGAGCATTATTATAATTTATATTTTTTTCCCCCATCACATGTTTTTGTTGCTTTTTTTTGTCACCCCCCCCCCCCCCCCCCCCCCCATTGCTGGGTGTCCTCTGTAGAAAGAGAAGGGAAAGGAAGCTGGAGACAGCCATAAAGACAGCCCATCAAACAAGGGCACTGCTGTCACCCCCCCACAGTCACCCCAGCCCCTCCCCTCAGCACCCATCACACCCATCCTGATGAACCCGCTCATAAAGATTGAGGACTCCAGTAAGTACACCACATCCACCGGTGCCAAGCAGGGAGAGTGCGTGGAATGTTGTGTGTACACTGCAGTATATCTTGGATATTGAACATTTATAACGCATCCCTGTCAGGGTAAATGGACACCATTTTCAAAATGTAGACACCAAATTTCAGGAGCAGGCAGCTCACATCTAATGCTTCAATTAACCTCTTTACCAGCATACGGTGACGTAATATTATCAGAATATGTCACGAAACCCCCCGGTACTGATGCTCATTCTGCAATTTGGCCAGAAAATACATTATTTTGCCCTTGAAAGTTACAGTACGTGGATGAGATCAGCATAATCAAATAAAGGAGTCCGGATGTCCATCCAGAATGCATAGCGTTTCCACTATTTACCTAGTCTTAATAGGAAACTTTGTCGTAACAATGTGTAAGTTCTGTTACTTCAAAGATTTTAACGGAATTGGTCATTTATTAGAATACATACCTAATATTTTATCTACCATAAAGTGCAACCAATACCTCAGTGTGTAGAGTTGTCGATTGCGGCTGGTGTCCAGTAAGGCAGTCACATTGTTTTTGTCACTGCTCATGTTTACTGTTTGTTTAACTTGTGATCTGCAACAAAATACAGCAACTGTACATTTGCTAATACTGTCCTATCATTCTGTATATTGTCTATAGTACATGAAGATTATGTGTAAAGTCCTTTTTCTATATTCTGCCTGTTTTGTCTATTACTACCAGTACCACGTCAGTAAGTCAAATTCCGGGGGTGAAAATGTACTTGTAAAAGTGATTCTGATACCTTATGATGTACCCTCTCTTCGATCGGCAGATTGAGAGCCACAAGCTGACGTTCCGTGAGACGGCCAAGGCACGCACTGATCACGGGGCCGAGATTATCTCCCTGGAAGACGACCCCCTGTCCCACCAGCTCAGTACCTTGTCCTCCTCCGGCTCCATCAACATGGCTGACTCACCGCAGCTCTCCACACTCGCTGACCAGGTATCTGCCTCTCTGGCCAGCCAAGGCTTGTGATTGGCTTGGTGGCACACGATGGCCGACCGGAAGTCTCCTGACCGACCACACTACTTTGACCGCCCACGTCAGAGGAGTCATGACGCCTGTCGCCTTCCTCCTCCTTTTCACAGGACTTTTTTAGCTATACCCATCACTGTTTCTCTTCCATCACCGACTGTTCTTCTTCATGATGCATTTATTGTTAGAAAAGAGGTCTTTTAAAAAAAAAAAGAGATTCAAGTCGGTCAAGTTAGATGATTTAATTTCTCTCTTGATCTATTTTTGTTGTCATTATTTGTACCGGTTGTATAAATGGCCCTTTTTAAGAGTTTAAAGAGAACAAACACCCAAACAAACCCAGAATCCTACAAGTGTTTCTGGACATTTTATTTGAACTTTGAACCCATATTTAATTCACTTTAACTCGATAAATCATTTTACTGTCACAATGACTGCGATTCGAAGCCCTTATTTTACAAATGTCCATTTTTGATGTGCAAATGATCTGTGATGGCTGTCTCCTGAATGGCTTTTTTGATACATGGAAAACAAGGGGTTTGAGAGAAGTGGGCCCCCCCCTTCTACAATGTGTTGAACATAAGAAAACGCATCCTCCATTTACAGGGTAGTATGAGGCAAAGAAGTGAGGAAAGGTGGGCTCATGTAGCAAAAGCTCTCATTCAGACAGTGAAATGCTTTTAGACCTCCCTAACTTGCTGTCTGCTTTGGGTGCCTCTATACACTGCATACCAAGGTAGTATAGTTCAGAGGTAAACATTTTCCTTCATGGACAAAAGAAGAGGGATACAGAATGTTTAGCGTAGAAACCTTGGTTTGTGTTGGGCACACACTTTTCTATTTGTATTCTGTGGATATGACATGTATTTGATATGGAAACATTTGTATCGGGCCTGCTACTGTCAGTGTTAATTTATTTTCAATATTCTGTTATGGCTCTATTGTAAATGCGCTTCAGCTTTTGTCTTATGCGGTGTGGCAGTTTACATTTAACATATATAGGCTACTAGTGACAAAATATTTGTTAATGTTTAAAGATGACATGAATTAGAGGGGAATACTGAATACTGAATGACTAAATTAACAGGCTTAGCTATGCCAGGCAAATTGTCTAACCAATTATGGGTTGTGTCGTTTAATGTAAGACACGTAATTTCAGTCAGGACTGAACTTCTCACTAATTTGGCTTCAGATCACAGTAATGCAGAAGTTGGTAAACTCACCCATTTTTATTCTTTTTATGACCGACGCTTTCTGAACTTTTAATTTCATTGACATGGCTTTGTAAAATGTATAAGATAACTGCCTCATCAGTTGAGCAGCTAAGTACTAGAACCAAAAGTCAATGCAAAATACTGAAAAAACAGGCAGTCAAAGGAAAGTCAAAACAGAGAAATTGCTGAAGTGACATGAAGAAATCGGTTACATTTATCATAAACTCTGCAGCACATGTAGTCAAATTAACATAAAAACAAGCAGAAAAAAATTGCTTGATATTAAAGATATTAAAGGTAGACTCAGCAATATGACATCATCATTCAGTGGGGCAACTTCCTGCTTACACACAATTCTGCCCGACTACATTGCAGACGCCTGCCAAATCTCACAATGCTTGGATTGGTGTTAACTATCAGCTAAAACACATCATATGATTTAGCAATCTGGTGTCCGACTGCACAGTTGATGATGTGGCACGCAAACATTGGTTGATGCAATCCAACGCCTGAGCAGGCGAGCACAACCAATATAGTGCGTTCAAGAAAATCAGAAAAGAACAGACTGGGAAGAATCTTGACGTCAGTAATCTTCAGGTCAGACAAGTCGGAGCTCTAGGATGATGCCCGAGATTCTGAATTGTAATTCCGAGTTGGATGACCGTCCGTTCAAAACTATTTTTCCCAGTGAGAGCTGTTTTTCCCCCAGAGTTCTCAGTTGTCTTGAGTGCACTAAAGTCGGAGATTTCCTTGTTCAGAGTTGGCTGGAACGCACCAAAAGCAGCAACTCCAGTCGCCAAGACTGCCCCTATTGGTTCTTTCAGGTTTGCACCCTCCCTTGAGGTATGTCCACATTGGGAGGAGACAATTTGCTGTTTTGGCAGATTAGAATTATGTTAATTGATTTTTGTAAGCAGGAAGTTGCCCCGCTGTATGTGATGATGCCATGTAGCTCACTCTACTTTTTACCCTAAAATGTTTAACCATCTGTCACATGGAGAAACGTACCTTTCGGATATATTTAGATTTAGGCCTACTAATTGCCTGCGCACGAGCATGCTCGTCACACTTTCCTCAACTTGTCTCACGGGTTATAAAGCTATGGTCCTTTCCCTGGAACGTATACGACGGAAATGTACGAAACTCTCTCACACGCTCAAATGGATAAGTGTTTTATCCTCATGTAAACCCACCGTGGTTCACCAATCACCACTATATTATTCTCGTCATTGATTTGCCTTCATAACTCCGAGCCAACATACCATCTTAAAAGTCCTTGCATGCATTTCATGTAAGAGTAAGCGGTCTGCCTCTCCTTTTACACTGTGCTTTCATTGTACCTCCTGTAACATCTGCTTTGTCTATATAAGGATACATGTAGGTATTAGTGCGAGGGAATAGAACCTAAAAGGCAACCCTTTCCTTTATGTGGAGATTAAGGCGCATTGATAACATTATACGACTAACCCAGTGTGTGTGTTTGACTTGTATTGCCAATATATATTTCATTGAGGACTCGGGAACTGGCCAGGGCATTTGAGAAAAGGTGTGCTTGCAACACTACAATCTGCATGCTAAATTGTTGGTTACTTTTCATCATAATGGACAACATTTGTTTGAATGTGTTAAATGGGTATGTGCTCTGTGTTCTGTGTGGATTACTGAGACTAATATGTTGGAGGGCAGGTGCTGATAAATTCCAGTACTAACATTATCAGTACTCAAGGGGAAAAGTTGGGGAAAGGTATTTTTTTTGTTTTTTTTGGTGGTCCTCTCCACTGGCCTCTGTTCTGAGGTCAATGGAAAGAGTTTGCAGTAACACATTTCATCGTCATCCTTTTGTTATTTTTGCCGCTGTACAGTTGTGTGGAAAATGTGATTGTTGATATTGTTATTGTGCATTTTATCAATAACTGGTGTATGATGATTCTTGTCGCTGTGAATTTAAAAATAAACTGTTAAACCATGTTTTGTCCTTCGCTCTGAAATCTCCGGTTCACATTATTGACAGCGAAAACATGACACACGTTTGTGATCAACTATCCCTTTAAATTCGCACGGTTGCTTCCATTTTGTGGTTAAGTAGCCCTGAACCCTCTGCAGTCTAAACCCTGTCTAAGCTAACATATGGAATTGTTTTATGAAGGTAATACCAAGGATATTTGAGCTGTTTGATTTTAAATGAAGTACCAAACTGTTCGGGCGTTACAGCCGATTTAGGCTCATGGTCTGACAAACACTTCTCTAGCTCTGCAACCTTTCACCGCAGATGCAGAAGTACAACATCGGTGGATTGAGACGCATCCAAAGCAAAAAACATACCTCTAGCTTAAATTGACGGATCAAATTTTGATCAGGATTTTTTAAAACGCTAATTAGATTTCCGCAGGGCCGTGGAAATCAACGCTAGGTTAAGTCTCAATATGTTCTCCAATACTGAAACGTCAGTCAAACTGACACGACTGCCAGGCAACCCGTTGTGTAGGACACACTTTTCTCTGAATTATGAAGGGTTTACTATTGATTGGTGTATACTAGGAAGTGTTCTAAAATAGGTATGTTATGGAAATATTGCATGTGTACTGAGTCCTAAATTAGGCATTGCAGTCTGGGTGCTGCACGGGGACATGCTTCAGGAAACTCAGATATCGTGCATGGACAGATGTGTCATTAAAATGTTAGAAATCTTATAGGAATAAGAATTCTTACATTTTGTCCTGTGAGATGAAAGGCGTTTTATTATGGAAAATGATGGCATTTTGTCCACTATCAAAGTCTCAGGACAATCAGGTGGAATATGGTGGAATCCCTCCAAGTGGAAGGCAGACTAGAGGAAACGTTTGGCGCAGGCAAAGGGAAAACTGTTCTTGCATGGGAGATCGTTCCACCTACCCGCTTTGGTACCGGCACCTCCACCCCCAGTTTGTGACAAGTGTTCCATTCCTCTCTCATTATTAGGCTTTTTTCGGATTAGAGTTGACCAAGTCCACCTTGGACCTGTCCGATCAAATCCATGCACCTTCCTTGTGGAGGCCGCTCAGCCCATTTCAGTCGGTCCTCTTTGCAGAGTTGCTGATGAACTCGTACTCTTCGGGAACTGTGCACTGAGGCCAGGTTCGTTCTGTTTTTTCCAGGGATTGCAACTCTGCGCCTGCCCAGGTCAATTGTGTGGAGAAGGGCTTAAAGCAGCGGCTGCTGAATAATTCCCAACCACTTTGGCAGGGGTTCTGGGGTTAATATGCATCCTGGTGAGGTAAGGGATTTCCCTGCCTGGCATCTAGTCAGGCTAAGGGTACAGACTAAATTAATAAGCACTGACATGTTTCTCTCTGTCACAAGGTGGGTAAGAGGATGAAGTATGGTCTTAGGGTCTGCACTGCAGCTCTGGGTCTGTGAGAAGAGCTGGGAGGCAGGCAGTAGGTCCTACCCTTTTATCACCCTTAATGAGGGTGGCAGTGGCATGACATCATTGGCAGATGGTTTGTGGACGTGGCACATTCACTAAGCTAAGACAAATTCTGCATCAGTCTTCTTCCCAGGTACATGGTGTATTAAGAAAGTCCAATTGAGTCTTACAAAGAAACATCTGCCTCCTTTATTGCCACAACTCATGTTCAGAAAATGTTAATGACTACAATACTGAACAGCGGAGTTTGAAGCACAGCAGAAATTGCTTTATTATATCTGCTCAGAAAACCTTTTTTTCACCTTCCAAAGAAAAGCATTTCTCATTTACGGTCAACATGCATTCATGAGCGTTAATGGCTATGGTACTTTAGAGGCAAATCCCTTGCAGCGTCTCGATCAGGGATGTACAGTTGAAGTCAGAAGTTTATACACCTTAGCCAAATACATGTAAACTCAATTCCTGACATTTAATCCTAGTAAAAATTCCCTGTCTAGGTCAGTTAAGATCACCACTTTATTTTAAGAATGTGAAATGTCAGAATAATTGTAGAGAATTATATATTTCAGCTTTATTTATTTCATCACATTCACAGCGGGTCAGAAGTTTACATGCTACCAAATACTAATTGAGTGTATTGCCTTTAAATTGTTTAACTTGGGTCAAACGTTTTGCGTAGCCTTCCACAAGCTTCCCAAAATCATTTGGGTGAATTTTGGCCCATTCCTCCTGACAGAGCTGGTGTAACTGAGTCAGGTTTGTAGGCCTCCTTGCTCGCACAAGTTTTTTCAGTTCTGCACACAAATTCTCTATAGGATTGAGGTCAGGGCTTTGTGATGGCCACTCCAATACCTTGACTTCGTTGCCCTTAAGCCATTTTTCCACATTTTGGGAGTATGCTTAGGGTCATTGTCCATTTGGAAAATCCATTTTTGACCAAGCTTTAACTTCCTGATGTCTTGAGATGTTGCTTCAACATATCCACATAATTTTCCTTCCTCATGACGCCATCTATTTTGTGAAATGCACTAGTCCTTCTTGCAGCAAAGCACCCCCACAACATGATGCTGCCACCCCCGTGCTTCACGGTTGGGATGGTGTTCTTCGGCTTGCAAGCCTCCCCATTATCCCTCCAAACATAACGATGGTCATTATGGCCAAACAGTTCTATTTTTGTTTCATCAGACCAGAGGACATTTCTCCAAAAAGTACAATCTTTGTCCCCATGTGCAGTTGCAAACCGTAGTCTAGATTTTTTAAATGGTGGTTTTGGAGCAATGCTACTTCCTTACTGAGCAGCCTTTCAGGTTATGTCGATGTAGGATTCGTTTTACTGTCGATATAGATAATTTTGTGCCTGTTTCCTCCAGCATCTTCAGAAGGTCCTTTGCTGCTGTTCTGGGATTGAAATGCACTTTTCGCACCAAAGCATGTTCATCTCTAGGAGACAGAACGCGTCTCCTGAGTGGTATGACAGATGCGTGGTCCCATGGTGTTGATACTTGCATACAATATTTTTTCTGATGTCTTGGCTAATTTCTTTAGATTTTCCCATGTCAAGCAAAGAGGCACTGAGTTTCAAGGTAGGCTTTGAAATACATCCACAGGTACACCTCCAGTTGACTCAAATGATGTCAATTAGCCTATTAGAAGCTTCTAAAACCATGACATCATTTTCTGGAATTTTCCAAGCTGTTTAAATGCACAGTCAACTTAGTGTAATGTAAACTTCTGACCTACTGGAATTGTGATACAGTGAATTATAAGTGAAATAATCTCTCTGTAAACAATTGTTGGAAAAATTACTTACAAAGTAATGTCCTAACAGACTTGCCAAAACTATAGTTTAACAAGAAATTTGTGGAGTGGTTGAAAAACGAGTTTTAATGACTAACCTAAGTGTATGTAAACTTCGACTTCAACAGTACGTCATCATTTGATCCGAGTTGACGTCAAGCATTACACAAAGTTGTAGTAAACCCGTGCAATGTTTTCCTATGTGTGAGAAAGTGAAAGAACACTTGACAATTATCCCAAGTTAAACAAATGTTTTAATGGTACTATTTACAAAAACAATTCTGCTTTTGATTAGGTTAACTGCTGCAACAATTGGACCAGTACATTTACATCTTGCTTAAACTACAAAACAAAGTACAGGGATTGAAGGACTGTGGCGTAAAAACAGGTGTAAAATTATACAACCATAGATTTTGCATAGCAATTAGTTACGAGGGGAAATGGTGGTGTGGTTATGACATTGTGGGGTGGCAACACAAAAAAAGCATTCTGCAACAGAGTAGTCTCTTTAGATCGGATCGATCTTAGGGGGGAAGGGGGGGACAAATATTTTCTCAGCATTAGAAATATTCCCTTAACTGTAAAACCTGAGGTCTGGGTTGCTTCTAGCAAAGAGCTGCTACATATGAAACTAGAGAACACACTTTTTCTTGTCAAGTTGAACCAGAAACAACTTAATTATCAACATTAACAAACATTGTCCAATAATTCACCAGCATGTAGCCTAATACCAATGTCCGGAAAACAAAATGAAAAAGCTATTAGCTGTGTGATTTTACCATTTGAAATACATTTTACTATGTTGACATAATACTACACCAATGATAATTTGAGAAAAGGGGAAAGTAAACTAAATCGATATTAGGGTCATCCCTGATCATCATCCACTTCCTTTCCCTGGGTGGCAAGTTCCTGTTCAATTATGTGCTCTGGTGATTTGATTAGCATTAGCATGGTTTAGCATGCAGTAGTGCTCCCTGTAGGTTGGACAAGTGCTTAGGATACCCAGGTTCCTCTCTACCGCAGTCACTCCCGCAAACAAGACAGCGAGAGCTCAGTGGGATCAGAGGCGCCGGGTGCTCTGCAAAGACATTTTCTAAAGGAATGATTACTGTCCAAAACACAAAAAGAAAGACTTAATTGAACAGACGATACAAAAAAAGACAAAAAAAAAGTGTCAGGAAAGGAATGACAAACAAAAAAAGACATGCAACCCAACAAAACTACTTGGCAATGAAAGAAGATGTGCTCCACAATTTCTAATACCCCCACCCCTAGAGGGAAAAAAAAGGACACAAAACATCCCAAATGTACCTGTTAATTTGGGAGTATGAGGATTTTTTTTCTTGTTTTGTTATTTGTCACACCACTAGAAAATGTACATGGGAAATACAAGCAAACTAGTCAATAGAAAAACACCCTTTGGCCATACTTTGAGGAGTCAGCTACATAGTGCGCTACAAGTGTACACGCCACATATGGAACACCACTAAGCCCCATGTACATCGTTTTAGCCTACAACAGAAATCATTTTTGTAACATCAAGAGTGTAGGGAAAGGCTTCCATCTTCCATATAATATTCACTAAAAACTGTGAAATAGTATTAGACTGGTGTTTGAATATCAAACAGGAACCCTTTTAAATAGCCTTTTTTCTCAGTTTGAGGTTCTGCTTGTTAATGCCAGAGAGGGGTAGGGGTTGAGGAAGACCTCGGCCTGTCAGTCATTCATTGGTGGGCATGGCCCTTCTGTTTGGGGGCGTCGTCATCACAAGGCAAGGGGCTGTCTGTGTCATAACCTGTCGACGGGCAACACGAGATGCTGCGCATTCGCGACCGCCTCATCTCATCTTCCCCCTCTACCTCGGGCTCCGGAGCGGGGTCCTCCGGCAGGGGGAAGTTTCGATGCTCCCACGGGGCCACCGTCTGTTCGGGGAAATTATTGGGTTAATTTAAGTACAACTGAATACCATCAAATCAACCATTTGTTAATCAAGTTAAACTAATGATGCAAATTGACAAAGAAATGGTTACTTCTCATTCTTCATGTTCCAACATTTACCAAATGAGAGCTCTTAATGTACAGAAACGTCCTATTCTTCTAGGGACAATATAACCGCTATAACTTTGTGACTGCTTTCCCATGTCCGAATATGTAATCATCAAACTACTGGGCACAGCGACTCGAAGACCAGTCGCTGTTATTCTTCATGTGTGCATGTGTCTGTTACATTCATCCTCACCCTCTCCTCGAAGGTGAAGTCGGGTGTGGAGCAGCGCGTGTCCTCACTGGACAGCAGGCGGTGGGAGTCGCGTGAGCACGGCGTGTGGGGGTTGGAGGTGGCGTCCGGACTTATGGGCGACGCCACGTGGCTGTAGTCGTGCAGCAGGGGGCAGTGTCCAGGGTCAGGGGACGCCGGCTGGGGAGTGGGCGGGTTGGTGCTGCACAGCAGCGGTGTGGTCCTGCCATCCATGGACTTGTACGACCTGAGAGACGGTTGTGGTGTGAGTGGACCGTAGAACACATGAAATGTGCCACAAATGGAGACCAAACCAAACCCTGTTACTACCTACCACTTCTTTAGAGAGCCCTGTCCTTATTTATCAAGTGATCATAACTTTTAGTGGAAAACAACCTTGTAAGGACATTGTTTAAGCCTTTGGATGTATAAGTATATGGATGTGTACAAAACATTAGGAACACTTTCCTAATATTGAGTTGCACCCCATTTTGGGGAACAGCCGCAAATTGTCGGGGCATGAACAATACAAGGTGTGAAAAGAATTCCACAGGGATGCTGGCCCATGTTGACTCCAATGCTTCCCTCAGTTGTGTCAAATTGGCTGGATGTCCTTTGGGTGGTGGACCATTCTTCTCCAAACTGTTGAGCTTGAAAAACCCAGCAGCGTTGCATTTCTACACACTCAAACCGGGTCGCAATTGTATCAAGGCTTTAAAATCCTTTATCCTGTCCCCGCCCCTTCATCTACACCACATATGTCAGAGTCAAGGCCTGTCTGTTCTTGGACAGCAAAGGGAAAGACACAACACAACTCCGAGACGAAATGTTTCTGTGTGAAATGGCTTTTCTGTGTGACATTACGAGTCATCTGAATGCAATAAACTTGCAGCTGCAGGGTCGGGATCGTGTCATCTCTGATATGTACAGTACAGTGAAGGCATTTAAAACCAAACTGACTCTGTGGGAGACGCAGATGCGGAAAGAAAATTTGAGCCACTTTCCCAGCTGCCAGACCATGAAAGAGAAGCTCTCTACCAGTGCGTTCCCGAGCACACAGTTGGCTGATAAAATAGGTATGCTTGCCGCTGACTTTCGACGCCGATTTGCTGACTTTGAAGCACAAAAAAGCAGGTTGGAACTGCTCGGTAACCCATTTGCTGTTGACGTGGAAAGCTCACCACCAAACCTCCAAATGGAGTTGATTGACCTCCAATGCAATGATGCACTGAGGGCAAAATATGCGGCAGTGGGTGCTGCGGAGTTCGCCCGTTTCCTCCCCGGCACAATGCCCCAGCTGCGCATCCAGGCTGCTCAAACGTTGTCTATGTTTGGCAGCACATACCTGTGTGAACAACTGTTTTCTTTGATGAACCTGAACAAAACATCACACAGAAGTCGACTTACTGCTGAACACCTCCACTCAATTCTGAGGATTTCTTCAGCTCAGAGCCTTACCCCGAACATTGATGAACTTGTGGAAAAGATGGGACACCACCAAGTATCACCCTCAACCTCAAACAAGTGAACATTACTGTGCAATCACATATTTAGAGTTTTTACTCAGTTCAAGTTTAAAAGTTAAAATTTAATATTTGTTTTCACTGCATGTTACTTCTCCTTAAACAAAGTGTTGTTTTTGATTAATAGATTTTTGCACTTTATTTTTTTGTATTTCAATCCAATTATATTTTAAAAATATTTCAGTTGAGTGGATGATAGAAAATTGCTATTATTGTTTTTTCTTTGAAGTAAATTTAGCCCACTTTTGCTAAAATAGAAAATATAGTCTACTGATGGTGCCTTGAATACCGGTTTCTTTCATTTAATGTTCATGTTATGGGGATATTTATATAAAGGAAATTTGTCTTTTGTGTCTGTTGAAAATTAAAGATTACTGACAGAGCCATAAGAAAATATTGCTTTATTTATCTGATCATATTGTAATATATTTGTTAGGTTTTCAGTAGGTTCAATTAGGTTCACTAGACTATATGCGTCATTTAAAAAATTTTCAATGAACATTCGAACAGTCCGGCCCTCGTCTTGTAGCTGATTTTTTTATTTGGCCCTCCGTCCATTTGACTTTGACACCCCTGATCTACACTGACAGAAGTGGATTTAACAGGCGACGCCAACAAGGGATCATAGCTTTCACCTGGACTTACCTGAAAGAGCAGGTGTTCCTAATGTGTGTACACTCAGGGCATATTGACAATGTGCAAAGACCCCACTAAAATATTTCCTACCAAATTATGTGTTGACATTAATCAAATAGGTCACAGATGTAGTAAGTAGAGCACATTTATCTAAACTGAGACATATGGCAGTGATGAGGTACTATGCTGTGTATGAGTGTGTGTTGGGTGTACTATAGGCGACCCCTACTGACCTGCTGCCCCTCCTCTTGGCGGGGGCCAGGGCCATCCAGGTCCAGCGGGAACGCTCCTGATCCTGGCATGGCTGGTGGAGTTGGGAGAAGGCCGCGTCGGAGAGGTCCTCCATCTACACACACAGAAATGTGTTATTAAGATGTGACTCCTTGATCCATAAAATCAATCAAATGTATTTATAAAGCCCTTCTTACATCAGCTGATGTCACAAAGTGCTGTACAGAAACCCAGCCTTAAACCCCAAACAGCAAGCAATGCAGGTGTAGAAGCACGGTGGCTAGGAAAAACTCCCTAGAAAGGCCAGAACTTAGGAAGAAAACTAGAGAGGAACCAGGCTATGAGTGGTGGCTAGTCCTCTTCTGGCTGTGCCAGGTGGAGATTATAACAGAACATGGCCAATATGTTCATAGATGACCAGCAGGGTCAAATAATAATAATCACAGTGGTTGTCAAGGGTGCAACAGGTCAGCACCCATTCAGAGTATCTCTACCGAGTTAAAAGAACGGAGCAAGGTCAAACCTTGGTCCTTCAAAATACATGGCAGTTCCCAAAGCAGGGCTTAGGAATGAAGCAACATCTTACCTCTGTGTCGTTCTCCTCTTCTGCCATGGGCTGGGAGAAAATGTCAACTTCCCGCCAGTTGGGGGTGACAATCTCTTTGTATTGTAGTTTCTCTACACGCGTGGTGGCCGCCACTGACATGGGGATCACAATGTTGTTGATGTCAAAGGAGCTCTCGCCTCGCCTCCTACGGATGGGCTGCTGAGGGGGTGCAGAGTTTAAAAATAAAATAAAACCTTTATTCATACAGCTATTTTTACAGTTAATTATGAACAGGTATGGGGGCGTATTTAATGAGGGGAAACGTTCAGAAAAGCGCAGATAGAAATGGAACAGAGCTGATATGAAGCTAAATTCTACATGACCAAAAATCACTTTATACAAAATGCATATTTTATCGGAACGTTTTGTAACATTGCACCTTTCGGAACAGAACCCGTGCTGTCACATTCATGATTCACCTAGACCACACACACAGTCAATAAAAGCTATGATGAGCTTACGGGGGTGTTGGAGAAGCTGAGACTGTTGGGGCCAATGGGGGTGGAGCTCTCCGAGGAGGTGGACAGCTGGCGGGTCAGCGAGGGGCTGTGGAGAGACGAGTGCAGGCTGGCCAAGGACGAGCAGGGGCTGCCCGAGTCCAGGAAGAGCTTTGGGGTGGCTGGAAGAGAAAGGGGAAATAGAGATTAACAACTAGTCATGACTCACATCTTTTGCATTATAAATGGATAGCAGATTGTGTGTTCCGAGCAGACGTGGATCAAATACATAACCTATGTCAAATGATGTACATGAGGAACTCGATTTAGCTTGGGATTTGCACTTTTGGGATTAGTCCATTGATTCCATTGCACCTGGTAAGTTGATCAAACACAGCGCAACTATTGATAAGTATTTGACCCATGCCTGGTTCATTTGAGTGGTGCGGTTAACTCACAGCCGTGGGTCCTGTCCAGCAAGTGCTCACGGGGCCTCTTGCGACTGTAGCTCCGGTCATAGGGCCCTGTGGAGGGTGAGGGGAGGCCATGCAGAAGCCGCTCGGCCTTACAGAGGGCCTGGCCCTCCAGCCTGGCGGCGCTCAGCACCCCACCGTTGCCATCCAAGTGGTGGTGTTGTCGCCGCTGCAGCTTATCAGACCGGCTCTTATAGTGAGACAGTCCTGTGGGGGAAAGGGGAGAGACACTGGTCAGGGGATTTTTCATTCTACACAGCTAGGATGGTATGTGTGTGTGTCAAGTGACTTCCTGGTTTAAAAAAAATATATAAAAATACGAAATGTGACAACGTGCTACACTCGCCATTGGCTGACAAGTTCATTTCCAAAGGCTGTGTTTATCTCCTTTGGGTGCGAGTTGGTGTGTATCTTTGTGTCCACAAGGGGTCATGTGTACTCCCTGACTGTGGAAAACACCCTGCTTTCCAAAGGTTGTGTATATAAATAAGTAGGTGTGTATCGGATTGCTTCATATGCGTGTGTGTGGTCCTGCCCACATATACTCACTGTGTGCCATGAGCGAGTTGGCCAGCTTGATGTGCTTGTCTTTGGAGGAGAGCTTGTGTTTGAGCGAGAGCTTCTTGAGGGGCTTGGTCCTCTCGGGGGCCTTGCCCTGCCAGTGGCTCTTCATCACCTGCTGCAGCCGCAGGCTCATACACACGTCTAAGAAGAGAAACAAACACGCACTACGTGTTATCCACAAGAAGATATGGTTGGTGCAGATGAGAGAAGGAAAGGGAACAAGGTGGGTGGGGGAATGGGGGGAAGAGGGGTTTAAATAAAAACCCTCTCCATGGTGATAAAGTGTACAGCAGGGAAGTGAAAAGGTGCTTCTGGAACGGCAGTCAACTAGTCTAAACTACTATAGTTTAGAGGTGGTTACGTCACAAACGGCAATTTGTTTACATTACTGGTGTCACCTTGTTAGGAGGCATTAAGCAACATTACGAGAGCATTTTTGAGAGAAAGTTACAGTAGTTAACAAATAAGTAAGTTAATTGCTTAGCCCCACAGAAATTCACATTTATTTACAGTTTTTAGCTGAAGCTCCCTCACCGTTTCTCCTTTTTCTGTGGGTGGCAGGTAAACTAGACTAGCTCAGAAGCACATTGTCAGGGTTGAAGCAAATGAGCCTAAATGTCATGTTAAAAAGTCACGAGTTGAAATAACCCGTCATTATTTCAAATGTAGCTTATAAGAGTTGGCATGTTGGCTGTTTAGAAGCTGTTAGCTAGCATGCTAGCTATCACAGCTAACTTCGTTAGCCAACAAGAAAGCAAGTCAAAGCATATCCTCCACACAACAACTATCTCGCCATTCCATTTTATTTCAAATCCTGTGGTTTGTAGCAAAAAGCTGGATGTCAAGATGAAATCTAGCAAGTCATATTGACTGATATAGGTAGCAGCAGGTAGCTAGCTTGCTTTGCTGATAACAATCGAGGCTAGCTAACAACAAAAATATCAGAAATAGTGACAACGCAGCGGACAAAAATGACTCACGTTTATTATATAATTAGTCTTTTAACCAGTATACGCCCACACCACTGTTTCGTAACAGGCAAAGCAGGGGCGCAGAGATATATGGAGTGTAAGATATATGGAGTGTATGGTATCTGTCCGTACTGGGTTGGCTCCTGGCTCATAGAAAAATAATAAAAATAGATTCTGGTTCTATGCTCCTGGTTCCTTACCATCAGGGAGGGAGAGGATTGGGTGGACCCCCGGGTCCAGGTGGGACAAGCGCTCCAGGGAGGGAAGCTCGTACTGGGGGTCTTCTCTGGGTGCGCTTGGGCGACCCCCGCATGTCACACAGGAGGAGGGGTTGACCCTGCAGCTACACAGGATAGCGCTGGTTCTCGGGACCTGGGAAGGGACAAACCAAAAGTCACTTGTTTATTAATTTAATCCCATGGGTCACAATAGTTGTACTTAAAACAAATGTGTCATATTATGCCATATTATGATGTCTAGTATCATTTAGAGCAGTGTTTTTCAACTCCAGCCCCCGAGTACTGCCAACAGCACAATTTGTTGTTGCCCCAGACAAACTCACCAGATTCAACTCATTGAGGGCTTGACTGTGACTAGCGGGAAAATACAGTTGAGGTGACTTAAGGATTTATATACATTTTGACAGATGGAATTCCACGACTTTTCACCAAATTTCCATGACCAACGTATATTTAAAAAGTAAGCGATATGTGATAGACACTGGGAGGCTGCTCTCTAATCCCATGCACCATCTCCTGTCATTGTGCAAGGATCTAACACACTCCCTGCACAAAGCAGAATACCTGTTAAGCAACTGTATAAAACACATGGTCAACCCTAGGTCTGGAGATCTACTGGGTGTGCAGGCTTTTGATTCAGCCAGTTCTTCAAGTTCCGGTTGAGCAGCTAATTTAAAACATTTGGTTTGTTAGAGGGGGACTAGAATAAAAGCCTGCACACCCATTGGCTCTTCTGGGGGATGGTTGATCCCACTTGATGTATAACATTGCCAGCTTGATGTGCTTGTCTTATGTGCTCTAGAAGAGATCTGCATGGAGGAATGGGCCAAAATACCAGCAACAGTGTGTGAAAACCTTGAGGACTTACAGAAAACGTTTGACCTCTGTCATTGCCAACAAAGGGTATATAACAAAGTATTGAGATAAGTATTTGGTCAATAACAAAAGTTTATTTTCCACCATAATTTGCAAATAAATTCATAAAAAATCCTACAATGTGATTTTCTGGATTTTTTTTCTCTTCATTTTGTCTGTCATAGTTGAAGTGTACCTATGATGAATTATGAAAATTACAGGCCTCTCATCTTTTTAAGTGGGAGAACTTGCACAATTGGTTGCTGACAATACTTTTTTGCCCCACTGTATATAGCAGCATTCCTTATATTGGGGGGGGGGGGGGGCTGGTAGCCCTAGCTCACTATTTGAGAGACAGAGATACTAACGAATACCTACCAACAAACTTTATTCTAGAGCTGGCTGAATATGTTTTGATGTGTAACTACTTCAGGTTGATGATGAATACTACCTCCAAACAAATGGAACATCGATGGGCTCCACATTCGCACCGAGCTATGCTAACCTTTATGTGGGTCTTTTTGAAGAACGTTGTGTTAATAATGAAAACAAATTAATTTGAGGAGGAATGGGAAAAGAGCTGTCAGACTTTATGGCATTACTCAATGACATTGACCCCCATCACAAATTCACTATTGAATGTGACACTCAACGTGTTCATTACCTCGATGTATGGATTGAGGAATCAAATGAAACCCTGTTTACAACACTATATAGAAAAGACAAATACTATATTACAGGGGGAAAGCTTCCACCCTGAGCCATTAAAAAGAGGACTTCCAAAAGGCCAGTTTATCAGAATGCGCCTTACATGCCACTCCAGAGGACTATCTAGAAAAAGCAGTGGAGATGCGCAAAAGGTTTCTAAGAAGCTATTCTCCACAATGTGTGAATGAAGCTCTTAATTTGGCATTAGGAAAAACACGAGATGAACTGCTACAAAAAAAAAGACCCACTCGGGACTAAAGAACACTAATGTTCACAACTGCATATACTTTGAACTTTTGAAAAGTGGGAGATGCTGTCAAGAAACACTGGCATGTTTTATCATTTGACCCAGCTTTGCATGCTGAATGTAAGAATCCACCACTTATTGTATAAAGGAGGTCGCAATTTACACAAAATAAAAATCAGCCAGGCTCTTTTACGCCCTCTTCCAAATGGTAGCTATAAATGCAGAGGTTGTTCACAGTGCAACAACACGATGAAGTGTGAATATTTCTGCCACCCACATACAGGAAAACGGTTCCAAAAAAATTACATTATTACGTGCTCCACCACCCATGTTATCTATATTATTAAATGACCATGTGGGCTGTGCTATGTAGAAATCCACATTTATTTACAGTTTTTAGCTGAAGCTCCCTCACCCTTTCTCCTTTTTCTGTGGGTGGCAGGTAAACTAGACTAGCTCAGAAGCACATTGTCAGGGTTGAAGCAAATGAGCCTAAATGTCATGTTAAAAAGTCACGAGTTGAAATAACCTGTCATTATTTCAAATGTAGCTTATAAGACTTGGCATGTTGGCTGCTTAGAAGCTGTTAGCTAGCATGCTAGCTATCACAGCTAACTTCGTTGGCCAACAAGAAAGCAAGTCAAAGCATATCCTCCACACAACAACTATCTTGCCATTCCGTTTTATTTCAAATCCTGTGGTTTGTAGCAAAAAGCTGGATGTCAAGATGAAATCTAGTAAGTCATATTGACTGATATAGGTAGCAGCAGGTAGCTAGCTTGCTTTGCCGATAACAATCGAGGCTAGCTAACAACAAAAATATTAGGAATAGTGACAACGCAGCGGACAAAAATGACTTGTCTTGTCTTTTGACCAGTATACGCCCACACCACTGTTTCATAACAGGCAAAGCAGGGGCACAGAGATATATGGAGTGTATGGTATCAGTCAGTACTGGGTTGGCTCCTGGCTCAACCGTATTTTCCCGCTAGTCACAGTCAAGCCCTCAATGAGTTGAATCTGGTGAGTTTGTCCAGCCAGGCTTTTTTACTCCTTCTTCCAAATGGTAGCTATAAATGCAGAGGTTGCTCACAGTGCAACAACACGATGAAGTGTGAATATTTCTGCCACCCACATACAGAAAAACAGTTCCAAATAAATAACATTATTACGTGCTCCACCACCCATGTTATCTATATTATTAAATGTCCATGTGGGCTGTGCTACGTAAGTAAAACCTCTCGTTCTCTCAAACATAGAATCAGTGAACATAAAAGTTCAATTAGGAGAAACGACAGGGATTATCCAGTAGCAGTACATGTTAATGACCTAAAACATGACATTTCTACCTTTAGATTTTGTGGCATAGAGGAAGTCAAGATATCAGATGGGGGCGGTGATATAAATAATACTCTGAGCAAAATAAAAAGTTATGGGATTTTCACCCTCCAGACATTATTTCCTAAAGGTCTTCATGATGAAATGCCTATGTATGTTGTAAATGTGAACATGAATTATGCCCCTATTTCAGATTACACTGATATTTTTCTTGCACTGTACCCAATGATTTATGAAAACTTGCTTGGTAGGTCGATGTCCTCATTGTGGTTTTACAGACGTGTTTAATACATTTTATGTACACACTTTATTAGAATATTTATGAAATGCATATTGTTATATTTGGTAGCACTTTGTTTTTCTTTAAGACTCCATTCGATGCACTGAACGGATGTGGGTGGGGCTAGGTATACATAAGGGTGCTAATTAAAAAAAACTCAAATGCTCTGACGAAGGCCCTTGAGGCCGACACATAAATCTTATTACAGATCATTGATACTATCAAGAGCAGTGGGCGGGTTCCTTATTTTTTTCCTTATCTTATCCAACTTACCATGCACCTGCAAAAGAGAGAGCTCAGATGTGCAAGTCGCCTTTTGAATTTTGAAGCCACATAGTCCAAAAGGCTACAAATAAGTTCTCTTAAAATTACTGTTTGCGAATCACATATGTTTTTGATTCCATTCACTGTGATTGTACCGAATACCAAATAATACAATGGCGAAGTGAATCGTTCGTTACAGTCAAAAATAATTGTTAAAAAAAAATATATTTTTTTAATCGCTCAAGTAAGTACATCAAACTTGTATGGCCTTATTCGCGAGAGTCGGTGGAAAGTCGTTTGGGACATGACATAAAAACATTAATACGTGGTAATAATAGTTCAACAGTGAACTAGAGGGTACAAGATGTGTTTTGACTTGGGTACATAAGTATTTTCTCTATTATATTTTATAGGCTAGGCCTACCCGCTGCTGCAATGTCTGTAGTCTCTCTTTCCAAGAGTTACGACCCACTCGTCTCGCACATATGCAGGTGATGAGCAGAAATACAGATGCTCTGAAGTGTAATTCTGAGCCTGGCTGAAATGCTGATTTTTATTTGATTGATCAAATATAAAAAACTGCCTCAAATTACATTAACAGAAATTATGAAGTTACTTTCCATGACTTGTCCAAAACTTAAGATTCTATCATTGTCCAAAACTTAAGATTCTATCATTTTCCAAAGCCTTTTCCAGGCCTGGAAAACACAATTGCAAGTGTTAATGTAATGTACATTGCCTCCCGAGTGGCGCAGTGGTCTAAGGACTGCATCACAGTTGCTAGCTGTGCCACTAGAGATCCAGGTTCGAGTCCCGGCTCTATCGCAGCCGGCCGCGACTCATGGGGTGGCGCACAATTGGCCCAGCGTCATCCGGGTTAGGGAGTGTTTGGCCGGCAGGGATGTCCTTGTCCCATTGCGCTCTAGTGATTGATTGAACCGAATACCAAATCTACACACAATACCCTATTTATAAAGCATTTAAATCAGAAATGTACATAAGTATTCAGACCCTTTGCTATGAGACTTGAAATTGAGGTGCATCCCGTTTCCATTGAGATGCTTCTACAACTTCAGAGTACACCTGTGGTAAATTCAATTGATTGGACATGTTACGGAAAGGCAAACACCTCTCCATTCGGAAAGTATTCGGACCCCAATATTTTATTAGGACACAGCATTATTCTAAAATTGATTCAATTTACCCCCTCAATCTACACACAATACCCCTTAATGCATTTCAGAGCAAAAACCAAGTCATGAGGTCGAAGAAATTGTCCATATAGCAGAGACAGGATTGTGCCGAGGCACAGATCTGGGGAAGGGTACCAAAACATTTCTGCAGCATTGAAGGTCCCCAAGAACACAGTGGCCCCCATTCTTAGATGGAAGATGTTTGGAACCACCAAAACTCTTCCTGAAGCTGGCCGAGAGGCCAAACTGAGCAATCGGGGGAGAAGGGCCTTGGTCAGGGAGGTGACCAAGAATCCAGTGGTCACTTACAAAGCTCCAGAATTCCTCTGTGGAGATGGGAAAACCTTCCAGAAGGACAACCATCTCTGCAGCACTCCCACCAATCCGGCTTTTATTGTGGCCAGACGGAAGCCACTCAGTAAAAGGCACATGACAGCCCGCTTGGATTATGCCAAAAGGCACCTAAAGAACTCTCAAGACCTTGAGAAACAAGATTATCTGGTCTGATGAAACCAAGATCAAACTATTTGGCCTGAATGCCAAGTGTCACATCTGGAGAAAACCAGGCACTGCTCATCACCTGGCCAATACCATCCCCACGGTGAAGCATGGTGGCGGCGGCATCGTGCTGTGGGGATATTTTTCAGCGGCAGGGACTGGGAGACTAGTCAGGAATGAGGGAAAGATGAACGGAGAAAAGTACAGAGTACATTGATGAAGTCCTGAACACTCTGGAGTAGGTTCTCAGACGAGGGTTCACCTTCCAACAGGACAATGGCCCGAAGCAAGACAGCGCAGGAATGGCTTTGGGACAAGTCTCTGAATGTCCTTGCGTGGCCCAGTCAGAGCCCGGACTTGAACCCGATCGAACATCTCTGGAGAGACCTGAAAATAGCTGTGCAGCAACGCTCCCAATCCAACCTCAGAGGATTGACAGAGAAGAATGGGACTAACTCCCAAATACAAGTGTGTAGTGTCATACCCAAGAAGACTCAACACTGTAATCGCTGCAAAATGTGCTTCAACAAAGTACTAAGTAAAGGGTCTGAATGCTTATGTAAATGTGATTTTTTATTTGCAGTACATCTGCACAAATTTCTATACAATTGTTTTTGCTTTGTCTTTATGGGGTAGTGTGTGTAGATTTATGAGGGGAAAAAAACTATTTAATCCGTTTTAGAATACGGCGGTTACAAAATGTGGGGGGGGGGGGAAAAAAATCAGGTTGTCTGAATACTTTCCGAATGCACTGTAGGTAGATCACTGCTTGTTCCCTTGGTCACATTTTTTTTTTTACTTCTTCGATATACGGGGCGCTCTTTTAATTTTTGGATGAAAAACGTTCCCGTTTTAAACAAGATATTTTGTCACGAAAAGATGCTCGACTATGCATATAATTGACAGCTTTGGAAAGAAAACACTGACGTTTCCAAAACTGCAAAGATATTGTCTGTGAGTGCCACAGAACTGATGTTACAGGCGAAACCCAGATAAAAATCCAACCAGGAAGTGCCCCATTTTTTGAAAGCCCTGCATGCCAATGACTCCTTATATGGCTGTGGAGGAGCTAGGAGTCAGCTTACGTTTTCCACGTTTTCCCCAAGGTGTCTGCAGCATTGTGACGTATTTGTAGGCATATCATTGGAAGATTGACCATAAGAGACTACATCTACCAGGTGGTCGCTTGGTGTCCTCTGTCGCAATTATTGCGTAATCTCCAGCGGCAGTATTTTTCCGTTTGCCTTTGATGAGAAACCGACTGCCAGAAATGATTTTATCGAATAGAATTGTGAAAAACACCTTGAGGATTGATTCTAAACAAGGTTTGCCATGTTTCTGTCGATATTATGGAGCTAATTTGGAAAAAAGTTTGGCGTTGTGTTTACTGCATTTTTGTTTTTTTTCCTTAGCCAAACGGGATGAACAAAACGGAGCTATTTCTCTTACACAAATAATCTTTTTGGAAAAAATGAACATTTGCTATCTAACTGAGAGTCTCGTCATTGAAAACATCCAAAGTTCTTCAAAGGTAAATTATTTTTATTTGAATGCTTTTCTTGTTTTTGTGAAAATGTTGCCTGCTGAATGCTAGGCTTAATGCTATGCTAGGCTATCAATACTCTTACACAAATGCTTGTGTAGCTTTTGTTAAAGCATATTTTGAAAATCTGATATGACAGTGTTGTTAACAAAAGGCTAAGCTTGTGTTTCAATTTATTTATTTAATTTGCAATTTTCATGAATAGGAAACGTTGCGTTATGGTAATGAGCTTGAGGCTATGATTACGCTCCCGGATACGGGATTGCTTGACGCTAGAGGTTAAACAATATGGACTACGGGGAGTGATACTATTGACATGACATTTGCATAGCGTCATGTCGGGGAAAAATATGGGAACAAATTGGTTTTGATATAACAATTAGTCCTTCAGAACTTATCCTAGGTTTATAGCCCACTCAAACACACAATAGAATCGATAACAATACAGTCCTATGAAATCCACGAGCACAAGAGGATAAATAACAAAACACTCAACACTGGAAAAAGTTATTGTTTTAGTGCTGGGCAGGAGGAAAGCATACTATGGATCTACATGCATCTGCAAGTGCACAAGCAGAAACATACCTTGCCATTGAGGTTAGGTACTGTGTTAGGCTGTACAAGTCTCCGTCGTCTGCAGTTGAGTAAGGGGCGCGTGCGGGCGGCCACACAGGTGCTGTCATTGGGGCTGGGTTGGTGTTTGGTGTTACTCTCTGACACCCTGGAGAGGAGAGACAATCAATCATTGTTATTACACACAAGAAAATAGCAAGTTAGTGCCTTATTTTCATAGGTTCTTCCTCCAAATAGATGCACTTGAAGAATCTATGTTTAAGTTTGGTTAAGTATTCTGTGTGTGTGTGTACCTGTTGAGGACCCCATTGACCGGCCTGCCATTCTGGCCTCTCCAGGGTCCAGACTCTGTGATGGTGACCTGACAGTCCTGGGGAGTAGGCTCAGTCTTAACTCCTGCCCCGCCCACCACCAATGCAATGGGCGCCACACCTCCCAACTCCACTGAGCCCTGAGGGGTGGAGTGAAATACCGTACATCAGCCACAGACATGAAATAATACTGTATAGGCTACCAACTACAGTGAGAGACAAACCCACATCCTACACAAGGTGTGTGTGTGATGGTGTAATTTACCTGCTTTATTTGTATCATGTGACTTGCAATGGGATATATTTTGTGTGATAAGAGCTACACTTGATTGTCCCAGACAATTAAGACCGCATCTTAAAAAAAGACGGCCTAACGTATACAGGACGTGTATATAGGTCATGTGTGTACTAGTACTACCACAATAGTGAATAGTGGCACTACTATATTTAGTGCTACACGGCATCTGTGGTATTGCTCATGCTCATCTCTTTACAGGCCACTTTCACAAGTACGTGCTGCAGGTCTGGACGGAAATGGTAATTCAAATTAGAGGTCGACCGATTATGATTTTTCAACGCCGATACCGATTATTGGAGGACCAAAAAGGCAGATACCGATTAATCGGACAATTTTTATTTTATTTTATTTGTAATAATGACAATTACAACAATACTGAATGAACACTTATTTTAACGTAATATAATACATCAATAAAATCAATTTATCCTCAAGTAAATAATGAAACATGTTCAATTTGGTTTAAATAATGCAAAAACAAAGTGTTGGAGAAGAAAGTAAAAGTGCAATATGTGCTATGTAAGAAAGCTAACATTTCAGTTCCTTGCTCAGAACATATGAAATCTGGTGGTTCCTTTTAACATGAGTCTTCAATATTCCCAGGTAAGAAGTTTTAGGTTGTAGTTATTATAGGACTATTCCCCTATATACTATTTGTATTTCATTAACCTTTGACTATTAGATGTTCTTATAGGCCCTTTAGTATTGCCAGTGTAACAGTATAGCTTCTGTCCCTCTCCTCGCTCCTCCCCGGGCTCGAACAGCAACAACGACAACAGCCACCCTCGAAGCAGCGTTACCCATGCAGAGCAAGGGGAACAACTACTAGAAGGCTCAGAGCGAGTGACGTTTGAAACGCTATTAGCGCTCGCTAACTAGCTAGCCATTTCACTTCGGTTACACCAGCCTCATCTCGGCAGTTAACCCATCGTCCCTAGACCGTCATTGAAAATAAGAATGTGTTCTTAACGGACTTGCCTAGTTAAATAAAAGGTATAAAAATAACAATAATTAAAATTTTAAAAAAATCGGCGCCCAAAATTACCCTAATCAATCGGCTACTTCGATTAATTGGTCGACCTCTAATTCAAATGGCTAAATGGGTTAGAGCATGGTCGAAGCAACACCAGGGTTGTGGGTTTGACTACTGCATGGGCCACATATACTTGAATATATGTCAGTGACAAGGCTGTCACCTCTGCAAGTCGCTTTGGATGAAATGTCCATATTACTCTTATATTATTAAACTGTGCACAATTAGCCCAATATTGAGGCGATGCTGTACCTTGTTGGCACGGATCTGTCGGTAGACGTCTGTCTGCTGGCGGATACGGTACTCCAGGTCTGAGATGTGGGCCTGGAGCCAGTTCCAGTGGCTGATGATGGAGGCCCGCTCGATGGTGTAGCGACTCTCCGCCCGCTTCCATCTAAATCGGAAAGTCACACAGACACACAGGGGTGAACAAGTGTTCGTCTAACCAACTTGTCTGTGGTCTGAACTTTTACATGGATAAAATAATTTCATTGCTGGGTAATTGGAATAATTTCTTCTTGAATGCCTACACAAATGAATGCAAAACCCACATACTATTGCCCAAACATTATGCCAATATCCAATTGTTCAACATTGGGTAATTGACAAAATCACACAATATTAACGACCATTTACGTCAAATAGCAAACATTCAACTTATGTGGCAAAGTATCAATACTGAGGGACGTGTTGTCACGGTTGCTTCTTGTTGAAGAGGCATCAGCAAAAGTTAGTTTGTATAGCTAGCTATCCTCTTATACCGTTTCTGAATTAGTTTGTGGTCGTTTCCATCTCGCAAACAAAATAAGTGAGAGATTTTATTTGTGTACTACCCTATCTCGATAACATAACCAAGTCCGTCACTGGTATGGGCCGGTAAATATCCTACAACTAGCCAATTGTGGCCGCAAGCTAAAACCAGAGAGAGAGAGCGAGAATTCACTGTTTCATCTGCTGCTGGTTTGATGTTTACTCAAATAAGTCTTTCCACATGTAATTGATTAAATCAGATTTTTATTCTATAAAGACTAATTGTGTCAATATGTTGTGATTGTAGAAAAATCCTCACAGCCGTTTTCCATACTAAAACGTAAAGTACAACTTGGTGCGTACCAGCTTACACCATGTTTGAACTACAGTAGGCACACTGTGCGAGTCAAAACTACAATCATATGTTTGGGCCATTTCAATCAATCTTCGGCAGGTAGCCTAGTGGTTAAGAGTGTAACCCCAAGGACACTGGTTCGATTCCCAGAGGTGAAAAATATGTCGATGTGCCCTTGAGCAAGGCACTTAAGCCTAATTGCTCCTATTTAAAAATATTTTAAACTAGGCATGTCAGTTAAGAACAAATTCTTATTTACAATGACGGCCTACCAGGGCACAGTAGGTTAACTGCATTGTTCAGGGGCAGATCGACAGACTTTTACCTCGTCAGCTAAGGGATTTGATCCAGCAACCTTTCAGTTACTGGCTCAGCGCTCTAACCACAAGTAGGTAACCTGCCGCCCCCATAAGACGCTCTAGATAAGAGAGCCTGCTAAATGACTAAAATGTAAATGTTTGTGGCTTTTATAGGCATGGAGCATAAATTGTATAGAGCATTTAGAAAGCATTCAAACCCCTTCATTTTTTCCACATCGTTACGGCCTTATTCTAAAATGAATTAAATTGTTTTTTATCCCCCCCAATTTACACAATAACCCAAAATAACAAAACAAAGACAGTTGATCATAAAAAAACTGAAATATCACATTTACGTCAGTATTCAAACTATTTACTCAGTACTTTGTTAAAGCAGCTTTGGCAGCGATTACAGCCTAGAGTCTTCTTGGATATGACGCCACAAGCTTGGCACACCTGTATTTGCGGAGTTTCTCTAATTCTTCTCTATAGATCCTCTCGAGCTCTGTCAGATTGGATGGGGAGTGTTAGTGCACAGCTATTTTCAGGTATCGCCAGAGATGTTCGACCGGGTTCAAGTCCGGGCTCTGGCTAGGCCACTGAAGGACATTGAGACTTCAAAGCTCCAAAGCTACTACTTTGTGTTCTTGGCTGTGTGCTTAGTGTCGTTGTCCTGTTGGAAGATGTACCGTCGTCCCAGTCGGAGGTCCTGAGCGCCCTGGAGCAGGTTTTCATCAAGGATCTCAGTACTTATCTTTCCCTCGATCCTGACCAGTCTCCCAGTCCCTGAAAAACATCCCCACAGCATGATGCTGCTGCAGCCACACTTTACCGTACAGATGGTGCTAGGTTTCCTCCAGACGTGATGCTTCGCATTCAGGCCAAAGAGTTCAATCTTGGTTTCATCAGACCAGAGAAACTTGTTTCTCATGGTCTGAATCCTTTAGGTGCCTTCTGGCAAACTCCAAGCGGGATGTCATGAGCCTTTTACTGAGGAGTGGCTTCCGTCTGGCCACTCCACCATAAAGGCCTGATTGGTAGAGTGCTGGAGAGATGGCTGTCCTTCTGGAAGATTCTCCCATCTCCACAGAGGAACTCCGGAGCTCTGTCAGTGTGACCATCAGGTTCTTGGTCACCTCCCTGACCGAGGCCCTTCTCCCCCGATTGCTCAGTTTGGCAGGGCGGCCAGCTCTAGGAAGTCTTGGTGGTTCCAAACATCTTCCATTTAAGAATGATGGAGGTCACTGTGTTCTTGGGGACCTTTAATGCTGCAGAAATGATTTGGTACCCTTCCCCAGATCTGTGCCTCGACACAATTCTGTCTCGGAGCTCTACGGACAATTCCTTTGGCCTCATGACTTGGTTTTTGCTTTGACATGCACAGTCAACTGTGGGACCTTATATAGACAGGTGTGTGCCTTTCCAAATCATCTACAATCAATTTAATTTAACACAGGTGGACTTATCAAGTTGTAGAAACATCTCAATGATGATCAACGGAAACATGATGCACCTGAGCTCAATTTCGAGTCGCATGGCATAAAGTCTGAGTACTTATGTAAATAAGATGTGTTTTTAATTTAATTCATTTGCAAGAATTCCTAAAACCCTGTTTTCCCTTTGTAGTAATGGGGTATTTGGGTATAGATTGATAAACTAATACATTTTAGAATAAGGCTAAAGTAACAAAATCACAAAAACTATTTAATACTTCCCGAATGCACTATACATCCACTATCTTCTACCTGGCCTTTAAAAAGGTAGACTGTGATATGATGAAGATGCTGAAAGTACATATTGGGTCAATTTCCACAACTACTTAGGGCGTTGAAGCACAAGACTCAATTTCGCACTGTTTTGGACCAAGTAAAGTGTGAAGCAAACCCCGAGCTCATGTGACTGAAACATTTCATCCATCGCAATATCTTTTCGCTGCTCGTGGCAATGTAATTTCTGAATATTTTTTTCCTCGCACATAACAAGCTGGTAAACTATTATACTATTGGAATAGTACATTTTTTTACGATGGCGCCGGAGGGGAGGGCTGCCGTCTTAACGGCTCTTAACCAACCATGCTATTTTGTTTGTTTTTTTGCGATGTTTCTAACTTTTTTGGGACATAATGCTGCTGCTAGAGCTTCACGTTCCACATCACCAACAAACTAACATGGTCCAAGCGCACGAAGACAGTCGTGAAGAGGGCACGACAAAATCGATTTTCCCTCAGGAGACTGAAAAGATTTGGCATGGGTCCTCAGATCCTCAAAAGGTTCTACAGCTGCACCCTTGAGAACATCCTGACGGGTGGCATCACTGCCTGGTATGGCAACTGCTCGACCAAGGCACTACAGCGGGTAGTACGAACGGCCCAGTACATCACCGGTGCCAAGCTTCCTGCCATCCAGGACCTCTATGCCAGACGGTGTCAGAGGAAGGCCATAAAAATTGTCAAAGACTCCAGCCATCCTAGTCATAGACTGTTCTCTCTGCTACCGCATGGCAAGCGGACCGGAGCGCCAAGTCTAGGTCCAAGAGGCTCCTAAATAGCTTCTACCACCAAGACATAAGACTCCTGAACAGATAATCAAATGGCTACCCAGACTATTTGCATTGCCCCCCCCCCCCCCCCCCCCCGGAACGCTGCTGCGACTCTCTTATCTATGCATAGTCACTTTAATAACGCTATCTATATGTACATATTACCGCGATTCCGGTGCCCCCGCATATTGACTCTGCACCGGTACCCCCTGTATATAGCCCTGCTATTATTCACTTTCGCTCTTTAAATAGTTATTCATCTTACTTTTTTTGTTGTATTTTCTTAAAACTGCATTGTTGGGTAATAAGGGCTTGTAAATACACATTTCAATGTAAGGTCTACTACACCTGTATTTGGCGCAAGGGACAAATAAAATTTGACAGTGGTTTTGCTGCTTGTTACTCATCTTTTTGTGTGAGGAAAAGTAAATGTGGACAGTTCTTACAACTTCAAAGTGCGCCTCTGCAAAAACATTTCTTCATGTTCTATAATTTTTGGGAGTGGCAGCGACATTATAGCAGCAGCCGATGCAATGGGGAAGAGCAGCGGCCGCTGGTACTTTCTTTCCTAAGATCCAATAAGAAGGACTAAGCCGTTGCATCCCTGATTGCGTCAGTCTTCACCTCAACTTTGAGCCAAGGGCTGTGAGAAGGACCCGATCACGGGCATTAGCGAATAAGAACTGGGATGTGTGCCAGTGAGAGGTGCTCCGGAGCGCAAAGAAAGGAAGGAGTAGTGCGAATTTGACCGGTAGAAGTGAATTATAATTATTGTAGGCCCGAGGGCACAACGGACATTTTGGCCGCAAGGCATGGATTTTTGGGGGGCTAGTGGTGTAGTGTGAACGCAGTTTACGTGGGTTACCCACCTTCTGCATAAAAATGCATTGCAAGTATAGGGAGCGTTACTGTATTCACCACAAACTCAATTTAAGTATCTAGATTTACCACCACATCACTGATTATCACCATCAAAGGGGGAATTATCTTTTGGATAAAGGACAAAGTGACATACTGTGGTATAGGATAATAGATCAGGAATGTGATAAATTAAATTCAGTCAATACAGGAAGTAAACTTAAATTCCAATTGTCCTAATTGAAAAGCAGTGAGGAAAACAGGAATTTAATTTTCACTAATCTCTCTTCAGGATACCTGGTGGCTTATTAAATGCAATGCAAGTTCTCTAGGTATTGCAGATAGAAATGTAAGGCATAAAGCCAAGGAGATTCCCATCTCAGGTGAAAGAGACAGAGCTAGACGCATATTATTTCCGTAATACCACGCCCTCCTGAACAAGCTCTTATCTAATCAATGAACCCGATATCTCATTTAAATCTCTGGGGCTGCGTCCCAAATTGGCACCCTAACAGCAGCAGCATGAAGCAGCATGAAGCACCATATTGCACATTCGATTGCACCAATCAGACTGTGGCGTGCCTCGCAGATGGGGACCAGGCTGGTCTATACACGTGTTGTAAGATACGTCAGCTCAGGTGGTGATCCATTTCTTCCCTGTCAAATAAGAAACATTTGTGGGTGAATCTCAATTGTATTTGCTTGATTCCTCCGAGGTTCCTCCCATCTGATTTTCTCCTCCAATCCATTTTGAGTAGGGAGGCAAGGAGGGGCACAAGAAATCAAGAAAATACAATGGAGGTTCCCCCACTGTATTCTGTATTAGCCACTCCCACAAAGCTGTAGTAGGCCAATCTAGCTGGCAAACAAAGCAAGCCATGTGGTAGAAAGGTCACATAGAAGGAGAAGCAGGATGCAGAATACTACAGGGACAATTAATTAAATAAGCCTAATTTATTAAGACTGGTGGCCAGGCCTGGGTCACATGGAGTAGGCAAGCATTGTGGAAGGTTGCAGATTAACATGTGATGACTAGAGCTGATGTGATACATTTTTCTAACATGTCAGAGGCATGTGTCCTGTAATATATTACAACAATCAACAATGTTGTGGCCTGCTGAACGCAGCCCTGGGGCATGTCCATTAGGCAGCAAACGGAAGAAAAGAGACGGAAACGGGGGGACTAAAAGAAACAGGGAGGGACTACATTTCAGTTGCAAAGCATTTTATAACGTTTCTGCTGTATGCCCTATTGAACACGACGCCGATCGTCTCTTTCAACCAAATATCCCCACCCTGCATAGAAAGATGCTGACTTGAGGATCAGTGACCTCAGATATCAGAGTGAGGGTCTAAAGGAGGAAGGACATAACTGAGCAGGGAAAATCCTCCCTCCCAATAAACAAGGAGCTCCATCTTGCCATCTCCCAACCAGCTTCACACGCCATCCTCCCCCACTTCACACCCCACCAGCAGCACTCACTACCAAGCCTGTTTTCGTCTGTCAGCACATTCCCCAATGTGGCGCTTTCCTAAACACAGCACATATGTTATACACAGTAACCAGCACCACAGCATAATACTAACCTTGGCTTACAACACCAAACACCCTGCAATAGTCGTGCTAAAGGCTTCCAAAAACCAGCAGGCTAGCCAACAGCATAAGGCTTGATGTTTAGGGCCAGGCAATGTCCAGCATCACAAGCACACCTTCCTGGGGAAGAATGCAGACTTGAAATATAGATGTCAGTGCTACTAGAGCTGCAACGGTCATTCAAGGCCTTCAGTTGGGCCATCTCAATCACTGATTGGTTGTCACGTGACCAACTTGACAGGCTAGAACACAGAGCAAAATCAGTTTTAATCTCAAATTGACAAAAATATGCCATATATGATTATTCGGGCATGTGCATTACAGAAGGGCTCCAGAATATGGCCAATTTAGCTACATTTAGTTGATTGATGTAGCTGGCAAGGTAACGGTTGTTTAACTTAACAGGAAAAAAACGAAACTGGTGTTTCCAGTGCTGAGCTAGTAGTCTAACGGTAGCTAATGTTTCAACCCCTCGGCTAAAGTGAATTAGCTAGCTAGTAGCTAACACAGCCAGTTCAGCTCTAGCCTGTAGCTATCAGTCAGATATTAATAATAGCCACCTCATATTGCCATCTAACAGTCGTTGTTTGAATGTAAATGTTTTGTAGCCTTTTTGTCCTGTTTCAACCAATTCATTTAGCTAGCTTTCAACAAATTAATTTAGCTAGCTTTCAACAAATTCATTTAGCTAGCTTTCACCAGTTGATGTACCGTTAAGAGAGCTGGCCAAAACTAAGCATAATTTTTGCCAAATTCACACTAGACCCGAATCAAACTAGCAGCCAAACGATTTTAGATCAACAATTTACCTTTTTTAGTGCAATGTGAGTTATTATTAATGTCAGTAGAGCACTGTAATGTAATTGATTTCAGTTTCACTAACTAATTCCCTACTTTTCACACTGACATGGTATAAACAGCTCTACAGGCTTCACAGTCATGGTGCAGCATCAGTACACAACACTATGATTATTATGTCTTAGCAGGATGAAATGGTGACAGGTGTCCCAGCAGGGTCAGACTTCCAGGGAAGACCAGTCTACGGAGCTCAGGTGAAATGCAGTGAATTCACAATATCAGTGAATGATACAAAGCTCCATCTTGAGTTGATGGGTAGACCTACAGTAGCTACAGGACAGCAGCTTAAGCCTAAAGTTAGTTTGGGATCTGAGCTTAATGGTAATTTCAATTATTGATTGATTCTATTCTTGGATAATATAACGTATAAATATACATCAAGGTAATTCTTTGTCATGCCTCATCTTTGGAGGATCAGAGGGTTACAGGTCTCAGCAGGGTCAGGCAGCAGGGAAGACCAGGCTGTGATGGAGCTGAGGTGAATTTTCACAGACGCAACACTTTATTTTCTCTGTGCAGCAAACACTGGAAAAGCCAGACGCGTCAAAGATTGACACTATTTTACAGCAGTCTGACAAACCTCCAAACTGTAAACAAGGGTTGATAGAGGCTTTTGCCAATGACACAATGCATGTAAAACAAAAATGAGGAAGACCTGGTAGAAGCTATTGATGAATGGATAGTGATATGTTCGCATGCCAAGTTCATATAATCTCAGACATAAATTACTGCAGTTTAAGAACATCCATAGAACACACTATAATGCCAGTGTAACTGAATAACATGCAGAAGAATTACATTTCAGAGTGCTGGAGGGGTAAAACACAAAAAGGATACATATATGGTCTTGAATTCAGGCAGAGTATTTTCTTATATCGGAGCATGTCTACAGATTCTCACTTCTCCCTGTTTTTGTTTGCTTGTTGATACTGGAGACTTATCAAACAAAACAGTGTAACCAAGCATCCAAGAAATGCATTGCCATTAATTGGAAGATTGGTTATCCTCCCACAATGGATAGCAGAAATGTCAGGTTATGCATCAATAGATTTGATTTAATACAATATTAAGGTTATACTGGGAAACTTTCACAAGGTCTGGATGCCTTTTATGGAATACATTAAGACAAAAGGAGTCTATTGAAATATTCCCACGTCAGGGGAGATACCCATTTAGGAAATCCCTAGCTGCTGGGCTGCTCAGTCCTAGCCTTGGGGGTCTACCGTCCTGTGGTTTGTCACTCTGGCCTTGGGAGTACACACCCAAAACAATTATGAATGTTTCACTAAGATCCTAAAGCCGAGTGGAGTGTGTTGACTTAGGGCACTTCAGGGTGGTGGATCCCTAGGCACAGGACAAGGCGACGCAACTATATTGTGTGCACGTAAAATATCTCTACAGGCCTATGAGATTAATAGGGTGTGCGGTTTCTGTGTGTTATGCAGCTGTATGTGTCGCTGTATTTTTTTTATTAAAAAAAACTTTTTAAAACCTTACCCTTGGGAATAAAAAAAAGTGGGGGAAAAAATGTTTTGGGAGCGAGGGGGGGGGGGGGGTCGGGCATGCAGGTGGCTCGGGCTGGCTGACAGAAATTTCATAGAGGATGTCTTAAGACAATAAAAAGTCTTTAAACTTTTTAAAGAGTTGTTAAGCTATTGGTTAAAGGTGCAACAATTTTTTTAACCCCCTTTTTCTCCCCAATTTCGTGGTATCCAATTGTTAGTAGTTATTGTCTTGTCTCATCGCTACAACTCCCGTACGGGCTCGGGAGAGACGAAGGTCGAGAGCCATGTGTCCTCTGAAACACAACCCAACCAAGCCGCACAGCTTCTTAACATCTTTGGGACTGGGGGGCAGTATTGAGTAGCTTGGATAATAAGATGCCCAGAGTAAACTGCCTGCTACTCAGGCCCAAAAGCTAGAATATGCATAGTTAGTAGTATTGGCTAGCGAAACATTGATAGTGTTAACTTCCTGGTGACAGGGGGGCAGTATTGAGTAGCTTGGGTGAATACTCTGTCCCAGATGCTAATATATGCATATTGTTAGTAGTGTTGGATAGAAAACACTTTAGTTTCTAAAACTGTTTGAATGACGTCTGTGAGTATAACAGAACTCATATGGCAGGCGAAAACCTGAGACAAATCCAACCAGGAAGTGGGAAATCTGAGGTTTGTAGTTTCATTTAAGTGATTGCCTATCCAATATGCTGTGTCTTGGGGCCAGATTGCACTTCCCAAGGCTTCCAGTAGATGTCAACAGTCTTTAGAAAGTTGTTTGAGGCTTCTATTGTGGAACGGGGTCGAATAAGAGCTGTTTCAACAAGTGGACTAAGCTGTGGCCAATCAGTTTACTGCACGGTCACGCGGTTCCTTCTTTTTCCCCTGTAATGAATACGCTATTGTCCGGTTGGAATATTATTGAAGATTTATTATAAAAAGACCCTAAGGATTGATTGTAAAAATTGTTTGATATGTTTCTACAGACTGTAATGGAAATCTTGACTTTTCGTCTGAATTTTGCACTCGCATTGTGCCTTTGGGATAGTGAACTAAACAAACAAAACGGGAGGTATTTGGAAATAATTATGGACGTAATCGAACAAAACTAACATTTCTTGTGGAAGTGGGAGTCCTGGGAGTCAATTCCGATGAAGATCAGCAAAGGTAAGTGAAGATTTATAATGCTATTTGTAACTTTTGTTGACTCCACAACTTGGCGGGTAACTGCATGGCTTGCTTTTGTGGCTGATAGCTGTTCTCAGATTACTGAATATTGTGCTTTTGCCGTAAAGCTTTTTTGAAATCTGACACAGCGGTTGCATTAAGAACAAGTTTATCTTTAATTCTATGTAAAACGTGTATCTTTCATCATTAAGTTTCTGTTATTTGTGGCTCTCTGCAATTTCTCCAGATGTTTTGAAGGCATTTCTGAACATGGCGCCAATGTAAACAAGGTTTTTGGATATAAATATGAACTTGATCGAACAAAACATACATGTAACATTGAGTCCTAGGAGTGTCATCTGATGAAGATCGTCAAAGGTTAGTGATTCATTTTATCTATATTTCTGCTTTGTGAGACACCTCTTTGGTAGGAAAATGGCTGAATGCTTTCTGTGACTAGTTGCTGACCTAACATAATGATGTTCCACTTTCGCCGAAAAGCCTTTTTGAAATCGGACACTGTGGTTGGATTAAAGAGAAGTGTATCTTTAAAATGAGGTAAAATACTTGTATGGTTGAGGAATTTGAATGAGATTTGTTGTTTTGAATTTGGCGCCCAGCACTTTCACTGGCTGTTGGAGAGGTGGGATGCTAGCGTCCCGAACGATCCCAGAAAGGTTAACTTCTTTGAAATAGGGGGCGCTCTTAATTTTTGGATAAAAAACGTTCCCGTTTTAAACAAGATATTTTGTCACGAAAAGATGCTCGACTATGCATATAATTGACAGCTTTGGAAAGAAAACACTGATGTTTCCAAAACTGCAAAGATATTGTCTGTGAGTGCCACAGAACTAATGCTACAGGCGAAACCAAGATGAAATTTCATACAGGAAGTCAGGCGCTGTGCGCATTTGAGGCGCTGTGTACCAATGTCTCCTTATATGGCTGTGAATGCGCAAGGAGAGAGCCTACACTTTCTGTCGTTTCCCCAAGGTGTTTGCAGCATTGTGACGTATTTGTAGGCATATCATTGGAAAATTGACCATAAGAGACTACATTTACCAGGTGTCCGCTGGGTGTCCTCCGTCGAAATTATTGCGCAATCTCCAGGTGCGCGCATTTTTTCCATTTTGAACAGAGGAGAAACCAAACTGCCAGGAGTGACTTATCATCGAATAGATATGTGAAAAACACCTTGAGGAAATGATTCTAAACAACGTTTGCCATGTTTCTGTCGATATTATGGAGTTATTTTTTTGAAAAAAGTTTGCGTTGTTATGACTGAATTTTCAGGGTTTTTTCTCAGCCAAACGTGAAGAACAAAACGGAGCGATTTCTCCTACACAAATAATATTTTTGGAAAAACTGAACATTTGCTATCTAACTGAGAGTCTCATTGAAAACATCTGAAGTTCTTCAAAGGTAAATGATTTTATTTGAATGCTTTTCTTGTTTTTGTGAAAATGTTGCATGCTGAATGCCAGGCTGAATGCTATGCTAGGTTATCAATACTGTTACACAAATGCTTGTTTAGCTATGGTTCAAAAGCATATTTTGAAAATCTGAGATGACAGTGTTGTTAACAAAAGGCTAAGCTTGAGAGCTAATATATTTATTTAATTTCATTTGCGATTTTCATGAATAGTTAACGTTGCGTTATGGTAATGAGCTTGAGGCTATAAATAGGATCCTGGATCCGGGTTTGCTCGTCGCAACAGGTTAAAGAAGGTCCAGACGATCCCAGAGTGTCTAAAGAAGGTCCAGACGTACACAGAACGGTGTCGTCTGCGTAGAGGTGGATCAAAGAATCACCCGCAGCAAGAGCGACATCATTGATATATGCAATACAAAATGGGATTAAAGTACCGGAATTAATAGTAAGCAAAGCATGTAGCCTCAATTGACTAGGTAGCTAGCGGACTACTTTAGCTTAGCCTCTTTGGTCTGCAATCCCATTAACGGGATGATGTGACAACAGCTAGTGGAAGTGCAGGGCGCCAAATTCAAAATAGAAACAGAAATTAAAATTCCTCAAACATACATGTATCGTATACCGTTTTGAAGGTAGTCATGTTGTTAATCCCACCAGTGTCCGATTTCAAATATGCTTTTCAGCGAAAGCACCACAAACAATTATGTTAGGTCACCACCAAACCACAATAAAAACAGCCATTTTACCAGCCAAAGAGGAGTCACAAAAAGCACAAATTGATTTTACTCTATCACTAACCTTTGATGATCTTCATTAGATGACACTCATATGACTTCATGTTACACAATACATGTGTTTTGTTTGATAAAGTTCATATTTATATCAAAAAATCTGTTTACATTGGCGTGTTACATTCACTAGTTCCAAAAACATAATTTTTTTGCATAGCCACATCGATTCAACAAAAATACTCATCATAAATGTAGATGATAATACAAGTTACACATGGAATTATAGATATACCTCTCCTTAATGCAACCGCTGTGTCAGATTTCAAAACAACTTTACGGAAAAAGCAAACCATGCAATTATCAGACGGCGCTCAGAACAATAGTCAAATTAGCCGCCATGTTGGAGTCAACATAAACCACAAATTACATGCTATATATTCCCTTACCTTGGATGATCATCAGAATGCACTCCCAGGAATCCAAGGTCCACAATAAATGCTTGATTTGTTCGATAATGTCCGTTATTTATGTCCAATTTGCTACTTTCGTTAGTGCGTTTGGTACACCTATCCAAACGCTGGTGCTGGTTGGCCAACGTAGGAAGATATCATGCGGTATGCGCGTGACCTGGAACTGGCTCTCTGCCAGTAGTCTGATTCATTCCCCTCTTATTCAGTCCCACAACACAGTAGAAGCCTCGTTCAAATTTCTATAGACGGTTGACATCTTGTGGAAGCCCTAGGAAGTGAATCTACATTCATATCGCAATGGGATTTCAATAGGGAATGGTTTGAAAATATACCGACCTCAGATCTCACTTCCTGTTTGGATTTCTTCTCAGGTTCTTGCCTGCCATATGAGTTCTGTTATACTCACAGACATCATTCAAACCGTTTCAGAAACTTCAGTGTTTTCTATCCAATACTAATAATAATATACATATATTAGCAACAGACTGAGGAGCAGGCCGTTTACCCTGCGCACCTTTCATCCAAGCTACTCAATACTGCCCCTGCAGCCATAAGAAGTTAACTTCTCTGATTTGAGATGGGATGATAAATAACATTAAATTGGCTTGGCTTCGTCGGCTACTGTGTCTCTCCCTCCCTATCCTGTCCGCTCCAGCACTGCAGCACAACTGGCACGTCTCTCTCTTACTTTGCTCCACGTGCATGCCACACAGACACCTGTTCCGTACTGAATCTACCTCCACCATAAATTAATATCAGGAAATATTATCCCCCCACATAGCCGCTGACCATGCTTGCAACAACATTCATCTTTTGTTATGATTGATTAACACACTGTGCTAACTGAACCCAAAACCAATGTTTAAAATACTCACATTGTTATGATAGGATTATTACACATTAATATACATTTGAACATCAAAATAGTGTGCAATAGGCGCAGCACTAATTCATTAATTAATAACACGAGTAGCTATTCCCATTTTACCATGACCAAAGTTAATTATTAATTCAGCCATAGGCTGCAGATGGAATAGGGAGCGTATAATTGTGTAATTATTTAAGGGAATTCGTTAAGTTTTCCAACCACTGTACTTTTTCCATATTTTGTTACGTTCCAGCCTTGTTCTAAAATGGATCAAATTGTAGATACTCCTTCCGGCGCCGACAGAGATGGCCGCCTCGCTTCGCGTTCCTAGGAAACTATGCAGTTTTTTGTTTTTTTACGTGTTATTTCTTACATTAGTACCCCAGGTCATCTTAGGTTTCATTACATACAGTCGAGAAGAACTACTGAATATAAGATCAGCGTCAACTCACCATCAGTACGACCAAGAATATGTTTTTCGCGACGCGGACCCTGTGTTCTGCCTTACAAACAGGACAACGGAGTGGATCCTATGCAGCGACCCAAAAAAACGACTCCGAAAGAGAGGGAAGCGAGGCGGTCTTCTGGTCAGACTCCGGAGACGGGAACAGCGCGCACCACTCCCTAGCATTCTTCTTGCCAATGTCCAGTCTCTTGACAACAAGGTTGATGAAATCCGAGCAAGGGTAGCATTCCAGAGGGACATCAGAGACTGTAACGTCCTTTGCTTCACTGAAACATGGCTCACTGGAGAGACTCTATCCAAAGCGGTGCAGCCAACGGGTTTCTCCATTCATCGCGCTGACAGAAACAAACATCTTTCTGGTAAGAAGAGGGGCGGGGGCGTATGCCTCATGGCCAACGTGACATGGTGTGATGAAAGAAACATACAGGAACTCAAATCCTTCTGTTCACCTGATTTAGAATTCCTCACAATCAAATGTAGACCGCATTATCTACCAAGAGAATTCTCTTCGATTATGATCGCAGCCGTATATATCCCCCCCCCAAGCAGACACATCGATGGCTCTGAACTAACTTTATTTAACTCTCTGCAAACTGGAAACGATTTATCCGGAGGCTGCATTCATTGTAGCTGGGGATTTTAACAAGGCTAATCTGAAAACAAGACTCCCCAAATTTTATCAGCATATTGATTGCGCAACCAGGGGAGGAAAGACCTTGGATCATTGTTACTCTAACTTCCGCGACGCATATAAGGCCCTGCCCCGCCCCCCTTTCGGAAAAGCTGACCACGACTCCATTTTGTTGATCCCTGCCTACAGACAGAAACTAAAACAAGAGGCTCCCACGCTGAGGTCTGTCCAACGCTGGTCCGACCAAGCTGACTCCACACTCCAAGACTGCTTCCATCACGTGGACTGGGAGATGTTTCGTATTGCGTCAGATAACAACATTGACGAATACGCTGATTCGGTGTGCGAGTTCATTAGAACGTGCGTTGAAGATGTCGTTCCCATAGCAACGATTAAAACATTCCCTAACCAGAAACCGTGGATTGATGGCAGCATTCGTGTGGAACTGAAAGCGCGAACCACTGCTTTTAATCAGGGCAAGGTGTCTGGTAACATGACCGAATACAAACAGTGCAGCTATTCCCTCCGCAAGGCTATCAAACAAGCTAAGCGCCAGTACAGAGACAAAGTAGAATCTCAATTCAACGGCTCAGACACAAGAGGCATGTGGCAGGGTCTACAGTCAATCACGGACTACAGGAAGAAATCCAGCCCAGTCACGGACCAGGATGTCTTGCTCCCAGGCAGACTAAATAACTTTTTTGCCCGCTTTGAGGACAATACAGTGCCACTGACACGGCCTGCAACGAAAACATGCGGTCTCTCCTTCACTGCAGCCGAGGTGAGTAAGACATTTAAACGTGTTAACCCTCGCAAGGCTGCAGGCCCAGACGGCATCCCCAGCCGCGCCCTCAGAGCATGCGCAGACCAGCTGGCCGGTGTGTTTACGGACATATTCAATCAATCCCTATACCAGTCTGCTGTTCCCACATGCTTCAAGAGGGCCACCATTGTTCCTGTTCCCAAGAAAGCTAAGGTAACTGAGCTAAACGACTACCGCCCCGTAGCACTCACATCCGTCATCATGAAGTGCTTTGAGAGACTAGTCAAGGACCATATCACCTCCACCCTACCTGACACCCTAGACCCACTCCAATTTGCTTACCGCCCAAATAGGTCCACAGACGATGCAATCTCAACCACACTGCACACTGCCCTAACCCATCTGGACAAGAGGAATACCTATGTGAGAATGCTGTTCATCGACTACAGCTCGGCATTCAACACCATAGTACCCTCCAAGCTCGTCATCAAGCTTGAGACCCTGGGTCTCGACCCCGCCCTGTGCAACTGGGTACTGGACTTCCTGACGGGCCGCCCCCAGGTGGTGAGGGTAGGCAACAACATCTCCTCCCCGCTGATCCTCAACACTGGGGCCCCACAAGGGTGCGTTCTGAGCCCTCTCCTGTACTCCCTGTTCACCCACGACTGCGTGGCCACGCACGCCTCCAACTCAATCATCAAGTTTGCGGACGACACAACAGTGGTAGGCTTGATTACCAACAACGACGAGACGGCCTAGAGGGAGGAGGTGAGGGCCCTCGGAGTGTGGTGTCAGGAAAATAACCTCACGCTCAACGTCAACAAAACTAAGGAGATGATTGTGGACTTCAGGAAACAGCAGAGGGAACACCCCCCTATCCACATCGATGGAACAGTAGTGGAGAGGGTAGCAAGTTTTAAGTTCCTCGGCATACACATCACAGACAAACTGAATTGGTCCACTCACACAGACAGCATCGTGAAGAAGGCGCAGCAGCGCCTCTTCAACCTCAGGAGGCTGAAGAAATTTGGCTTGTCACCAAAAGCACTCACAAACTTCTACAGATGCACAATCGAGAGCATCCTGGCGGGCTGTATCACCGCCTGGTATGGCAACTGCACCGCCCTCAACCGTAAGGCTCTCCAGAGGGTAGTGAGGTCTGCACAACGCATCACCGGGGGCAAACTACCTGCCCTCCAGGACACCTACACCACCCGATGTCACAGGAAGGCCATAAAGATCATCAAGGACATCAACCACCCGAGCCACTGCCTGTTCACCCCGCTATCATCCAGAAGGCGAGGTCAGTACAGGTGCATCAAAGCTGGGACCGAGAGACTGAAAAACAGCTTCTATCTCAAGGCCATCAGACTGTTAAACAGCCACCACTAACACTGAGTGGCTGCTGCCAACACACTGACACTGACTCAACTCCAGCCACTTTAATAATGGGAATTGATGGGAAATTATGTAAATATATCACTAGCCACTTTAAACAATGCTACCTTATATAATGTTACTTACCCTACATTATTCATCTCATATGCATACGTATATACTGTACTCTATATCATCGACTGTATCCTTATGTAATACATGTATCACTAGCCACTTTAAACTATGCCACTTTGTTTACATACTCATCTCATTTGTACATACTGTACTCGATACCATCTACTGTATCTTGCCTATGCTGCTCTGTACCATCACTCATTCATATATCCTTATGTACATATTCCTTATCCCCTTACACTGTGTACAAGACAGTAGTTTTGGAATTGTTAGTTAGATTACTTGTTATTACTGCATTGTCGGAACTAGAAGCACAAGCATTTCGCTACACTCGCATTAACATCTGCTAACCATGTGTATGTGACAAATAAAATTTGATTTGATTTGATTTGAGATTGAGGGGGACACACACAATACCCCACAATAACAGAGCAAATACGTTCGTATTAACAGAGTTAATACGTTTGCAAATTTATCAATAAAAACTGAAATATGTCGCATTATAAACAACGTGTGAGCTCCGTCCCAAATTCTCCCTTCATTTTGTTATAGTGTTGGGATGGCGACTTGGGAGAAATATGTGCGAGCAGGAATGTATTCTCTGTCCAGCTTGCTTATCATCTTCTTCAAACCGTCTTTGCTGACTGTGTAAAAAGGAATCATGTCTAAAGCTATAAAGTAGGGGATGATTCTTCTTCAAACGATTGAATAAATGTGAGGGAAGCAGCAGAAAAGGACCCTCAAATTCTGGTTTATTGATCCCACCACTCGCCATCTACAGAGTTTCTGGCTGCTTCTCACAAAAGCATAGTTTGAAATCTGGCAGTTAAGATTAGAATTTTGATTACAACGTGCATAAAGGCTGGAGTTGTTTTAACAAAATAGCCCATCTACAATTTTTTTCAGCTCAGATTTACTCACGAGGCAATGGCAAACAACGCAGCGTAGGCATAGCCTTAGGGCTGACCCCAATTAGTTGACGAGTCGATTGTGGGGTCGTTGGTCGACCGAGATTGTTTTAGTCGAGCAGTAACAAATATACACACATTTGCACCCATCTCGGTGAACTAATCCATTGCGGAGGCTTAGACTAAAATATAATTTATGCTCGATCCAAAAATGTGGTCGGAGGCTCCGTATGAAGCAATTGCGGAGCTCCGTACCGCATTGCCATGCACCTCCCAAATGTTGTTTTAACAATACGGAAGACTCTGAATAGCTCAACATCCTGTTGAAAACAAACTCTCTACCTTGACAACAGTTCTGCACTCCACCATAAAGCACAAGAAGTATGAATTCCCCGACTTCTGCTCGGGCCATATCACTGTAAATGCTGCCTGGCCAATGCAGACATCGTATTGACCACGCGCCCAGACGGACAATGGACCTCTCTCTCCAGAATGCACTCCCGCCAATTTGTGCACATTCATTGTATCATAACTCCACTGTGCGAATTGTTTGCATTTGATTGTTACTGTATATCAATTCCCCATTACATATATCACCAGTATTACATTTACTGTTAATTCATAATCTACAATGTTTGTTACTTTGGTCACTTCCTTTATTTTAATACATTCAATATTGTTATTCAGAGTCTTCCCATTCTCACTGTCAGAGTGGACACATTGTTTGCTGAGTGCAAAACCTATGCTACACTTGTGAGAAACAAGTTTTGGTTTATTTCATTCCATTTTCGAGTTTTGTCAATCTAGTCAGTGTCTTTTGTTTGGAGCGCTCCTGTTGATGTTAAGTAAGGACGTGCACACATAGAAGTAGGCCTATAGGCTACCCGGCCTGCGAGCAAATGTAGGCATATAAAAAGGTGCCCATTTGGGGGTTTCTGATAGTATTTCTGATTGGCTTAACGCACCACCACCTGTGGAGCTTCTCAAAGTAATGTTTTCACCTAAAAATTAACTCTTTATATCCATTGAGAATTATAATAGTTCCTCAATGTATTTGAAAAATCTTTCTAGCTCTCTTTCGATAACCACTCAGCATTAAAGGGAAAAATGTCATGCTCTGATACAATGAAAATGTCATAAAACGTGCATCAAAGCTGAGACCGAGAGACTGAAAAACAGCTTCCATCTCAAGGCCATCAGACCGTTAAAGCCATCACTTGCACCTTAGAGGCTGCTGCCCTATATAGATAAGACTTGAAAATCACTGACCACTTTAATAATTAGGGATGAACAATATATTGGTGAATATATCGGAATCGGACGATATTAGCTTTGACAGAAGTCTAGTTTAACGCCGATGTTAAAAATCGATGTATAGGTAGGTATTCAAGGTAGCTTTGACAACGTAGGTACATGACGTAATGACACCCCGTAAAATGTTGCACTACACATGCAGCACAGCGTTCCTAACTTAGCCCACACAATGTCTGCTGTGTGGATTTAGCAGTCAACAAGTCAAGCATCATTTGAAAAAGTAAGAGTTTCAGCGAGAGAACTCAAAGGCGAAATCCATTAAAGCCAAGATGATGGTATTCATTCCAATTGACAATCAAACGTTCTGTCGCTGGTGATGTTGGCTTTCGCCGACTGGTCGAGCACCGGTACACACTAAGTGCGCTATTTTTCAGATGTTGCCCTACTGGCGTTACACAGTAATAGCATCACTGCTATTAGCTTCACGACATGCACACTACAAAATGTGTCAAAAAAGATATAGTAGCACTGTCAAAGCTGAACAAAAAAGTCAGCAAACAAGCAAACCTCGGACATGAACGATGTGTTTACAAAAATGATTTAGGAATCCTTGTAAGTATTAGCAAGATTGCCACTTGTTCGCCTATTGAAATTGAACTTCAGTTCATGAAAATAAATCGCTAGCCAGCTACTTAACCTTGTTGCCCAAAGCTAATGTTATAAGCAGCCAGCTAGCTTCATCTGGCTAGTGAGGCTCGACCGGACTGGGTTATGTATTGTGAAGCTAGCCACAATAAGGATTAGGCAACAATTGTGGGATTTGCGGTTTGCCTTCAAACTAAAAGTATGTTATTGACAGTGATGCAAATTAATACAAATGGTAGAATTATGCTATGCTTTTCATTTGAAGGCTAACCACTAAGTCCACTATTGTGACTAATCCTTACTGTGGCTAGCTTCACATAGATAGGTCCGACCACCATTAATCAAATAATAACAGTCCTATAAATTAGGGTTATTTTAGACGGCACCTAGCTATATAGTTAGCTAGCTAACTAAAGCTACTGAAACAGATGTCATTTTGCTATATTTTTGGGGGGGAAGAACATTGTTTACATCCATGAGCTAGCTAGCTTTGTGATCAGCACTGTAAGTGCGCAAGACAACTTTACCAGCATCATAGCATATGTAATGATGAATCGTTGTGACATATGAAATACGAGTGAGTGTAATCAATGTATAATAACTACGTAAAAAATGTATGAACACGTTCAATTATTATGTGACGTGCAGTCATATTCAGGTCCTGATTGGTCAACTAGCATATTTGACACGTCAAATAGTGTTAATTTTTGCGGGACACGCAAAGACCCAAATGGCGTTCCTTATAAATCATGGTTGAGAATGAAACGACTTAACAAATTAACAACAAAACAGCTCAGTGAGTGAAAGAAACAGACTGATCATTTTTCGCTGGTAATGAGGACATAAATAAATGATCAGTGTGGTGTGTGTAACCTTTATTTAACTAGGCAAGTCAGTTAAAAATAAATCCTTATTTACAATGAGAGCTCAGACAACGCTGGGCCAATTGTGGGCCGCTAATATTTTAAACGTTTTTTTGGGCAAGGAAAATATCAGATACCGTATCAGCCAAAAATGTAATATCGGTGCATCACTATTAATGTTTACATATTTTGCACTACTCCTCATCTCATGTATACACTGTATTCTTCTGTATTTTAGTCTATGCCGCTCCGCAATTGCTCGTCCAAATATTTAGATATTCTTAACTCCATTCCTTTACCTTAAATGTGTGTATATTGTTATGAAATTGTTAGATATTACTGCACTGTTGGAGCTAGAAACACAAGCATTTTGCTACACCAGCAATAACATCTGCCAAACGTGTATGTGACCAATAAAATTTGATTTGAAAATTGGCCTAGCCAATTACTTCTTATCAGTACTTAACTTGACAGAAATAGGTTCCGGTACTCAGTTTGGGTGCTGGTATTGTTTATATTTAGGTCCATGAGTTCCACAATACATTTTAGATAATATTCTATAAGAGGAACAAGAGCTCAAGCAGAAGAAAATTTGAGGTGTCGGTACTCAGCTCCAGGCCAAGTCAAGCACGGCTTCTTATTCCCTGCGCAAATAGCCTAAAGCTGTCTCTGTCCTGAGCTCACTGGCACAGGAAAGTCTGAGGGCCCAGAATATTTTACACGTTGCAAGTTCGCCGGACCCAAGTTAATAGTTGATACCCTACGTTTCAAGCTCGTTGCACAGGCCATGAATAGCCAAATATTTTCTACCTGCATGCTGCAATGTTATTTGTTGGCTTTATGTAGGCTATTTTTAAAATAGTTGGCAATGGCAACAGAAGGAAGTTTTTTATGTTGGTATCATTTTCATTTAGATATACATTTTGATTAACAACATGACAATGATTTTGAGATGTGAAGACAAATTAAATGAAAACCATTACTGACATGCAGATCGGTAGAAATGGTAAGATAAATTGGCATTTCACACGAGAAAGGTTGCAGACTCCTCATGTAGCCTATTACCGGCAACTTCAGGAGAGTAACGAAAACCAGCAGGAGCGGGAGAATAGTTGGGTCAGGTTACGGTTTTCTACTTACCTAGACCTTTGGTTCCCTCGAGACATTTGCCTTATTTCAAACAAGTTCAATGCATATAGTTGATTTTAAGACATATAGGGTGTGTATTTGGAAAAATACACATTTAACCTCTTGGGTTGGGGGCAGTATTTACATGTCTGGATGAAAAGCGTGCCCAAATTAACTGCCTTGTTCAGGGGCAGAACGACAGAATTTTACCTTGTCAGCTCGGGGATTCAATATTGCAACCTTAGAGTTAACTAGTCCAACGCGCTAACCACTTGCCTCTCATTACACTGCACGAGGAGCCTGCCTGTTACGCTAATGCAGTAAGAAGCCAAGGTAAGTTGCTAGCTAGCATTAAACTTAATCATAATCACTAATTATAACTACACATGGTTGATGATATTACTAGTTTATCTAGCTTGTCCTGCGTTGCATGTAATCAATGCAGTGCGCATTCGCGAAAAAGGACTGTTGTTGCTCCAACGTGTACCTAACCATAAACATCAATGCCTTTCTTAAAATCAATACACAGCAGTATATATTTTTTAAACCTGCATATTTATCTGGATTTATTTTAGCTTAGCAGGCAATATTAACCAGGTGAAATTGTGTCACTTCTCTTGCGTTCATTGCACGCAGAGTCAGGGTATAGGCAACAGTTTGGGCCGCCTGGCTCATTCCGAACTAATTTGCCAGAATTTTACGTAATTATGACATAACATTGAAGGTTGTGCAATGTAACAGGAATATAAAGACTGATGGATGCCACCCATTAGATAAAATACGGAACGGTTCTGTATTTCACTGAAATAATAAATGTTTTGTTTTCGAGATGATAGTTTCCAGATTTGACCATATTAATGACCTACGGCTTGTATTTCTGTGTGTTATTATGTTCTAATTAAGTCTATGATTTGATAAAGCAGTCCGAGCGATGGTGGGCACCAGCAGGCTCGTAAGCATTCATTCAAACAGCACTTTTGTGCGTTTTGCCAGCAGCTCTGTTGTTTATGAATTCAAGCCTATAAACTCCCTAGATTAGGCTGGTGTAACGATGTGAAATGGCTAGCTAGTTAGCGGGGTGCGCGCTAATAGCATTTTAAACGTCACTCGCTCTGAGACTTGGAGTGGTTGTTCCCCTTGCTCTGCATGGGTAACGCTGCTTCGAGGGTGGCTGTTGTTGATGTGTTCTTGGTTCGAGCCCAGGTAGGAACGAGGAGAGGGACAGAAGCTATACTGTTACACTGGCAATACTAAAGGGCCTATAAGAACATCCAATAGTCAAAGGTATATGAAATACAAATCGTATAGACAGAAATAGTCCTATAATAACTACATCTAAAACCTCTTGCCTGGGAATATTGAAGACTCATGTTAAAAGGAACCACCAGCTTTCATATGTTCTTATGTTCTGAGCAAGGAACTTAAACGTTAGCTTTCTTACATGGCACATATTGCACTTTTACTTTCTTCTCCAACACTTTGGTTTTGCATTATTTAAACCAAATTGAACATGTTTCATTATTTACTTGAGGCTAAATTGATTTTATTGATGTATTATATTGTTAAAATAAGTGTTCATTCAGTATTGTTGTAATTGTCATTATTATAAATACATTTTAAAAAATCGTCCGATTAACCGGTATCGGCTTTTTTTGGTCCTCCAATAATCGGTATCGGCGTTGAAAAATCTTAATCAGTCGACCTCTACTTGAAATGGTAAAGAGCGCTAACCAGTCCAGGACTGCTGATTTTGTTGACAGTGGATCTTGTCACATTGAGCTATATTGTAGAGACAAGTTCCCATACCTCTTAGTTCAAGCCTGTTTACCATGCTTATGATGCGCCCCAGTATTAATTCAAAAGAGGTTCAGTTTTAGTGGTTTTCTTTGAATACTAGCAGGCCTGTCTCCTGGTTGTGTATTTGTATTTTCTGTATATTTTAGCGTAATGGCCTACATGGCTGAGGGCTGCCCATATTGAGAGATCAGGGTTTCTGAGGCAAGAATCTCATTACATCACATGCATTACATTGGCCTAATACTGAATATAAAGTAGGACTGGGAATTGCCCGGGACCCCTCGATACGATATCACGATACTTAGGTGCCGATACTATGTATTGTGATTCTAAATGTATTACGATTTGGTACTGTGATTTAATTGCAATTTGGTGTTCCAAGTACATTGGTCACCTGTCATATGTCTGCTGTAGAGGAACAAGAGAGCCTTGAGAAAATAAGTGTTAAACAAATTGTCTCCCTATTTAAAAAAAAAGGGCGAGCATGTTTCGAAGGAAAATACTGCTGTTTTGGTGCAGGTACAGCCAACTAGCACAGAAATATTGATATTGATCAAAACTATACGATATCCCCCCATCACTAATAGAAAGTGTATAAAATCGGTTTGAGGTTGCAGTTCTGCTCTCGAAGATTAAATTATATCCATTCTAGGGAACTAGAAGACTTTAAGTCAGATAGCCCTAATCCAGTTCATGTTTTAGCTTTATACCTAGTGCATAAAATGTGTACAAAGTTTTCTAATAATCAAGCCAACTAAGTTGGCTGAGGCCATGGCTTGTAGCGCATGCTGTTGCTCAGCATTACTGTGCAGTTTTCTAGTATCTCCCCCCTTGTGTACCGTTTCCCATCCTGTTCGACACATCTGGATTTGTTTAGCTCCAGTGAGTTCCTCCCCAACATGAACCCACAGCCGGAGTTACATAACCCCTTCTCTTTATGATTGCAGCTCTCCAGCTGAATTTGATCCTCTTCGCACCCCACACCCTCTGCCTAGTGCTGCTGTGATCCATGCACAGGCTCTTATTCACGCTTCCTCTGAAGATAGGAGTTAACTTCTTAAGGTATAGGGGGCAGCATTTTCACTTTTGGATAAATTGCGTGCCCAATTTCAACTTCCTGCTACTCATGCCAATAATATATGATATGCATATTATTAGTAGATTTAGATAGAAAACACTGAAGTTTCTAAAACTGTTTGAATCATGTCTGTGAGTATAACAGAACTTATGTAGCAGGCAAAACCCTGAGGCCTAACCATTCAGATTTTTTTTTTTTTAGGTCTCTGCCTGTTAAGTGAGTTCTCATTGGGAAACTATATTTTGTAGCTAGGCATAATGCTATGCTAGGCTATCGATAAACTTACACAAATGCTTGTCTTGCTTTGGCTGTAAAGCATAATGTCAAAATCTGAGATGACAGGGTGATTAACAAAAGGCTAAGCTGTGTTTCAATATATTTCACCTGTGATTTCATGAATATCAATATTTTCTAGTAATATCTTTTGTCCTTTGCGTTATGCTAATTAGTGTCAGTTGATGATTATGCTCCCGCACCCGGGATGGGGAGTCACTAGAGATTAATTTGGGCGCGCTTTTCATCCGGACAGTTGATGACAATCCTCACGGATCCGGGAGCGGTAGTTCCAACCCACCGTTCCTAGGCCATCAGTGAAAATAAGAATGTGTTATTAACTGACTTGCCTAGTTAAATAAAGATTAAATAAAAAGGCGTAAAAAAATTAATCTAAAAAAATCTGCTAAATCTGTTTCCGATTATGAAAACTTGAAATCGGCCATAATTAATCAGCCATTCCGATTAATCGGTCAACCTCTAATTTCAAGAGCAAAGATTATAGGCCAGGCAAATCCTAAATCTGGAATTTCAAAGCCATTTACATTGCGGATTTCCACTCTTCCCCTCTAATCAAGGACTGATTAAGACAAGGGACACCAGGTGGGTGCAATTAATTAGACTTAACCCCTGATATAGACCGAAACCCAACCAAAAACCATGGAGCAGATAAGGCTGGGCGGTATACCGTATTCATCCACGGACAGGTTTGGGTTATTACTTTACCTTCTATAACAGTATTTGAATGTTTGGTTTGTTAAATGTGATATGCCGTGTGTAAGATCAATTTTTATAGTTTACTCTGCTACTTGAGTCCTCTCCCCACACCGCTTTCCACAAAGACCTAGCCCCACCTCATCCCTCAAGGAGCGCATTTGTTGTTCCTCGACCTCGAGACACTTGCGTTCAGTCAGCATGGCCAATGCAACAATGTTGATGACAATGACGTGGTTTTCACTTTGCTTCTTAATATAAATCCACTAGCATTCTATAATTACACAATTAGTGTGTTTCTTAGATCTGCAAATGGATAGTTTATTTTCTTAGGAAGTTGGGCCTAAATGTACCGAGTCAGAGCAAACGTAGTGAGCTATATACAGCCTGATAATGCCAGTAATGATATAGACCAAAATCAGCATGTTATTTGTGCAACCTTATCTTCTAAATCAAAGAGGAATACGTGAAGTATGAAAGCCACACGAAGTAGCAAAAAGAACATTCAATGTCGCCAAAAGACTTTGGTTCCTACCCTGTCACAATAACTCCTTCCTGGCATTTTCATTCGCTGTCATGTCAAACACTGTATTCAAAGTGCCAACTATTATATTCTAACTACAGAATTAGAATAATCATTCTATTTCCATGATTCCGACAGTTCACACAAGTGGTTTGCTCTAAATCGCAAGTCAAATTGCGATTGCAAAAAGATAAGGCCTAGATTGTTTGCCCATATAGTGCAGCCCGACATGGATGGCAGTGTGGAAATTCTCTCAAGTGAGTGTAGGAAACACAAATGTATGAAAAAGCTGAAAATTATTTTTCATTGAACTGAACAGTATGAAAAAAATCAGAATGGAGAAAGACCCATTGAAATCACTAAGAATGTATGTGTTGCCACCCTAGGGTCACACGCACTACTCAAAGCAAAGGTATAACTTTTATTCAAGAAACATAAAATATAGTATAAAAAAACTAACATTTGTTATATATTATGATATGTTTTGGTCATAACACTCAGCCCTAGGAGCACACAAAAATATGCAGAAAGAGCAACCGTCAAGCAGTGAACCAAATTCATTTGGGTGGGGGTTAGGCTATAGGTCTGTTACGCTGAAACAAAACCACCACTGAACCCTCACCATGTAGAAAAGGCTTAGGCTATAGGTTTGGGCGATGTCAACCTATCCTATCGCGATGATGTATCCATAAAGCATTGTGATATATGATCGTATTGCCTCCTATTGGTCAACCCACAAAATTTATTTATTTAATATATTTTTTTTAATCTAAAACTACTATAATGCGAAATCGAATCATGACGAAAAATCATGTTGAAAGCCTGGGCAGAGGCTAAATGCCAGCAAATATTTTCTAATATTAATTTCTGGCGAAGGAGCTTCAGGATGGAACAGGTTTGTGTGCGTGTGGCGCGCACATGATTGAGCAGTGATTGTCTGATGAGGAACGGGATGTCTTAACATAGTGAGTTAGGTTATACGTTATCGGCTAGACAGAAGCAGTCTAGTCTTCAGAACTGAATAATAATTGCTTTATAAAACAGTAAATAAATAATGTTCTCTCTCTCAAAGCTGTGATTGCCTATTCCTAGGCTTACCTAGGCTAGGCCTAGGAGGAGGATGGGTAATTGGCTATTAGGTTTTCAACCGTGCATGGAGGGTTTCCCCAGCCCGCATAAATAGTTAATTTCTTAATAAGCAAACTTGATTAAACTTGTCATTAGATGTTTCTATAGGCTATTGTTTGTTCGCTCTCATTCCCCTGGCTACTTTACATTTTTAGGATATTCAAACAAATGAGAAGGAACCCTGTTACATTAATTATTTGATTGAAAGCAATGCTTAAAACGATGAAAGCTTAGCCTATAGTAGAGCCCAAAGTCATATTCATAGCCTATCAAAGAGAGAAATAGGGAATATAGGCTAAACATTTTTTTTTTTAAATTACAGCAAGACAGTTAAGGAGTGTCGGTTATAAAAAATTTAAAAATGAACAGGTACAGGATATAGCCTAAGGCCCATGTATCCGACAGAGAAAGTCGCAAACAGAGACACAGGCAGCGAGAAAGAGATTCCGACTAGACATTTTGTGCAACTTTTTTGGTGGAATCCTCCACTCCGCCTGGCTTACATTCCACTCTTGCATTCTGTATATAACATGTAATGAAATACGCTATAGCAAATAGGAATAGACAAATTACTCTGATTTTAACGTGCTGCCCTTCTGTGCGCTGCTAGACTGCTCTTCACTGTGCGGAGCCAGTATAGTTCAAATAGGCTAAACCAGGGGTATTCAACTCTTCCCTTACGAGGTCCGGAGCCTGCTGGTTTTCTGCCCTACCCAATAATTGCACCGACCTGGTCTAAATTAGTCCCTGATTAGAGGAGAACAATCAACAAATGCAGTGGAACTGGCTTTGATGTTCAGAATTGAGTTTGAAGGGGCTAAAGCACTGTCTGGTCACATATTGATGACGTCAACATGCTATCGCACTAAGCTAATCTACTTCCCATCCAAGGTACAACAAAGCTCTACCCAACTGCAAACCCTTTAGGATAAAAATCCAATTAATTTGCTATAAATGGGGTTACCAAACAGTTCAAGTAGAACAATTTATCATGTAGTGAAGTCTGTACATCACTCTTTCCCCATCCAGACAAAGAATCAGCCATGTCAATCTCTATGCTTGTGCCAATAACTCAGGCTTCTCTCTGTATGGATACGAAAATATTTAGGCCAAAAGTCCAAAAGGAACAGGAAAGGGCTGTAAAATAAGTTTTCTGCTTTGTTAATCATCTACCAAACGCCAAACAAGTCACCAAGTCCATTAATGCCGCTGACCCAACTGGCAGTCTATTTTCACTCAAAAACATTAAGCAGAAATGAGGCACTCTGGCTTGCGCCTCGCGTGGAATACATTTGAAAGCCCCCGCTGAGAAAAACACAAGAGAAAGTGGAAATGTGAAAATTATACCCTTTGCATGAAGTCACATTTCCGCCTTGGTTTTATCTAAATCAAAACATGTATTCTGTATGTGCTCTCTGTTCTCTCTCTGCATATAAACAGTACATTCAGCTCTAGCCTTGGTTGTGGCAGTACAGCACTGTGGACGGGGACTTAATAGATTCACACAGTGTACTCAGTCTCTCCAGTAACTACAGCATCACACCCACACTACAACACCAGCTCTTCCAAGCAACTGGCAATATCGCCCCCTTCCTGGAGTTTGATCCTTCCATTCAGGGAGATGGGGCATCTCTAATTGCCATTAGCACCTGTTAGCCCAAATAGAAGATTTTTAGTTCATCTGCACAGAGCAGCCTTCTAGGTGAAAGCTGGGGACCCTTTGTACCGTGTAGATTAAGATCCCATTATCCTGAGTAGAATAGTTAGGGGAACACCATCTCACCTTCCATCTATGTTAGTCCCACTTTGTCCCCTTCTGGCAGGCAACAAACATCAAGAAGATTACATGATTTGGTTGACGAAAAGCTCTTTCAGCCTGTGATGCTGCTTGAGCCAAAGAAAAGGGGCATGGTAAGTCCCTTCTGCTCAATACACTGATGGTCACAAGGTGCAAAAAGAGTTTGTTTTTCAAAAGACCCATATGGCTTTAGCTTGGCATATGAACACTCATCACGTCAGTCTCACCATTTTCTAAACCTTTATATGATGGTACGTCACTTGGGGTCCTCATGTCACAACGTTGCGTCCTGTGGTACTTACATTTTGATGTGCCGCTGCTCAATGTCCACTCTGGTCAGCACCTCCTCCTCCAGGTCGGTGTCCCCTCCCGAGCTGCTCTCCGTCACATCCGAGTCGAAGTTGCTCTCAGCTACGTGCAGGTTGGCCGTACCGCTGAGGTAGAGGCGCTCCAACTCTGTGGGGATGGAGCCGCTCTTCAAGAACCTGCCCAGGCTGTCCCTGGCTCCCAAGGAGTGCCGGCCCGGGCGCCATGTGGCGGTGGTGTCCCCCTTGCGCGTTGTGGTGGCGGGAGGCAGCATGCTGAGGGATGAGTCCAGAAATCCCCCCAGCTGCTGCTTAACGTGGCGCTCCACCTGCTTGGCCTGCACCACCTGCAGCCGCTTGCGTAGCCGCCGCATCCGGCCCTCGATCTCACCCTGGCGGCTGCGGTTGAGCAGAGTGCGCTCCTGCACCTGGGCGTCCAGGCTGCAGAGGGTGGAGGAGGGGGACTGGGGTGCCGGAGAGCAGACTGGGGACCCCTGCTGGCTTCTGCCTACCCTCTCCCAGTCAGTCACAGGCAGCATCAGCTGATTTGAGGGTGTGTCCAGCTGATTTGAGGGTGTATCAGGCGCCACAAAGTGAGCTGGCTGCTGATGGAGGCCATTTCCTCCTGCGCTGTGAGAAACCCCCAGGGAATGCTTTTGCTTGACGGGTCCCTTTAAGATGGCGCCCGTGAAGGCCTTGGAGTCCAGTGGAGGCATTAGGGGCTGAGATTCAGCACTGGCGGAGGGTTTGCTCCTGTTCACCGCCACCACGGAGCCCGCTGCGCCGGACATGGCCAGCTTCTTGGCTAGGCCATTGATGGCCGCCACGGCTTGGCCACCGCCGTTGCTGCTCATGAGGCTCTTCAGTTGTCCTCCGGACAGCTCCAGAGTCTGCCGCTTACTCAGCAGGAAGTCTCCCCCACCGTTGAACAGCGAGCTGGGCAGGATGCCGTGACTCTTCAGCACAGACTGCTTGATGAGGACTCCTTGCAGTTTAATAGACTCCTTGGTGGAGGGGACGGGGGTCACATCGGAGCACAGGTAGGAGGCTACCAGCGGCTGGAGCTTGCCCAGGGTTGAGGCCGGAGACTGCTGATGCTGCTGGGTCGGCTGCTCCTGGTTCCCGCTGCAAAAGTTGTGGGAGTGTTCGGCGGCGGCGGAGACCTTGCATTTGCCGGTGCCGCTGCTGTTGTGGATGAGGATGTTGCTTGTGTTGCCGTTCTCTGTGCTGCCCGGGGAGAGACTGGAGGACTGGGCAGCCAGTTTGAAGCGGATGTGGTGAGCTTCGGCTGGGGCGTCGGTGAGAGCGGGCGCCATCGCAGCCATGCAGTGCAGAGAGACGGACTCCGCGGCCTGCTCCACACCACCCGCTTACTGCCCTGCCAGAGGACAGCCTGGGTGGTCAAGAAGAGACAAAGTCAGACACTAGTACCACACAGTAAAGGTGTGATAGACAGCAGACACACCCAATCCTGGTCGGTGACCAACAATCCTGCCTCAAGTAACCACAGGTGGACTAACACCTCCTTAAAATGCTACAATGATTAACATAATTTACTCTGACTAAGGCAAATTAGAGATGTTGTGCTTCACTTGATAAATCTAACAAATTATATAAGATAAAAGCATTTACTAGGAGAAGTTGAGAAAACAAGGAGTATGTAGTCTGCTTTAAATTGGCCTATTAATTTACAAAAAGCATGCAATTGGAACCTATAATTGCATATTAAATAGCAACCTTCATGTTGATAAGCATAGCATACTGCCTAAGACCTAACAGACCATAGTCAGGGTGGTAAGTATGGTGTTGCCTGAAAACAGGATTAAACAAATAATATTAACATGCATCTGTTTTTTTATTTAAAATTAGGCCTTTAGTTAGGGCAGAGTCAACATTAAGAATATCCAGCAGGCTAGACTACTTTGTGATCTAATAAAAAACAGTCAGGCAAGTAGATTTATGAGCCCATTTCTTTGTGATTGAACTTGCTTGACTAGCCTACATGGTTAACATGTAGGAAATAATGAAAACAATGTGGTCAACAGCAAGAAACTAGCCTAGCGGAACCTCAGGCTAATAAATCCTACAGCTAACTGCACCTGTGCTTGTGTGAACAAGTTGGCCTTCGTCATTTAGGACTACTCCCCAGGCTCCTCCTCAAATAATTATCTGTGCCCTGTGACCATTGAATTCAATGATAGTCGGATGATAAGGAGGGAAAGCAAAGCAGCCAATGCAAATTATTCAAACCCTACTAAGTCAGATGCAGCAGGGTTTGGAGGTGTAAGCAGGTGGATTTAGCCCAATAGCCCAAAGCACATGATGACATTCTGAATTCCACATTTCCTAAATCATATGTAGGCTACTAGATAATGTTCACAAGGTACAGCCTTGCTCGTGGTGCAATCAGTGTGTATGGTTAATACCGATTTTAAGGGGGACGTTTATTATTGGATTGGTATTTAATTCCGGTAAACATGCGAATCTGGTCCAAATTCGATCTATGGAATCTAGCTAGACAGAATCCACAATGATAAAAGGCGTTCTGCTTCTTCCCTGTATCATCTGTCAGGCGATATGAATGGGGGGGGGGGGCTCAGTATTCCACCGCAGTTTCTTGTCAGCGCGCACAAACGCCATGTTGTATTTCCGAGGGAGATTCAATGCAATTCATCCACATTAAACCGCCTATTCAGCGCTGATAAATCCAATAAACTTGTCCCTATCAAAAGGCTTGACGTTGAAAATGTCAATCTAATTATTACGTTGACGTTATTCATGCATTGGCTACTGTTTTCGATATATCAAATTTCCCTTTATTTTCCATGACGCCTTGGTAAAGGATTTGTTCGCACAATGCCCCCTACAAATGTTTACGTTTATTGTTTTTGTCTTCAAATTCACGTGTCCAGTTACTGATTCGAACGTAATGCATCTCAACTAATTATTTAGCTAGCTCGCTCCAAATCGTGTGTATTAAATTATTATGTATCTTATTCTAAATGGCAGCGTTAACGTTTGCTAACCGTGCAGCCAAATGTTGGCTAACGTTAAATCAATAAGCACACAACTGTAGCGGCCTAGCTAGCTTACGTTATATTGTAACGTAAACAAAACGTTTGAAAAGCAATAGCAAAAACATTTCACAGTGTATCGTTTTTTTTTTAAATACAATGGCTATTCTAGACATGCACATGATTCTGGCAATGCAATTTGTTCTCTAAAATAAGCCACATGCAAACCACGCTTTGCTTGACAATGTGTGATTGCTAAATCATTTTAATAGTTTTTAATAGTCTACTTGAATTAGGTACATTTTTGTCGAATGCTAAACCGGACAAGTTGGTCGGAGTAAAGACTAATCAGTCTTGTTAGCTAGCTAACAAAGAAAAAGGAGGAACCTACCACGTGACGAGGCGCACTATCCGAGTGAATTTCGGCAACAATCCCCCGCAGTTTTTGAAGGAAATGTAAACGGATACCACAACAAAACACGATTTGAATCGATTAATCAGCCATTCCCCTTTCTAAAAATGCAATCCTTTTTTATTTAAGACCCCGTTTCAAGCGCTCCAGATTCGTTCCGGAACCAAGCAATGGGCGAATCAACTAACGTAGCAAGCTACACCTTGCTTGCTAACTAACGTTAACGCGCTAAAGTTAGCTAGCTAGCGCGCCTCGCTACTAGTAATAGCAAGTAAGTGTAAAAATGGTCCTTTCTGGTCAAAAATACTTCTGTTAATTATTTTACAACAATCCTTTGTCGCAAACTCCGTTCCCCACACTCTAAGGTGTTTGAGAAGGCCAGTTTTTCTGGTGTTTGAGAAGAGCCTATTTTCTCGTTTTAGGGAGAGACGCTCAGAAAATGGCGGCTTGCTCCTCTCCCTCTGATTTGAGTCTGACAAACAGAAGTGGTGGTGGTGTGTGAATTCTGGTAGGCGGGAGACATTTCTCATTCTCGCCGCTAGACTGAAGGGCAGACAAGAGACTACATGAAATGCCCAAACGTGCCATAAGAGGGGGCTTCTTAAAGCATTTCTCTGTATGTGCATGTAAAAAGTGTCCCACAAACAAAAACCTGAACAAAAGGGTAAAAGCCTCCCCTGACACTGTATCAAAATTGTACTCGCTACACTCGCAATAACATCTGCTAACCATGTGTATGTGACCAATACAATTTGATTTGAATTATTTCTATAATATCTGTAGTGCTCAATGAATGGCACACCACGATAACAACCTTTACCTAAATTATTTTTTATAATTTGTCATGAGACAAACAAGAGTTATACTAGGGCTAGGCTATTCATACATCTGATGTACCAATACACACAATGGACTGTGGAAGGATGTACAGCAATACGCTGCTAGAACCAAGTGCACCACAGATGTATACATCCTCCTTACAGATAAGATAACTGTCTAAAGTTGAAATGTCTGCTACATTGGCAGAGTGTGATGCAATAGTGGGTGCTTGTTTTGCCCCCTGGTGGATGAAGATTTAATTTTATGCCCAATGAAGGGGTTTACCACAGAAGTGTCAAACTCATTCCACGGAGGGCTGAGTGTCTGCGGGTTTAAAACCTAGACAACGAGGGGAGTTCCTTACTAATTAGTGACCTTGATTGATGAATTAATACAAGGGTGGAGCGAAAACCCACAGACACTTTGCCCTCTGTGGAATGAGTTTGACAGTTGTTTATAAGACGTACAATCTCCACCCACCCAGGCGATGCAAAATGAATTAGTGCAATTGCTTCTGCTTTGGTTACTAAAACGCTACGCTCCCAGTGGACCAGACATGTTACTCTCCTGGGGTGTGTTCACAGAACGGTGTATGACAAAACAGTTTGCAATGTTGAATTCAACAGAAACGGTACTGTACGACCAGTTAAAAAAAATGGATTATGGTGGCCCTGAGGACAATTACTGTATGGTGTGCTGCACGAGTTTTGCATTTCCAAAATGATCACAGCCATATTGATCAGGCCACACCCACCAAACAGGAGCAAATGTACCTCAAAGGCTGTTGAAGAACAGTGCACACCGTTTTGGGGAAACGTGTCGTTCAGTACAAACCATCACACAACATAGCTAACATTGACACAAACTAAAATGCACACCTGGGGTGTATACTTTACCCCGAACAAAAACACGTTTCTATTGGAAAAATTCAGGTAGGTCCCTCCCCGTTCGCTTGTGTTTTGGTTCTTTAAACGGCAAATGGTTCCTTTGCGAGACTTCATGAACACACCTCAGGTTTGTCAGTGGGTTGGTCCCTGTTCAACTAGACATTTGACACAATGTGCCACTTTACAGCAAAGTATTATTACACAGACTTCTCAAATATAGGTCTCCAGGTTGTTTCTTAAATCATCTAAGTAACTTAATTGAGGTACAACATTTGAAAAACATTAGGATGATTTGGACATGAAGTGCGAAAATGCTAATATAGGTACTATTAACTTGGACCGTATTTGTGGCACAAATGCATAAAAGTTAGCATTTGAAAGTGGCCAGATAAACAAAACCAAAGCATGGATTGTGGTCATATCTTGTCCATAGACTGCTTACAGAGTAAGGAAACAAATATGTAATTTAATAATTTCAGTGACCTATCCCTTTAATTGCAGGACAAAATAAAAGTCCTGCAAGTGTGCACAAGCAGGCACAATGAAGAGTCTTGCAGGGGACTTTTATTTTGCCAATTGGTGAAGTGATGACATAATTAACCTGCTCTGGCGACCCACATTTAGGAAGAAGTTGTTGTAAAGTCACGTAAGACAAACATCTAAACGATGGATAGAACGCTTATTACCAGAATATTCGCTAACATTTTACATTCAGACTCAGGGTAAACAGCCACCACTGTGCAGCTGGTTTTTATAGCATTGTAACAGCAAGCGATGTAACGTCTGCCTATTGCGCTCGGCTGACCGGTCTGGCATGTTCGGTCTTTACTAAAACTTTCCTGTGAATACTTTGTACGATACTTAGACTTAAACATTGACCAATTAATCACAGGGTATCTGCAGATTCCATGAAGTTGCATGAACTTTTTAATGCCACTTGGAATGCATTTTAATACCTATTTTGTGCATGCCACATACCTGCTAATATTCCCCTCCAGAAATGAGCCCATGTCAAAAAGCTGTATTTTTAGGGCTGGCTCTTTCACTATTTTTACCATAATGGCTGGTGTGGCTACTGCTAGCTAACAATAAGACAGAGGTCAGGTTTCCGGGAAAAATGTGAGTATTGCAATCTCCGATGGAGCAGTGTGGATAAAAATGTAGTACAGTGGCATATCCCATCCCTGCATTGAGGTATGTTTTCCAACCCACAACTCATGCCGGCTCCACTGTGTCTTAATGTAACCATTAATGCGTTCTGACCCCAGTGCAGCTCAGTGTAAACAAGCATAACGGTAGAGTCGGCATATTCTGGCAAATATAATGGGCTAATCATTCGTTAGATCACAAACTAGGTGTCCAGATTTTTGGCTTTGAACCGATACCAATACCAGCTAATGATACTCAATACTACAACAATACCACTGTGAACAAATGGCTTAAAGTCAGACATACAGCACTGTTACTGTTTAAAACACGTGGTCAACTCTCCATCTGGATAGCTAGGCCACTGGATGTGCAGGCTTTTAATCCAGCACTGCTCAAACATACCAGTCAGCTTAAAGTCCTGTTGTGCAGTTTATTGGTAGAATCTGGTGTTAGTGGAGCTGGAACGAAAGTCTACACACTCAGTAGCTCTCTTGGAGGTATTATGCTATAACACACTACAACCAAAAAGTCAAAGAAAATAATTCCCTCATTCAGTGAATCGGGTATCAAATGACTATACTTTCAAGCAAGGTAGCTAAGTGGGAGGGCTGGAGACCAACTTTTTCCAGTGCCAAGTAAGTCATGAAATAAGTTAATGCCTTCAGAAAGAATTCGCACCCCTTGACTTATTCCACATTTTGTTGTTACAGCCTGAATTTAAAAGTGATTAAATTGAGATTGTCACTGGGCTCACACAATATCCCATAATGTAAAAGTGAAATTATGTTTTTAGAAATGTTTACAAATTAATTAAATTAAAAGCTAAAATGTCTTGAGTCAATAAGTATTCAACCCCTTTGTTATGGCAAGCCTAAATAAGATCAGGAGTAAAAATGTGCTTAACAAGTCACATAAGTTGCATGGACTCATTCTGTGTGCAATAAGTTTTAACATGATTTTTAAATGACTACCTCATCTCTGTACCCAACACATACTGATAATTGTAAGGTCCCTCAGTCGAGCAGTGAATTTCAAACACAGAATCAACCACAAAGACCAAGGAGGTTTTCCGATGCCTCACAAAGAAGGGCACCTATTGGTAGATGGGTAAAAATGAAGAAAAAAAAGAAGACATTGAACATCCCTTTGAGCATGGTGAAGTTATTAATTACACTTTAGATGGTGTATCAATACACCCAGTCACTAAAAAGATACAGGCGTCCTTTCTAACTTCTAACTTCCTTTCTAACACTCAGGGATTTCACCATGAGGCAAATGGTGACTTTAAAACAGTTACTGAGTTTAATGGCTGTGATAGGATAAAACTGAGGGTGGATCAACAACATTGTAGTTACTCCACAATACTAACCTAAATGACAGAGTGAAAAGAAGGAAGCCTGCACAGAATAAAACATATTCCAAAACATGCATCCGGTTTGCAATAAGGCACTAAAGTAAAAAATAAAAATAAAATAAAAACTTTGTCCTGAACACAAAGCATTATGTTTGGGTCAAATCCAACACATCACTGAGTAGCACTTCATATTTTCAAGCATGGTGGTGGCTGCATCGTGTTATGGATATACTTGTCATCGGAAAGGACTAGGGAGCTTTTCAGGTTAAAAATAAAACAGAATAGAGCTAGGCACAGGCAAAATCCTAGAGGAAATGCTGGTTCAGTCTGCTTTCCAACAGACACTGGGAGACAAATTCAACTTTCAGCAGGACAATTATCTAAAACACAAGGCCAAATATAAACTGGAGTTGCTTGTGAAGACAACATTGAATGTTCCAGTTGACTTAAATATGCTTCAAAATCTATGGCAAAATTTGAAAATGTCTGTAATCACTGCCAAAGGTGATTGATTCTAACATGTGTTGACTCCAGGGTGTGAATTCTTACGCTACTGTTCAAAAGTTTGGGGTCACTTAGAAATGTCCTTGTTTTTGAAAGGAAAGCAAATTTCTTGTTCCCTTAAAATAACATCAAATTGATAAGAAATACAGTTGTTAATGTTGTAAATGACTATTGTAGCTGGAAACGGCAGATTATTTTATTGAATATCTACATAGGCCCATTATCAGCAACCATTACTCCTGTGTTCCAATGGCACGTTGTGTTAGCTAATCCAAGTTTATTTTAAAAGGCTAATTGATCATTAGAAAACCCTTTTGCAATTATGTTAGCACAGCTGAAAACTGATGTACTGATTAAAGAAGCAATAAAAAAAACTGGCCTTCTTTAGACTAGTTGAGTATCTGGAGCAGCATGCATTTGTGGGTTCGATTACAGGCTCAAAATGGCCAGAAACAAAGAACTTTCTTCTGAAACTCGTCAGTCTATTCTTGTTCTGATAAATGAAGGCTGAATGCCAAGGAGGAAACCTGGCACCATCCCTACTGTGAAATATGGTGGCGGCAGCATCATGATGTGGGGGTGTTTTTCAGTGGCAGGGACTGGGAGACTAGTCAGGATCGAGGGAAAGCTGAACGGAGCAATCCTTGATGAGACTGGGGCTAACGTTCACCTTCCAACAGGACAACGACTAAGAACACAGCCAAGATAACGCAGGAGTGGCTTCGGGACAAGTCTCCATGTCCTGGAACATGATCTAATATCTCTGGAGAGACATGAAAATAGCTGTACAGCGACGCTCCCCATCCAACCTGTCAGAGCTTGAGAGGATCTGCAGAGAAGAATGGGAGTACTTCAACAAAGTACTGAGTAAAGGGTCTGAATACTTATGTAAATGTGGGGTATTGTGTGTAGATTGATGAGGAAAAAATACAATTGAATCAATTTTAGGATAAGGCTGTAACGTAACAAAATGTGGAAAAAGTCAAGAGGTCTGAATACTTTCCAAATGCACTGTAGGTGAGAAATCAATTTTGAGTTCAGGCTGTTACACAATGTAGCTATTTAATCTATTAGTTCAGGGAATGCATGATGGCTATATTTTGATGTGCAACATGTCAAAAAAGGATCCAGAATAATCACATATTTTTGTCTCTTTAGAGATTAATTTGCCTGCATGTTTTTGTGCATATTGACCTGGGCTATCTACCACATGAGGTGGGAACTCAAAATACATCAGCTAGGTTGATAACTGTAAATATGATATTGTTGCTAGATAGCCATGCAATTGATCTAACAGTACATTTTATGTCCTACAAAAACTGTCCATTGGTAGGCCTAAATAGGCTACTTGATGTATATACCACAAGTGGCACACTCTGCTCCGTTCTGCTGGCGCATCATCTCAATTACGTCCTATATTTGTAAATTGGTTATTTCCTCTATTGACAGTTGAACTTTTTCCCTACAATTACATTTCAAAATGTTGATCAACTGTCAGTAGCCTATGCTTGTGCTTAACAGAATGCATCTCTCAAAGGGGGGAAAGGGTGTTAGAGTTAGCAGCGAAACAGGGATAGGGCAGATACTTTCATTGCCGAAAGCAGGTTAATGCACATTAGTGTTGACCAAATAATGGTTTTAGAACCAAAAGAAATCTGTAATTTTTGATCCCAGCTAGGGAGTGGTCTTCAAATTTTATAGGCCCCTCTGGCAACGGCTCAACCTGCACATGAACTGCGCACATGTGGATAGCGCTCTAACATCTTGAAAGTGCACCTCGTTTCATTTCATGTTAAAAAAAAATGTTTTGCAGTGGTGGAAACAATTAAGCAGCAGTCAAAAACATAACAGTCATCTCCATCACATTTTTTAAGACCTTTGATAAATTAAAGACTTAAGGCCTTTAAATTAGATAAATGAACTTAAGGACCCACGGACACCCTCAATCACATTCACCAGACATGTTCTGCCCAATGCTCGGGAATCATCTCCCTCCAAACACCTCCCCCAGTCTGGTGAACTTCTGATTCTGAGCCACACCTTGCAGTCCTGTGATTTGCTAGGATCCAATCATTACTTTATATTTGTTTACTCACACACAGGCCAGATTTGAGTCATTATTTCAGGCTTATTTTCCCTATGCAGTTGCTGCTGGTCTTGTATTGCAGGGCTCCCTTGCAGAAAAGACCATGGTCTTAATGGACCTTCCTGCTTGAATAAAAGGTTAGATAGCCTTAAAACGAGGTAAGGGACCGGACCGACCCCCTGACAAACCAGCAAGTTGAAATTTAATTTTATTCAACATTCTGACTCACAGTAGGGCCATTAATTTGAATGCATGTTTTAAGGCGATATTCCAAAATGCCTGTATCGCAAGAATATAGCTTTTCATTTAAAAAAAATCTAATTTATGAGCATTTGTCTGCTTGTACTTGTGTCTTTTTGGTCTTGTCTCCTTTGTTCCTTCTCTGCTGTGTGCACCTTCCCATTTACTCAAATCCCACCAAGCCCCTCACAACAAAGATGAGAGATCCCTTCTTCCTCTCTGACAAGCAGTTTCAACAAGCCATTTGAATTTGAGGTTTGGTCCAACAGAATCAGTCCTATAGACACCGAAAGACATTGAGACATTATTTTACCGTAACCTTTCTAACGATACCCTTTTTATGTCTCAACTCCTCAAATTGCACGCAGAGCAGACACTACTAAAACAGGAGTATCATTGAACATTGATTCTGGAAAAATGAATGCTCAGTTTGTCACACAATTTACCACATACCCCCTAGCAACATTTTAGCCAAAGACTGTTATACGAGCTGTCTAGTCTGTTTACTAAATGTGCAATAAGCATAAAACAATTAAGGTATTAGCAACTCGTTCTCATTCTGAGAAATAAAGTAGGCCAATTGACTTCAACATCTGAACAAAGTAAACTGGCTAGCATGCTGTTCAAACAGTTGAAGACGTACAGAAGGATGTGTTCATAACAATTAAACTTTTCTCTTGTTAGCGATCAAATAGATCCAAGATGCTAAACATGAAATAACAATTAGCTGGCTACTCACTAGCACGTGGGCTTGTGCTTGAGAGATTGTTTATGAGATCTGTACACAACTTCTATAATGCCTGCTACAAGAAGTTAGTCATTATTAATGAATGTGCATTGTGCATGTTATGGAAAAATGTTAAACAAAAAAGGGCATTTCCATAAAGACTTGAAAGCCAGATCAGATCTGTGACTATTAGGTATAATTTCACAAGCCCTGAACGCATTAGATTATTGCTGACTGTTTGAAATTCAGTGTATTTGACCTTTACGTTGTACAACCAAGCTCATTTAGAGATTGTGAATCGTTGATCAATTTGAAAAAAAAATCAAGACATAATTTAAGCCATATTGCCCAGCCCTACCCCGCAGTGTTCTTTTCCGAGGCTGCTGTACATCACTGTGCATAGTATTTCTTGTGTGTATTATTGTGTTAGTACATTTTGACCTGTTGAATTAGTTATACATACCTCAAGAAGATTAATGACGTTGTAGTACAATGTAGTTAGGGCTACACATTTTTTATTTTTCCATCTCTTACCTGTAATGTATGGTCCATTTGTGAAAAACAGTAGCCTGGATCCAAATCTCCAAAACTCATTGCAAGAAGATACTACCTAACAAAAAATGTGGGTTAATACAAATAAATAGAAAAATAAAATCACCATTGGTTGTGTCCAGCTTTATGCTTCAACCCCAATTGAATGGCACAGCCAAATGGCACATCAACAAAACATGACCTGGGATTTGCACTTATCTCAACAGAAAGACCTGCTAAGCGTATTATTTTGGAGTGTAATGTCCCTTTAAGACAGGTAGCGCTAGCTAGCTGTGCTAGTGACGTTTGATAACGTTACCTAGCTAACGTTAGCTACTAAGTAGCAAAGCTACTGTACAAGTTAAACATTAACATCAGCTAACGCATGTAACAGTGCATTTCGGCGCAATAATGGGCATCATATCACAGAAATAAATACTTCCCCAGTTGTTCTGAAATCATATAATTTCTGTCATTTAAATATTTTGATACTCTCTCCCTCAGACCGCTCGCAAAAGCTAACGTTAGCTAGCTGACGAAGTGCAGCTAACAAGTAGTGACCAATATAATGCTGTTTTATGGGCTGTTGGACTGCAAAAACAGAAAATACCGATATCACAAACAAGTCTGTGGTTAGATGTGCACTGAACGTTTTTCCTTTATCCATTAAATTAGTTTTCTGAACAAAAACAATAATATGCACGCTCACCTGTTCGTGCAGTAACCAACCGATCCTTGAGGTGATAACACCCACCTACAAGCTTAGCGATTGGCCAGTGCTGTGAATCTGCATTTTTTTTATTGGATTACGTAGCTGTCGTTCTTCATTAAAAGCATTACAGCGGAAATAGTGAAGGGTCAATTGTATCCCATATCCCATGGTGGTCTATAATTCTTACTAAAATGCAACTTTAATATGGGTAAAATCCCTATTAAGCTTGCAAACTTTCATAAACAAGTACTTCTAACTTGGAACCTCATGTACAAACACAATTTTTCCCCACATAGGTATACAATATGGAATAATAAAGACATAAAATACAAAAACAAGTATTTTTTTTCCAGAACTGGTTTGACAACAACATTATTTGTGTTCAACAATTATTGAATAATGATGGACAACTATATGATTATCCAGCATTTATGAGAACACACAATGTTACATTCACTCCTGAGGAGTATCAAACTGTTGTTAGAGCTGTCCCTAAAGGTGCTATTCTTCTTTTAGGAGAATATAACACTACTCCAAGTGAAACTATTGAGGAATTTGTAGCCTCAATACAATTAGAAGGAATTGACATAACTATAAACGTAATAACATGTATATAAGGAAACTATGTCAAAATGTTACTATTCACTCTGCTAAAATGTACTGGAATGCAGCCCCAGGACAAGTGAACTGAAACAAAGTTTCGTTGTTGTCTCGTAAATATTGTATATCTAATAAGGTGAAAGAAGTATCATACAAACTCTTTCAAACTCTTGCTTGTTAGAGAGGAAGAAGGGATCTCTCATCTTTGTTGTGAGTGGCAGGGGGAGGGGCTTGGTGGGATTTGAGTAAATTGGAAGGTGCACACAGCAGAGAAGGAACAAAGGAGACAAGACCAAAAAGACATGAGGTTTTTTTTATCCAAATGATATGGACCCTGATTTAATTTCATTGTTAATTTGTATATCTTTCATGGAAGATTCTGTATCCATAAAAATTCTGTATCCATAAGAAGTGTGCAGAGAACAAACCCCTCTTCACATTATTTAAGATATCATTTCAAAATAATATTTAAATTCTCAGTAAATGTAAAAACAAAAAAAGCAATACGCACCATAAAAGTATTTAACAAATTGAAAATGATTCTTGATATGTAATAACCCTGTCTGTTAGGTTTATGTACTCTTGTTTTTATATTTCTGTTTTGTTGTGTTCATAATAAAAATAAACAATTAATAAAACAATAAATAAATAAAAGTATCCCATATCCTTGGGACGTCTATACCCGTACCTTAACCATTTTAAATGTCAACGTCAACAGTTATTTTGAAATACAAACGAATGGATACATAGTCTACACATACTTTCCATAAATCAGTCAGGCCAATTTGAGGCAAAAGCCATTTTGAGGCGGCGTTTTCCCTTGGAGGAAAATTCTTGCTGCAAACCAAATAATCAGATCAAATGAAATTTTATTGGTCGCATGGACATTCATATTTAGCAGATGTTATTGGGGGTGTAGCGAAATGCGTATGCTCCGAGCTCCAACAGTGCAGTAATATAAAAAAATACACAACAATACACACAAATATAAAACTAAAATAATGGAATTAAGAAATATATAAATATTAGGATAAGCAATGTCGGAGTATAGAGTATAAATATTTACAGTATATATGTGATGGGATATAAAGTAATTATGGACAGTAAAGTATGTGAATAGAATATGTAGTATATCTGTAGGATATAATAGTATATAGTATTGTAATGAAATAGGCAGGGAGCAGGTCTCAAAACCTCCAGCGCGCTATCGACTGTGCCCCAAAAGCATGCTCAAACGGCAGCGTCGACATGGGCCGTTTGTACATAACTCCCTCCCATTCATTTCCGTTCAAGGCGGTGAAAAATATACATTTTTCCCAACTTTATGCAAAACACCAGCGGCAACCAATCATATCGAGTGGTTCTCATGACGAATTTGACGCTATGCCACCCAAGGCTGGAAACTTTCTTCAACGAAGATGGCTGACAAAAATACTAGGATGGAAGCAAATGTAAGTGATTATAACGTCATAACGAATCATGCAAAAAATCTCTACAATTGACAGGAATATGTTGGTTAATGTAGATACAAACGATTTTGCCATTTCTTTTGTCATTAAGTTAATTTAGCTGGCTAGCTGACATTAGCCAGTTAGCTGGCTAGCTGACATTAGCCAGTTAGCTGGCTAGCTGACATTAGCCAGTTAGCTGGCTAGCTGACATTAGCCAGTTAGCTAACTAGCTGACATTAGCCAGTTAGCTGGCTAGCTGACATTAGCCAGTTAGCTGACTAGCTGACATTAGCCAGTTAGCTGGCTAGCTGACATTAGCCAGTTAGCTGGCTAGCTAACATTAGCCAGTTAGCTGGCTAGCTAACATTAGCCAGTTAGCTGGCTAGCTAACATTAGCCAGTTAGCTGGCTAGCTAACATTAGCCAGTTAGCTGGCTAGCTAACATTAGCCAGTTAGCTGGCTATCTTTATGGGTGTTGTGACATGAGTATGAAATTGTAATTCTGGTTGTTTAATATTTTAAGGACTCCTGAAACAACCAGCAAACCAGACTGTCATCTTGTGAAACAGTGGATGTAAAGAATCTAGCTAGCTAAAGCATTTGCTACACATTTTATGTACAATTGTGTAAGCTTCCCTTGCTGTTATTTGCCCTGCAATGCAGATGAAATGACGTAAATTAGCTAGTTTACTATGTTCTTGCTTATTGTGCAGTGGAGGATAAAAATACCTGTATGCCTATGGATGTGTAGCTAGCTATGCAGCCTGTACATTTTAATATATTCACTGATCATGTGCTCTACATTGGCAATAAAGGTGCAGTTCAGGTATGAATGTCTGAGAATTTTTCAGTCATATCCAATACCAGGAGTATCAAATTAGTCTTTGATGCTGTTTCTGCATGTATGTATTACAATTATAGTGTTTACCAATCTTGTTCCTGGGACATGAATGGTTATGATAGCTATGCAATAGACTAGAAACATGATTTAACTACACTACACTTCCTATGCATCATGTAAATACTCTAAAACCGGTTCTATTTTCCTAGGTGTAGTATTTCATCAAATGAGAGACTTAATTTCAACCAGAAGAGAATGTGAAACACTTAATTGAAATAAGTTATTTAAGTGTTATAAATACATGCATTATAAATATTAATTGTAATATTATAAATACAAGTTCAATCTTTACTTCTGTTGTGCATTATAAAAACAGGAAGAAAGAGGTGGCGAAAGGTGTAAAATACAGAAAGGGAAAGAGGTAAGGACATAGGAGCGGGGAAGGCAGCATATGATTAATTAATCATAGTGCTACCCTAATATTCTCTCAGTTCATCACAATTACACAAGTGTGTCCTGTGGTGTCTCCTAACCAGCCTTGGGCTCCCAGTCGGCCCGAAGGTTATCTTAAGAGTGGGTGAGGTGGCGATGACGGGACTGGGGGTTGGCATCGTCTCTAACATCAAAACCTACCTGCAGACGAGAACGAGAGCATGTTTAAGCTTTTTTTTAAAATGTTATTCTAAAACTCAGTCATCAATCATCAGGAGGTAAAAATGCAAAACTGACCTTGGATCATTAACTTTGGGACTACTGCATCTCTATTTCAATGTAAAGCATATCTTTAATAATACATCCTGTTGACCTGACCAACTGACCTCTCACCTCTGTTCATGCTGTGCCCTCTATGTAGCCAGTTCAGATGCGGGAGGTGTTCACCGACACAGCTGATATAACCTAGAGAATTTAGGGAGAAGGGGAAAGAGGGATGAAGTGAAGTGAAGGAGAGAGACTGTTATTGAGAAAATAAAGTAGTTAAAGACAGTGTTCAACAGGAATATGTGTGTGTGGCTTAAGTGGCTGCAGAGTACTCTATACTGAAAAACATGAACGGACACACGAGGACAAACAATATAGCGTAGTTATAGAAATAATGAATTGTCTTACTATTCTCCATGGTTGGCTCTCTTGCCTATTCATTGAAGGTGGAAGGAGCCAGTTATACACCTGAGCCTGCACAACGCAATCCATCAATCAGATTGATACATGAGTGTGTAGGTGTGGGTTATAGGGTGTCTAATTGTTCTACCTTTTTTCAATATGGGTGACTTAAAATAGCCTGTTTTGTTTTTGTACATACATCACACCCTTACCTTAACAGCACCCTCACCTGAGAAGTAGAAATCAAAGGGAGAGAAAATGGGAATTGAATAACTGCAGCTGACATAGCTAAGTAAAATGGAAGAATACTCTTAGTGCAATGTGGATGGCTCTTAAAAGAGCCTTTGGTTGTGCATAGTGTAGTCTATGGTGTTGCCAGGGAACAGCACCCTCTTTGAAGAAGTAGGAGGTGAAGATCTCCTGCACACGGATTGCCTCTCTTGCTGTGTTGTTGACCACATCCTTGACACATCCTGCAGAGCAGCAGACCTCTCCTCTGGCACACAGCAGCGAGCTGCAGATCCCCTCCCGGTCCTCGTGTCCATCCTCATGAAATTAAGAAGGACGTAGGTAGCCTCCACACGCCTGAATTTCCCCAAGAGGCAGTCCCAGATGGCCTTGGTCACCCAACCCTGCAGTGCCCTACACGGTAACTGTAGGTAATCATTTTGAAAGAATCTCCAGTTACAAGGTATCTGAAGGAATATGGAAGATAATGTAATTATTAGACTTTTACATCACCAGGTAATTGTGGATTACTAAAGTATAATATCCCTTCTGCACACACATGTGCATGTGTAGCATGTGACAATAACATGATCATATCAAGGATAGCATCACAAATGAATACATAAATACCACTTGAAGATTGGTGATGAGTTGATCATTTGATCAGCTATGCAGTGCTAAGGCAAAAACACCACTGCTCTTCATTGGGACCTCTTCATCTGTAGACAGGCTTTCATAGCTCTCTTTATCTGGGGACAGAAAACCTCACAAGAAACAGACTTCATTATACTCAAATTACATCGCACTAAAAACTATGTTACCATTATCTCTGTCCTCACTTCTAGGGACTGGAACTACACAAGTACCTGCCCTATCCAGAATAGCCTACTCTCTCACTTTGACAGTTGGAACTGCTATCCTTTCAAGCTCCTCCATGGTTGTTAGCTAGCTACCTACAAATGCATTTTGAGTTTGTTTTTTTACAGTGATAAATACATCAAGATAGCTAATATGAAGTTATGTAACTGATGATATTTCATTCACTTAGCTATCTATACAGTATGTCAAGTTGGTTAGATAGCTCGCTAGACAACTAGCTAGCTCATTTAGCAGCTCATTTGAGTTAGCCTGCACTGTAGCTAGTTAGCTAATAATACATCTTTTTTTTTACACTTTCAAAATGAATTTACTTGAATAGGTTCACCCAGCCATGTGGACAATTGGAAACAGGGCAGCAAAGTTTGTTTGCCACCAGAGCGTTTAGAGCACATTACTATTGAACTATTTACCCATTTACATTTTTTATTTAACTAGCCAAGTCAGTTAAGAACAAATTCTTATTTACAATGACGGCCTAGGAACAGTGGGTTAACTGCCTTGTTCACAGGCAGAACAACTGATTTTTATCGTTTCAGCTCGGGGATTCGATCTAGCAACCTTTTGGTTACTGGGCCAACACTGGAACCACAAGGGTACATGCCATCCCCACTAATAACCAGACCTTCATACAAACTTATTATGCTGAATTCTTGATGCACGATCGCAGCTATATGCTGCCAGCACGCCCACAAGCGAGTCACAATGAGCAGCCTAAGCGGCACGCGGCAATTTACCTATTGCTAGTGTACATGCCCATTTAGGAATGCGCTCACTGGCCAAGCACACGTACGTTCGTGAATGCAAGGTCCGATCCCACTTCTGATACCAATGTAATGAAACAGGCAGGGAGCAGGTCTCGAACCCTCAACCTTCTAGCCCGAAGTCCAGTGCGCTATCGACTGTGCCCCAAAAGCATGCTCAAGCAGCAGAGTCGATTATATGTTCCATTATTGAAGTGACCAGTGTTCCATGTTTATGCCTTCGGAAAGTATTCAGACCCCTATACTTTTTCCACATTATGTTAGGTTAAATTGTTTTTCCCCCTCACCAATCTACACACAATACCCTATAATGACAAAGCAAAAACAGAAATATGACATTTACATAAGTATCAGACCCTTTACTCAGTACTTTGTTCAAGCACCTTTGGCAGCAATTACAGCCTTGAGTCTTCTTGGGTATGATGCTACAAGCTTGGCACACCTGTATTTGGGGGTTTATCCCATTCTTCTCTGCAGATACTCTCAAGCTCTGTCAGGTTGGATGGGGAGCGTTGCTGCACAGCTATTTTCAATATTGGTTTCATCAGACCAGAGAATCTTGTTTCTCATTGTCTGAGATTCTTTAGGTGCCTTTTGGCAAACTCCAAGTGGGCTGTCATGGGCCTTTTACTGAGAAGTGGCTTTTGTCTGGTCACTCTACCATAAATGCCTGTTTGGTGGAGTGCTGCAGAGATGGTTGTACTTCTGGAAGGTTCTCCCATCTCCACAGAGAAACTCTAGAGCTTTGTCAGAGTGACCATCGGGTTCTTGGTCAACTCCCTGACCAAGGTCCTTCTCCCCAGATTGCTCAGTTTGGCCGGGAGGCCAGCTCTAGGAAGAGTCTTGGGGGTTCCAAACTTCTTATATTTAAGAATGATGGAGGCCACTGTGATCTTGGGGAACTTCAATGCTGCAGAATTGTTTTGTACCCTTCCCCAGATCTGTGCCTTGACACGATCCTGTCTCTGAGCTCTACAGACAATTCCTTCAACCTCATGGCTTGGTTTATGCTCTGACATGCACTGTCAACTGCGGGACCTTATATAGATAAACAGGTGTGTGCCTTTCCAAATCATGTCCAATCAATTGAATACCACAGGTTGACTCCATTCAAGTTGTAGAAAGGATAATCAATGGAAACAGGATGCACCTGAGCTCAATTTCGAGTCACATAGCAAAGGGTCTGAATACTTACATGTGTAAATAAGGTATTTCTGTTTTGGGGTTTTAAGAAATGCAAACATTTCTAAAACCTGGTTTTCACTTTGTCATTATGGGGTATTGTGTGTAGATTGCTAAGGATTTTTATGTATTTAATCAATTTTAGAATAAGACTGTAAATTATGGAAAAAGTTGAGGGGTCAGAATACTTTCCAAAGGCACTGTACATAGAGCAGCAGCCTTTATGGTGCTGGGTTGAGTAACCGGGTGGTAGCTGGCTAGAGACAGTGACTAAGTTCAGGGCAGGGTACTGGATGGAGGCCGGCTAGTGATGGCTATTTAAGAATATGATAGCCTTGAGATAGAAGCTGTTTCTTCAGTCTCTCGGTCCCAGCTTTGATGCACCTTTACTGACCTCGCCTTCTGGATGATAACAGGGTGGACAGTCCGTGGCTCGGGTGGCTGAGGTCCTTGATGATCTTCTTGGCCTTCCTGTGACCCCAGATTCTGTGGATGTCCTGGAGGGCAGGCAGTGTGCCCCCTGTGATGCATTGGGCAGACCGCACCACACTCTGGAGAGCACCACGGTTGTGGATGGTGCATGGCTATTTGCATATATTTACTCAATTAAATTGTACTAGAAAATATATCGATATGATCATACAACCAAAGATTCTTCTAACCCTATTGTTTTGTGATAACAAACACACAGTGAGACTGCAGTGCCATATTGAACAATGTTTTCAATATTGAGGCCTGATCAGAAAGCAGGGACTGACAGAGAGCAGGACAGACCACAGACTAACTATCCTTCTGCATTACAGACAAGTCAGCCAAATGAGGGAACCTAGGCAAATTCAATCATACCACATTCATATTTTAAGGTACATAGTTGTCAAAAATATTTAGTAATAGTTTTTTATTCTTTGTCTCAAAGACATGTTGAACATGTTAACTTGCTAAATGCAGTTTTTTGGTTGAGATGCTATATAATATTTTATATAAAAATCTGTGCATCCATTTCCATGTTATAACAATGCCATGTCAACTGGCATTACAGGTAATTACAGGTAATTGTGCATGCATTGCCATGTTATAATAATGCCATGTCAGCTGGCAACAACTGACTTCAAATAGTAATCCTTTGACACATTAAATATGACTGATTTCACAAGTCCACTAACTGTTATGTGCGATAGCAGCAGTCCCTTAATCAATCTTAAATTGACTGTACTCTAAAAATGCACTTTTCAAAAAACTTTTGAAACACAAATCCTAGATGGAGCTATATTACTATGCAACAATCTAATCAGTCCACAAATTCAGTATGGTCTATATAGGCATTCCCAGGGCTGCTATATAGGCTATATGGAACACCCACAGGGCCAGTATCAACAGCAGGTGACCTGACTTGTCATTATGAGCGTCATCCTCACTATCTTGCATGTCATGCATGTGAATCAAAACAGAACAGGGACATTTGATACACAAATATCACGTATGGGTACCTTCATGTCTGTATAAAATATGACAGTTCCTCAATTTTTGTCATTCATAGATTTTAGATGTGTATTAAATTAGTTTTTTTGTAAACTATACTGTATATCCATTGTTTAGCTGGAATGGAATGTTTGTATATTGTTCCTTTTTTGTTTTACTGCAGTGGGCTAAATCGAGGTCACATAGTGTTTCTTGGTAGTCTTTAACAAATCTACATTGAAACAAAAGTATACACCTCACACCTGTACCATGTCAGATATAGATTTGAAATGTATTCAATTTTGGGTGCATTCGTAAATTGCCTCCAATGTGTCAGAGTGCGCTCTGGGCCGTTCGTAAATTCAGAGCGTTTCACCTTCAGAGCGCACACTGAACGCTCTGGCGGTGGAGTGGGTTTGATCCGGACGTTCTGATGTCAAGCGCCCAAGCTAATTGACTAAAGTTGGCTAGCTTGCTAACTACTTCCAGACACAAATGAGAGAACACCTCACTCTGACCCTTTTACTCGCCGTCACAGAAGTGTTCATGCCTTCTAGAGCGTTAGTGACTGTAACTGTGTGCTTCTACCAACAATTTAATTCAGTTTTTTGCCAACCTTTACTGACACCTGTCATATTCAACGTGTGATGTGCGTTCATAAGTTAATCAGTTATTCTGCGCTCTGGCACACTCAAACGAGTGTGCTCTGAAATCGGAGTAGATAGCCAAAATGAACACAACCTTTGAGTTTGGGTCCCAATATTATACTTTATATAAATCACAGGAGACCAATATAACAAAACCGTGTGACATATAAACATCGTATTTTCAGCGTTTAAAAAATATTGATTAATTATGAAAGTATGAAAACTACTAATAACACTGCACTCATAAGGCCAAAAGTCAATTTAACTGCAGGAAAGGGCTATGATCAATGCACTTACTGTAAGCAGCTCAGGATAAGAGCATCTGCTAAATTACTAAAATGTCAAATGTAGTCAAAATAATTCACATACAAAGCTCATATTACTGTATTGATTTAGATTTTTTTTAAATATACAGTGCCTTGCGAAAGTATTCGGCCCCCTTGAACTTTGTGACCTTTTGCCACATTTCAGGCTTCAAACATAAAGAAATAAAACTGTATTTTTTTGTGAAGAATCAACAACAAGTGGGACACAATCATGAAGTGGAACGACATTTATTGGATATTTCAAACTTTTTTAACAAATCAAAAACTGAAAAATTGGGCGTGCAAAATTATTCAGCCCCTTTACTTTCTGTGCAGCAAACTCTCTCCAGAAGTTCAGTGAGGATCTCTGAATGATCCAATGTTGACCTAAATGACTAATGATGATAAATACAATCCACCTGTGTGTAATCATGTCTCCGTATAAATGCACCTGCACTGTGATAGTCTCAGAGGTCCGTTAAAAGCGCAGAGAGCATCATGAAGAACAAGGAACACACCAGGCAGGTCCGAGATACTGTTGTGAAGAAGTTTAAAGCCGGATTTGGATACAAAAAGATTTCCCAAGCTTTAAACATCCCAAGGAGCACTGTGCAAGCGATAATATTGAAATGGAAGGAGTATCAGACCACTGCAAATCTACCAAGACCTGGCCGTCCCTCTAAACTTTCAGCTCATACAAGGAGAAGACTGATCAGAGATGCAGCCAAGAGGCCCATGATCACTCTGGATGAACTGCAGAGATCTACAGCTGAGGTGGGAGACTCTGTCCATAGGAAAACAATCAGTCGTATATTGCACAAATCTGGCCTTTATGGAAGAGTGGCAAGAAGAAAGCCATTTCTTAAAGATATCCATAAAAAGTGTCGTTTAAAGTTTGCCACAAGCCACCTGGGAGACACACCAAACATGTGGAAGAAGGTGCTCTGGTCAGATGAAACCAAAATTGAACTTTTTGGCAACAATGCAAAACGTTATGTTTGGCGTAAAAGCAACACAGCTCATCACCCTGAACACACCATCCCCACTGTCAAACATGGTGGTGGCAGCATCATGGTTTGGGCCTGCTTTTCTTCAGCAGGGACAGGGAAGATGGTTAAAATTGATGGGAAGATGGATGGAGCCAAATACAGGACCATTCTGGAAGAAAACCTGATGGAGTCTGCAAAAGACCTGAGACTGGGACGGAGATTTGTCTTCCAACAAGACAATGATCCAAAACATAAAGCAAAATCTACAATGGAATGGTTCAAAAATAAACATATCCAGGTGTTAGAATGGCCAAGTCAAAGTCCAGACCTGAATCCAATCGAGAATCTGTGGAAAGAACTGAAAACTGCTGTTCACAAATGCTCTCCATCCAACCTCACTGAGCTCAAGCTGTTTTGCAAGGAGGAATGGGAAAAAATGTCAGTCTCTCGATGTGCAAAACTGATAGAGACATACCCCAAGCGACTTACAGCTGTAATCGCAGCAAAAGGTGGCGCTACAAAGTATTAACTTAAGGGGACTGAATAATTTTGCACGCCCAATTTTTCAGTTTTTGATTTGTTAAAAAAGTTTGAAATATCCAATAAATGTCGTTCCACTTCATGATTGTGTCCCACTTGTTGTTGATTCTTCACAAAAAAATACAGTTTTATATCTTTATGTTTGAAGCCTGAAATGTGGCAAAAGGTCGCAAAGTTCAAGGGGGCCGAATACTTTCGCAAGGCACTGTATGTATATTGATGTCACAAATGTAGGTTGTCATTTGTACAGTTCTTTATTAAATAATGTAGTTATTTGTTACATTGGACTGCATATAACCTAGCATTACTACTTATTTCTCTGAGGGTGAATATAGAGTTTTGAGAAAAAAAACATGATTATTTGTCTCTCTGAAATTAAACCATGAAGTGATAGATTTCAAACAAATACGTGTCTGTCATTGAATTTACCAACATTTCTGAATATGGATATATAGCGTTTTGGAATGAAACTCTTCAAATAGCCACTGAAATTCTAAGAATTCAACACTGAATAAATAGTCATTTTATTTTTTGCCATTTTGAAAATTAAGTTAGTGCCTCCTGATTTATACTAAACACAAATATAAACACAACATGCAACAATTTCAATGATTTTACAATGAGTTACAGTTCATATAAGGAAATCAGTCAATTATAGTACATTTATTAGGTCCTAATCTATGGATTTCACATGACTGAGCAGGGGCGCAGCCATGGGTGGGCCTGGGAAGGAATAGGCCCACCAACTGGGGAGCCAGGCCCAGCCAATCAGATTGAGTTTTTCAGCACAGAAGGGCTTTATTACAGAGAGAAATACTCCTCAGTTCCATTACCTGTCTGGGGTGGCTGGTCTCAGATGACCCCACAGGTGAAGAAACCAGATGCAGAGGTCCTGAGCTGGTGTGGTTACATGTGGTCTGCGGTTGTGAGGCCGGTTGGAGGTACTGCCAAATTCTCTACGACAACATTGCTTATGGTAGAGAAATTAGCATTAGATTATCTGGCAACAAGTCTGGTGGACATTCCTGCAGTCAGCATGCCAATTGCAAGCTCCCTCAAACTTGAAACATCTGTGGCATTGTGTTGTGTGACAAAACAGTACATACAGTACATAGAGTGGCCTTTTATTGTCCCCAGCACAAGATGCCCCTGTGTAATTATCATGCTGTTTAACCAGCTTCTTGATATACCACACCTGTCAGGTGGATGGATTATCTTGGCAAAGGAGAAATGCTCACTAACAGGAATGTAAACAAATTTGTGCATCAAATTTGAGAGAAATAAGCTTTTTGTGTTTATGGAACATTTCTGGGATCTTTTATTTCAGCTCATGAAATGTAGGACCAATACTTTACATGTTGCATTTATATTTTTGTTCAGTATATTTTGTTTGGTTAGGCATTGAACTCCACTAACTTATTGTTTGTTGTTCAGTATGTACTGTATAACATAATGAAAAATGTCCGTTCCTTGTATGCACGCATAATATTTTCTGTTGATCACGTAATTTTACTATTTGGAACAAATGTAACCGTTTGTCAAATAATACTCCTGGATGGCAGGTTAACCGGTTAAATGAGGGCCGGTTAGTTGGCAGCAAAATTGAACAAAACTTGCAAGGGTCAGTATCACGCCCTGACCTGAGAGATCCCTGTTTATTCTCTATATTTTGGTTAGGTCAGGGTGTGACTAGGGTGGGTACTCTAGTTTTTGTATATCTATGTTTTCTTTTTCTTTGTTGGCCTAGTATGGTTCCCAATCAGAGGCAGCTGTCTATCGTTGTCTCTGATTGGGAATCATACTTAGGCAGCCCCTTTTCCCACCTTCAGTTGTAGGATCTTGTCTTTGTTTGGTTGCATGTATTTTTGCAAGACAAGGCTTTTGGTTCGTTGTATTGTTTATTGTTTTTTTTTGCTGGTTCACATTTTAAATAAATATGATGAACTCAAATCACGCTGCGCCTTGGTCTGCCCTTAATGACGAACATTACAGAAGATCCCACCACCAACGGACCAAGCAGCGTGGTCAGGAGGACTGGACCTGGGAGGAAATCCTGGAGGGAGCAGGACCCTGGACAAGGGCCGGGGAGTATCGCCGTCCGAAGGAGGAGATAAAGGCAGCGAAAGCGGAACGGCGACGATACGAGGAGTTAGCTCAACGAAGCAAGCACGAGAGGCAGCCCCAAATATGTTTTGGGGGGAGGCACACGGGGAGTTTGGCAGAATCAGGGTTCAGACCTGAGCCAAGCCGCGTGCTTAGCGTGGGGAGCAAATGACCGGTCAAGCACTGTGTTATCCGGTTCTGCGCACCATTCCTTCAGTGCGCATCCACAGCCCGGTGCGCTCTGTGCAAGCTCCCGCAGTTGCCGTGCTAGAGTGGGCATTCAGCCAGGACGGATTGTGCCAGCTCAGCGCTCCTGGCCTCCGGTGCATCTCTTCGGTCCAGGATATCCTGCGCCAGCTCTACGCACGGTATCCCCAGTTTGCCAGCACAGCCCAGTGCGGCCTGTTCCAGCTCCCCGCACATGCTGTGCTACAGGGAGGATTCAGCCAGGACGCGTTGTGCCAGCTCTGCGCTCCAGACCTCCAGTGCGCTTCCACGGCCCAGCATATCCTGCGCCGGCTCTACGCACTATGCCTCCAGTGCACCTTCATAACCCAGTGCGTCCTGTGCCAGCTCTCCACACTCACCGAGCTGGAGTGGGTATCCAGCCAGGACGTGTTGTGGCAGCTCCCCGCACCAGGCTTCCAGTACATCTCCTCAGTCCGGTGAGACCTGTTCCGGCTCCACGTACGAAGCCTCCAGTGATGATCCATGGCCCAAAGCATCCAGTGATGATCCATGGCCCGGAGCCTCCAGTGATGATCCATGGCCCGGAGCCTCCAGTGATGATCCATGGCCCGGAGCCTCCAGTGATGATCCATGGCCCGGAGCCTCCAGTGATGATCTATGGCCCAGAGCCTCCAGTGATGATGGCAAGGAGCCTGCAGCAACGGTCCTCAGTCCGGAGCCTGCCGCGACGGTCTCCAGTCCGGAGCCTCCAGCGACGGTCCGCAGTCCGGAGTGTGACAACTATGAACGAACAACCACCAGAGAACCAAGAAAATCAGGAAGATGGCGGCGGGGAAATGCACCTAGCTAACGTAGCTAAAATGGCTCTGGTGGCTAAGAGAAGGATAAGGTTGATTCAATAATGAACATATGAGACCAGTGCATTGCCGGGTTGCTGCCGGTGGGTAAAGTGGTTCTAGCTGTACCCTGAATAATCAACCATTGAGACCAGACAGCGTGGAGCGGTGGCTACATGGCTGACGAATGGTTAGACTCTACCAGACCAGAATACGTGCAGAGCAAGCTGAATACGTTACAAATGGTAAGACCCTCCAACTCTCAATGAGTGAAGGTGAAGACTAGACACTCAGTCTGCAGCTGTAATGTAAAGTAGTCTAGAAGTTTGACCAAAGACCACCCTGTTTGTAACATCTGAAGGATCCAGTTTAGGAAACTCGACTGAAGAAGAGAAAAGAGGAACATTTCCCTCTCAACACAGTGCGGTACTGATGTCTGATGTACCCATTCTAACAGACACTTCCAGAGCAAATAAGATCTACAACTACAACTACTAAGGACATTGTGACCGCTGGTGGACAACCAGAGACTTACACAACCAGAGACTTTCTGTCGAACGACTCCCAATAGATGGACCAGGCGATTTCAACGACAAAGACATACAAGCAGAAATATATACATTGCAATTATTTTCGAATGAGCGGTCGTTTATATGCAAAGTATTCACATTCTCATGAGCATAGTTTTCCAACTGTATGTACGATGGGTCCCCTCTCTGTCTTTCCCGCTCTTTCTTCCCCCCCTTTTCATTGTGTTTTAAGCCCCCCTGGGTTAGTCCACTAGGGACTTTTTATTGCATTATGTTAGTAATCAATGTATATTCTATCCTGTTTGGGTGTTTATATAATTCTGTGTGATTATTTAGTTACTTAGTAAATAAATAATTAAGCCAATTTGTGTATCGCTGACCCATCATTTAGACTAGGGTTCGTGCAGATATCCAAGAATTGTGAGACGTTCAGAATGAGACTGATCAGGTAAGGATTAGTAATTGACTGTGATTGATGTAAGAGATATTCATCTTTAGAGTTTAAGTTGGGAGATAGTAACTCGTTAAATAACTTTTCCTGTGGTGCCCCAAGATTGCTAATGAGTTAATTGCTACATTATTAATTTAAATCACATAATTAAGCGTAGTTAATGGATTTGATAAAATAACAGTCATCACATTAATGATAGTCATGTCATGACAATGTGATGTAGCCTTTTTGATGTGTATATGTATATATTTGTGATGTGCTGAACATCAAATCAATTGCATGTTCTCTATTGCTCTGAATTTGCTCTCAATTGATAATATTGGAAGAAAAAGTACAACAAATTAAAGATCTGTGCGGCCCTCTGAATGATTTGTCCCTAATTGTCCCTAGAATTTCTAAGCAAACAGCTGGAGGCAGGGCTTACTCCTATAGAGCTCCATTGTGAGAGACGCAAACTCGGTCTCAACCTTTAAGTCTTAACTGAAGACTCATCTCTTCAGTGGGTCATATGATTGAGTGTAGTCTGGCCCAGGAGTGTGAAGGTGAACGGAAAGGCTCTGGAGCAACAAACCGCCCTTGCTGTCTCTGCCTGGCCGGTTCCCCTCTTTCCACTGGGATTCTCTGCCTCTAACCCTATTACAGGGTCACTGGCTTACTGGTGCTCTTTCATGCCGTCCCAAGGAGGGGTGCGTCACTTGAGTGGGTTGAGTCACTGATGTGATCTTCCTGTATGGGTTGGCGCCCCCCCCCCTTGGGTTGTGCCATGGCGGAGATCTTTGTGGGCTATACTCGGCCTTGTCTCAGGATGGTAAGTTGGTGGTTGAAGATATCTCTCTAGTGATGTGGGGCCTGTTTTTTGGCAAAGTGGGTGGGGTTATATCCTTCCTGTTTGGCCCTGTCCGGGGGTATCATCGGATGGGGCCACAGTGTCTCCTGACCCCTCCTGTCTCAGCCTCCAGTATTTATGCTGCAGTAGTTTGTGTCGGGGAGCTAGGGTCAGTTTGTTATATCTGGAGTACTTCTCCTGTCTTATCCGGTATCCTGTGTGAATTTAAGTATGCTCTCTCTAATTCTCTCTTTCTTTCTCTCTCTCGGAGGACCTGAGCCCCTGGACCATGCCTCAGGACTATCTGGCATGATGACTCCTTGCTGTCCCCAGTCCACCTGGCCGTGCTGCTGCTCCAGTTTCAACCGTTCTGCCTGTGATTATTAATATTTGACCATGCTGGTCATTTATGAACATTTGAACATCTTGGCCATGTTCTGTTATAATCTCCACCCGGCACAGCCAGAAGAGGACTGGCCTGGTTCCTCTCTAGGTTTCTTCCTAGGTTTGGGCCTTTCTAGGGAGTTTTTCCTAGCCACCGTGCTTCTACACCTACATTGCTTGCTGTTTGGGGTTTTAGGCTGGGTTTCTGTACAGCACTTTGAGATATCGGCTGATGTACAAAGGGCTATATAAATAAATTTGATTTGATTTGATTGTCTCAACCCAAAGTGTCCCCTTACAAAAACTTGTGAGTAACACTGTCCAATGGGGTTTTTGGGGCCATTTTCAGTGCAAAGAACCATAAGGTTCTTCAAAGAACTTTGAGGATCTTAGAAGAACCCTTGTTGAACCACACATTTTTAGAGTGTAGGACCCAGGTACTTTGTGTTTTCACACTGTAAACCCCAATGTGCTGTCATTACTCAAAACATTGGCGGAAACACGTTGCATTTAATATATCATTAGTCATTCCTCAAACTGATGGAGTCCCTGTGATTTGAGTTGTATCAGCTTAGCGCCCCCACTAAGCCACGCCTCCTATATAATTTCTCAGTACGCCTTGCATTTTCAAGTGAATTGTAGAATTGCCACCAGATGAGAACGACTGCCCCCTCGCATTGAGGATGTCCAGTTGAAGGCTAACCACGATACAGCAGGTATTGTTTCCAGAAAACAGGATCTCCCATTTTAGTGAATGGTGAAATAAGGATCTTTATGGTCAATATTTGTGGATGTAAAACATTTTTCTGAACAAAATCATGGCACCAATAATTACTTATATTTCACCAGATGTACATCATTGAACCGATTACATTAAAATCACACACAGACAAAGTTATAAGGATAATTGAATTGTTAATGGCAGCCTGCATTACCTTGGACAGCCTTCAACTTGAGATACTCCATGAGAGGAGGCAGCACTAAGCTAGCCTGCAACATCACTTCCTCCATGGAGCAAGACAGCGACCTGCTGAAATAACACTTCCTGATCCTCAAATGTGCCACTGAGCATTCTCATAGTAAACAATGGGGTGATGTCATTTATTACAGTCTATCAGTACCACCCATGGCTGTATTTGTTAGTGAAAGATCCATGGTTGTTGAATTAGTTAATTTTCAGTCCTTCACCAAGTTAATTCCTAGGCATATATTATCATTATAATTAAACTCTTTATGACAACACATTACATGTCTCATGAGGCCTTATTTTGAGGCCTAGCTTTACCCTAATAAAGTGGTCTGAAAATAATTGTTTACAGGCCAGATCAGGCCTGCAAAAAGGGTTGCAAAATTCCCAGATAAAATCAAAAAACCTGGTTGGAGGATTTCCAGGAATCTTCCAAACAGGGATCTCTGGAAAACCTGGGAAATTTACCAGAATTTTGCAACCCTACCTTCAAGTCACATTATGCTGGCTTGCAAAGTGATATGTAATTCTTATTTTAATCCAGCCAGAGTTAGGATATACAACAGTATATATTTTTTATTCACCCGCAACCTGCATTCATAATGACTGCAAGGGTTAGAAACAGTGTGAGGAAACTACCTAAGCCATTTAAACTGGAGTAACCATTTCAGTAACAGGTGCAAAAACACAATTATTGAATTAGTTTAGAAAAATGTATGTTATTTATCTTTGTGTAACATTAGATTAATCAATCAATCACTCTGTCACGCCTGCTCCCGCTCCCCCTCTCTGGCGCTCGAGGGCGCTTTTATGTCGGTTATTTATTAAATATTCACTCCCTGTACTTGCTTCTCGTCTCCCAGTATCTGTCCTCACACACTTAATGTACATGCAGTCTTGGAGAGGCAGAGAGTGAGAGACACAGCCGCATGTGAGCTCTCACATTTTTCAACATGTTTTTTTTATTTTTTACAAATCGATAGATTTAGAGTTAGATCAACTTGGATTTTTTTGGCAGGGACATGGCCTTCGCTCCAGATCAAAACTCCAAACCTACAACCTAATTTGGGCCAAAATGAACCAGATATATTACTGCTACCAAGGTTTCCTGTTTCCAAGCTATACGGAGGGTGCTCTAGCAAACAAACAGAGACCTGAGGACACGATCCAACCTGGAACTGAGTGAGTAGTGTTTGGTCTGATGCTATTTTGAAAGCCAAGAAGAAAAAGTAAAATGCTAAAAAATTAAAAATAAAGGACATTACAATGATATATTTTAGTTTATGGGGACTGAATGCTGAGTTAAGGCTGTCAAGCTTGCTAGGACAGACCAGATACAACTTCAATTAGTACCGAGGTGTGAAGAGAAAGGTGTCGAGGCCTTTGGGCCCAACAAGTGGCAGGAGTCTTTGAAGCCCCCTCCTGCTGTTCAAAGACCACCCACTGGCATTTTCTACAAGAAATCTGCCTCCAGAAATAAAAGCTTCTCTCAAGTGGGTGTGACACCTACTCCCGTTGCCTGCTGCTTGGATTCCACCTGGCGATCTGTTCACCGCCTGCCCTGGCCTGTCTTCCCCTGTCTGGTACAGGTACCCCCACCACACTCCCCCCTCTCTCCTGAGCTTTCGCTCGCCTCCAGCACACACACACTGTTGGGGAGAGTGACTCTGAACTTACAATGGCTGGCCCCAAGTTATGTTTTTTCATTTTGTCTTGTGCATTTTGCTATTTGCCTCATGGCTCCTGCATGCTTTGTTGACTACGAACTTTCTTTACCCAACTGTGGGACAGACTGTTTGTTCCCACCCTTGGGACTCTGACTCTATTGGTTACAAGGACTCTTGGCCTCCCGTCCTATTCCAACCACCCCTCGCCAGCTTTGTATTCATGTTACCTGATGTAATTGCTGTAGAATATGATCTTCTTGCCATATGATGCACATTCAGATGTCATAAATCAGCACTGCAAAGCTCTCCCTGTCCTATGCCGTGCCTTGACTGTATTACTGTTGATGATATCTGGAAATGTGCATGTACACCCTGGCCCATCTACTGACTTCTGCTCTGATATCTGCTTCACTGATTTCTGCTCTAGTGAAAGACTGGGTTTTCTGCACGTTAACACGAGAAGCTTATTACCTAAAATGGATCAATTGAAAGTGTGGGTTCACAGCTCCAATCCAGATGTGTTGGTCATTACTGAGACGTGGTTAAGGAAGAGTGTTTTGAACACTGATGTTAACCTTTCTGGTTATAACCGTTTTCGGGAAGACAGATCTTTCAATGGTGAGGGAGTGGCAATCTTTACCAAGGATCACCTTCAGTGCTCGGTTGTCTACACCAAGTCTCTCACCAAACAATTTGATTTGCCGGTTTTAAGCATTAAACTTTCAAATAAATCTTTGTTAACTGTTGCTGGGTGCTATCGTCCTCCATCAGCAGCATCCTGTACCCTACCTGCCCAAAGCGCTCTCCTAGCCCCTTACATTAAGTCTGAATATGCCCTGCTAGGTGACCTAAACTGAGATATACTTAAACCACCTGACCAAGTACTAAAGCAATGGGACTCCCTAAATCTTTCTCAGATTAATACCAATCCAACAGCGTATGACTCCAAACACCCAGAAAAGGCTACTCTTCTTGATGTTATCCTCACAAATAATCCTGATCTGTACCAGTCTGGTGTTTTCTGTAATGACCTTAGTGATTACTGTTTTACAGCCTGTGTTCATAATGGCTGCTCAGTGAAACGACCTGTCCTGATTTATCATAGACGCTTGCTAAAAAAACTTTAATGAGCAAGCCTTCCTTCATGAACTGGCCTCTGTAAAATGATATAGAATGAGATTGAACCCCTCTGTCGAAGACGCTTGGACCTTCTTTTTTGATATTTTCAGTGGTATTGTTAATTTAAAAAATGTAAATTAAAAACAGGTTCAGCCCCTGGTTCGGCTGTGATCTTGGAGAGTTACTCCACCTCAAGAATTGCATTTGGCGACAGGCTCGGCACATGCATACTCAGGCTGACTGGCTCTCGTTCAGGCAAATGAGAAATAAGTGCACTCAGGCTATCCAGAAGGCCAAAGTTAGTTACTTTAAGGAGCAGTTCTCTCTCTGTGGGTCTAACCCCAAGAAGTTAGGGAAAATGGTTAAAGACCTGAAGAATAAATCCTCCTCCTCCCAGCTGCCCATGTCCCTTAACATTGATGATGTGGTTGTTACTGACAGTAAGCACATGGCTGAGCTCTTTAATCACCAATTCATTAAGTCAGGATTCATATTGGACTCAGCCATGCCTCCTTGTCCGTCCAACATTTCCTCATCTCCCACCCCTTCTAATGCAACTATCCCCGATGCTTCTCCTTCTTTTTCTCCTGCCCCACTACAAAGTTTTTCCCTGCAGGCAGTCACTGAGTCCAAGGTGCTAAAGGAGTTCATGAAACTTGACCTCAAAAAAACATCTGGGTCAGATGGTTTAGACCCTTTCTTCAAGGTTGCTGCCCCTATCATCGCCAAGCCTATCTCCAACTTGTTTAACCTGTCTCTCCTTTCTGGGGAGGTTCCCATTGCTTGGAAGGCAGTCACGGTTCATCCTTTATTTAAAGGAGGTGATCAAGATGATCCTAACTGTTATAGGCCTATTTCTATTTTGCCCTGTTTATCAAAAGTGTTGCAAAAACCTGTCAATAATCAAGTGACTGGCTTTCTTGATGTCTATAGTATTCTATCTGGTATACAATCTGGTTTCCGCTCAGGTTATGGATGTGTCACTGCAACCTTAAAGGTCCTCAATGATGTCACCATTGCACTTGATTCTAAGAAATGTTGTGCTGCTATTTTTATTGACTTATTTGATATGGTAGACCATTCTATTCTTGTCGCCCGGTTAAGGAGTATTGGTGTTTCTGATGGGTCTTTGGCCTGGTTTGCTAACTACCTCAGAGTGCATGCAGTGTATAAAGTCAGAACATCTGCTGTCTCAGTCACTGCCTGTCACCAAGGGAGGACCCCAAGGCTCAATGCTAGGCCCTAAGCTCTTCTCAATTTACATCAACAACATAGCTCAGGAAGCTCTCTCATCAATCAATAAAATGTATTTATAAAGGCCTTTTTACATCAGCCGTTGTCACAAAGTGCTGTACAGAAACCCATCCTAAAACCCAAAACAGCAAGCAATGCAGATGTAGAATCCATTTATATGCAGTTGATAGTCTTATACTCAGCTGGCCCCTCCTCAGACTTTGTGTTAAATGCTCTACAACAAAGCTTTCTTAGTGTCCAACAAGCTTTCTCTACCCTTAACCTTGTTGTGAACACCTTCAAAACAAAGATCATGTGGTTTGGTAAGAAGAATGCCCCTCTCCCCACAGGTGTGATTACTACCTCTGAGGGTTTAGAGCTTGAGGTAGTCACAAGTACTTGGGAGTATGGCTAGACGGTACACTGTCCTTCTCTCAGGACATTTCAAAGCTGCAGGCTAAAGGTAAATCTAAACTTGGTTTCCTCTATCGTAATCGCTCCTCTTTCAGCCCAGCTGCCAAACTAACCCTGATTCAGATGACCATCCTACCCATGTTAGATTAGAGACATAATTTATAGATCGGTATGTACGGGTGCTCTCGAGCGGCTAGATGTTCTTTGCCATTCGGCCATCAGATTTGCCACCAATGCTCCTTATAGGACACATCACTGCAATCTATACTCCTCTATAAACTGGTCATCTCTGTATTCCGGCGCAAGACCCACTGGTTGATGCTTATTTATAAAATCCTCTTAGGCCTCACTCCCTCTATCTGAGATATCTACTGTAGCCCTCATCTTCCACATACAACACCCGTTCCGCCAGTCACATTATGTTAAATGTCCCCAAAGCACACACATCCCTGGTTCGCTCCTCTTTTCAGTTCGCTGCAGCTAGCGACTGGAACGAGCTGCAACAAACACTCAAACTGGACAGTTTTATTTCAATCTCTTCATTCAAAGACTCAATCATGGACACGCTTACTGACAATTGTGGCTGCTTTGCGTGATGTATTGTTGTCTCTACCTTCTTGCCCTTTGTGCTGTTGTCTGTGCCCAATAATGTTTGTACCCTGTTTTGTGCAGCTACCATGTTGTTGTTGTCATGTTGTGTTGCTACCATGGTGTGTTGTCATGTGTTGCTGCCTTGCTATGTTGTCTTAGGTCTCTCTTTATGCAGTGTTGTCTCTCTTGTCGTGATGTGTGTGTTGTCCTATATTTATTTTACATTTTTAATCCCAGCCCTCGTCCCTGCAGGAGGCCTTTTGGTAGGCTGTTATTGTAAAGAAGAATTTGTTCTTAACTGACTTGTCTAGTTAGATAAAGGTTAAATAAATAAATAAACATGCAAAAACACTGCTATGAAAAACAATTCCAAAAAATCAATCTGCAGTACAGCATAGAGTAAAACGTTCATTTATCATAATTTTAAAAAAGAGTTGTGACTATTCATTTAATTGAGTTAGTACCACATAAACATTTGTAAGGGATAAATGCCGATGTTCTGTTCATTTGCAGAGTTAAAGTGAAACTGACAGCATTTTAGCAACATGAAATCTTATTCAAATCTGTTCATATAAAGTACCAGTCAAAATCTTGGGCACACCTACTCATTCAAGAGTTTTTCTTTTGGTTACTACATGATTCCATATGTGTATTTCATAGTTTTGATGTCTTCACTATTATTCTACAATGTAGAAAATAGTAAGAATTAAGAAACATGAATTAGTAGGTGTCCATACTTTTGACTGGTACTGTATATCCCCAGGAGGAATATCTCACCGTATTTAAAAAAAATAATTCTGACAATCATGCACTTAGATATGGTCCTTTTCATGAATTCATAGAATGTTTGGAAATGAAGTATAGTAAGGCATGTGACAATTCTATAGCAATATAGAGTGAGAAAGCTAACGTGTATTTGGACAATTAATAGACACTGCAGTAAATAAAACCTAATAAAATCATCTATCTTGTCCAGGACCAGAGTGTACACAGACCGGTGCACCATAGCCAATCAGTGCTACAGTAGGCCTATATGCAAATAATTAGCCACACGGGCCTGCCATCATTCACTGAACTGAACTGAACTGAACTGTCTGTTTACAGGCAGTAGAAACAGTGCGACTTTGGATCATTGATTCGTTAAAAGCCAAAAAATACACAAATTAATTTCTGCAGGTATGTAAATACCACAGGAGTCCTTTTACATATGGTAACTTCACAGTCCTATTGATCAAACAACCAGATCAGAACGTGATTTGATTTGATTTGATTTGAACAACAAGATCGACAACAACTTATGCTAGCCAGAGCGAGATACGCTAAAATCGAACGAGGGAACATTAGATAAACCCTCTCAAACGTTTTAAGCTAGTTGGCCATCAGAAGTGCACTGAAACAATAGCTTCCTCGTCCTTCTGCCGCTTGCCTGCCAATGCATGCTTGTCCCAACCCACGTTTTGACAACTGAATGGGAACTTGCCTGTCTGCCATTTTGATCGATGCAAAATATATTTGATTGACGTCTAAGATATATAAGCGAACTGTGGATAACAGTCGTTCAAATTCAGCATGGCTAGCAAAGTTATTCACATTTCTTACTAGCTAACCAAATGACACCTGCATCTCTAGCTGTATCCACCGAGAAACGATATGAAGGGGAAAAAGTTGGTCACTCACCCACTCCTCCAATGACATGACATCCTCCCAGCAGCTAACTACCTAGCTAGCTAATGATAAACTAGGTGTTTTTAGCTTACTAAATAAATAGCTAGCTGCATAAATAGATACACTAGCCCAGGGGTGTCAAAATCAATCAGCGCATGGGCCATATTGAAAAAATACGAAATTGAAAAAACAGGAATTTACATTTTCTTTGACCCAAACTGCCCATTGTTTTATGGCCCTTTATAATGTTCACTATTTACATAGGATGCTGTATATAGAATTTTAACATATTAAAACAAAATAAGAGAGAAATAATATTTACCTTGCCTTTGCTGCTATGTTTGCAGATGTGCATAATATGCTACGACACTAATCCAAAAAGTATATAATAACTCTAAATAATGAAAAAGTAGCTCTAGGTTTGTAACATTGAACATTGCCTGTTCAACCTCTCTTTCGTGTCGTCTGAGTTTCCCAAAGATTGGAAAGCAGCTGCGGTCATCCCCCTCTTCAAAGGGGGGGACACTCTTGACCCAAACTGCTACAGACCTATATCTATCCTACCATGCCTTTCTAAGGTCTTCGAAAGCCAAGTCAACAAACAGATTACCGACCATTTCGAATCTCACCATACCTTCTCTGCTATGCAATCTGGTTTCAGAGCTGGTCATGGGTGCACCTCAGCCACACTCAAGGTCCTAAACGAAATCTTAACCGCCATCGATAAGAAACATTACTGTGCAGCCGTATTCATTGATCTGGCCAAGGCTTTTGACTCTGTCAATCACCACATCCTCATCGGCAGACTCGACAGCCTTGGTTTCTCAAATGATTGCCTCGCCTGGTTCACCAACTACTTCTCTGATAGAGTTCAGTGTGTCAAATCGGAGGGTCTGCTGTCCGGACCTCTGGCAGTCTCTATGGGGGTGCCACAGGGTTCAATTCTTGGACCGACTCTCTTCTCTGTATACATCAATGATGTTGCTCTTGCTGCTGGTGAGTCTCTGATCCACCTCTACGCAGACGACACCATTCTGTATACTTCTGGCCCTTCTTTGGACACTGTGTTAACAACTCTTCTTCCGTGGCCTCCAATTGCTCTTAAATACAAGTAAAACTAAATGCTTGCTCTTCAACCGATCGCTACCTGCACCTGCCCGCCTGTCCAACATCACTACTCTGGACGGCTCTGACTTAGAATACGTGGACAACTACAAATACTTAGGTGTCTGGTTAGACTGTAAACTCTCCTTCCAGACCCATATCAAACATCTCCAATCCAAAGTTAAATCTAGAATTGGCTTCCTTTTTCGCAACAAAGCATCCTTCACTCATGCTGCCAAACATACCCTTGTAAAACTGACCATCATACCAATCCTCGACTTCGGCGATGTCATTTACAAAATAGCCTCCAATACCCTACTCAACAAATTGGATGCAGTCTATCACAGTGCAATCCGTTTTGTCACCAAAGCCCCATATGCTACCCACCATTGCGACCTGTACGCTCTCGTTGGCTGGCCCTCGTTTCATACTCGTCGCCAAACCCATTGGCTCCGTGTCATCTACAAGACCCTGCTAGGTAAAGTCTTCCCTTATCTCAGCTCGCTGGTCACCATAGCATCTCCCACCTGTAGCACACGCTCCAGCAGGTATATCTCTCTAGTCACCCCCAAAACCAATTCTTTCTTTGGCCGCCTCTCCTTCCAGTTCTCTGCTGCCAATGACTGGAACAATCTACAAAAATCTCTGAAACTGGAAACACTTATCTCCCTCACTAGCTTTAAGCACCAACTGTCAGAGCAGATTACTGCACCTGTACATAGCCCACCTATAATTTAGCCCAAACAACTACCTCTTTCCCTACTGTATTTTATTTATTTATTTATTTTTCTCCTTTGCACCCCATTATTTTTATTTCTACTTTGCACATTCTTCCACTGCAAATCTACCATTCCAGTGTTTTACTTGCTATTTTGTATTTACTGCCACCATGGCCTGTTCTTCGGCTTACAAGCCTCCCCCTTTTTCCTCGAATCATAACGATGGTCATTATGGCCAAACAGTTCTATTTTTCTTTCATCAGACCAGAGGACATTTCTCCAAAAAGTACGATCTTTGTCCCCATGTGCAGTTGCAAACCGTAGTCTGACTTTTTTATGGCGGTTTTGGAGCAGTGGCTTCTCCTTGCTGAGTGGCCTTTCAGGTTATGTCGATATTGGAATTGTTTAACTGTGGATATAGATACTTATGTACCTGTTTCCTCCAGCATCTTCACAAGGTCCTTTTGCTGTTGTTCTGGGATTGATTTGCACTTTTCGCTACAAAGTACGTTCGTCTCTAGGAGACAGAATGTGTCTCCTTCCTGAGCGGTATGACGGCTGCGTGGTCCCATGGTGTTTATACTTGCGTACTATTGTTTGTACAATGAACGTGGTACCTTCAGACATTTGGAAATTGCTCCAAATGATGAACCAGACTTTTGGAAGTCTACAAACATTTTTTTTTAGGTCTTAGCTGATTTCTTTTGATTTCCCTATAATGTCAAGCAAAGTGGCACTGAGTTTGAAGATGGGCCTTAAAATACATCCACAGGTACACCTCCAATTGATTCAAATTATGTAAATTGGGCTATCAGAAGCTTCTAACACCATGACATCATTTTCTGGAATTTTCCAAGCTGTTTAAAGGCACAGCCAACTTAGTGTATGTAAACTTCTGACCCACTGGAATTGTGCTACAGTGAAATAATATGTCTGTAAACAATTGTTGGAAAAGTAGATGTCCTAACTGACTTACGAAAAACTATAGTTTGTTAACAAGAAATTTGTGGAGTGGTTGAAAAACGAGTTTCAATGACTCCAACCTAAGTGTATGTAAACTTCCGACTTCAACTGTACATAGCCTATATTGAAATAACAGACATGAGCCAAGCATGTTTACCTGTAGAATGTAATAGGTTATATATAATTTTGTCAGTTCTACCACCTCAACATGGCTAATTTTAAACAGGATTACATTTTTATCTTGTAGTAAGGTTCAGCTTCAGTCCACAGGGGGGCACCTTGTCACTGTCAAAAGATATGTGCTTCAGTCAGAAAAACCTTCTCTCATCTCTTCTGTCTCTTCTAGCTAGCTATCCAGCCAAGCTAGCTACAGAAACTAAACCCATCAAATACACTCTCTGGAACTAAACACTTTTCCTAATATCATGATTTATATCAACATCCTTAGCTTGACCATTTACCAAATATACTGTTAAATAACTCTGACTGACACCCAATAGCTAACGCTAGCTTAGTAGCATTAGCCAACCCTTATGCTGAGGGAGACTAGCTAACGTAAACTCACGTAAACTCGTACATTGCCTTGGTCCGTACAATTGCCCTTATTTTAGCGCCCCCAAAACGTAATACTTCCAGATCAACTGTAATGTCAATACCATTGTAAAGCACAATTTCTCCCCTTTCCAACATAATCAATTACATGACCTAATCACTGCCCGTTTCTGCATAATTCAAGCAGGCAATGAGCCCCGTCGGGTCTTTTTAAAAATGGCGGGTGGGGAAGCGAAACTAATGCGTGATAGTGAGAAGGAGAGATCACGTGTGGGGAAATTGCTTTTTTTCACTCGATCTGTCCAACTTATCACCTTATCGCCTCAAAAATGTAAATAAAACACTATAAAGAGTTTATATAATGTGTCATTACATACCTATTTGAAGGTTTGTGTCGAATTTGAATCTGGTTTTTAGGGCGATGCTAAAGTGATCTTAGAAGTAAACAGCGGCTTTGAGAATGATGATCGCATGCAAAAAATGACTAGGTATCCCCCCTTACCCCCGTCACTGCATTTAATCACCATCTCTTCGAAAGATCTTCTAAGCTAATTCACAATGATATTGGGCTGGATGCTGATAGGGGAAACTTGCTGATTGATCAGAGAAATCATAGTCAAAGCTTTTCTTTTAGTCTATTTACAAAAAAGTCCTGGTGCTTTGCTAGCAATAGACAACAAGAAATCCACAGGGGCCAAACAATTGGATCTTGGTCTGCTTAAGTCTACAGGGCCCATCATTGTTGGCTCAATAACCCACATTTTGTATTTAGCATCATCAGGAAATATTCCAAAAGTATGGAAATCAGCTCCTGTGCTGCCACTCCATAATTGCAGGGATAGTAGTGATCTTAATAATTATCGCCCCATTTCAAGGCTTCCTTGTCCAGTGAAGAATCTTGAATCCTTGGTAGATGTACAACTTTGCTCTTTTTTTATCAGAGCAATGTATCTTGAATGTAAAAAACAATCAGGGTTTAGGCCTGGGCATAGCACTATTACAGCTACCACTTTAGTTGTTGATCTTGTCAATGCTTTAGACACTAAAGTGAAATGTGCTGCTTTGTTTGTGGACCTGTCAAAAGCTTTTGATTCTATTGATCATGCTATTATATTGAATAGGTTATCAGTGATAGGCCTGAGCTCTGACACCTGTTCATGGTTTCATGATTATCTTAATGACAGAACTCAGGCCATCGTGATTGATGGGGTTAAGTTTGAATATCTTGAAGTACATAAAGGTGTACCACAGGGGTCGATTTTGGGACCTGTTCTCTTCACTATTTATATAGTCAATCTAAAAAATATATACATTTCATCTGTATGTGGATGATACTATTATGTATGTTATTGCCCCGTCTGTTGATCTGTCTGTGTCAAAACTAGTCAGATTTTATAGTGATGTAGGAATCCATTGCTGATTTAATACTTGTGCTTAATACAGGCAAAATGAAATACATGTTGTTTTTAAACTCTCATAAGAATGTTTCAGATGAAATGCATGTTCACTCATTAGATGCTTTTCTAATCGAACGTGTTCCTGCACATTTGGATTGATATGGATTTGATGTTTAAGAAACATTTAGATGAGCTGGTGAAGAAGCTAAGATTTGGCTTTTTCTACAGAAACAGATTATGCCGTTCTCTAAGCAGTAGGAAGCAGAGTATTCAGTCAACTTTTATCTGTTCTTGATTATGCCGATATTCTTTTTTTATAGTGCAGCTGCTACTACTCTTAAACCTTTGGATGCCATTGTAACGGAGACTCAGAGAGTCAGGAAGCAGGTGTAGTCGGTGAGTTTAATAGGAACGAACATGGAGTGAATACAAAAACAGGAGTAGTGTCTAAACACGAGAAAAAAAACACAACGGAATGCTAGATAAAGGGGAAGACATGGCGGCCATCTACCATGGCACCCTTCGATTTGTTAGACAGTTTTGACACTCATCACTGCATCCTGTATCAAAAGGTTGTCTGGACTTCGCTAAAAGAACTTACACATTAGTAGGCTATTATGTAAGTGCCCTCTGGTGTTCAGAAAATGACATGAACATCTGAGATGGATATAGAACTAATATCTTTCCCTAAAGTCATTTAGAAAAGGTGATAACGAGCAAGAAAGGGAAAAAGTAGGAACATTTCCCAGGCGCTGTTGGAGTCTCGCCATTGGTGGCATGAGGTAGGGTCCATCAAATCCTCTGGCATAGTCCCATAAGCTCCACAGGTCTGGAGGTCTCAAGTTGTTCAGGAGATATCTGCCGATAATGCTGCAAACATCTAGGCATATCTTCGTGTCTAGGATGTCCCTCCTCAAACCTTCCTAGAGATGCAAGACGTGGGCAGGCACACTCACTCATGATGTCCCGGGGCCAGATTGCTGGTGAGCTTCAGACGATGCTCGTTCTCATTCAGCAAATGGAGCCGGTAGAAACAGACTCTGCTCTGTTGAAAAGTGAGCAGATGGCGTCTCATCGGGGCGATGATGGGGTTCACCATGTCGTTGTTGAGCAAGGTCAGCTCATTCTCCATTAAAGGCGAACCCCCCCACATATTGCGGAACAAGTCCTTAAGCAGATACTTCAGGATGGTGGTGGTGGTGTGGGGAGGAAAGAAGAGTCCTTTTTAACAGCTCTAGTTTTTTTCAGAGATGTGTCCTCTGCAATAAATACAGGGGTCTTCACGAGGCTGAGCTCCACTTTGGACTGGTTGATGATTTTAGTTTGGGACTCAACATTGATCTGGCATTTGGTCAGAGATGTGTCCTTAGTAAGTACAGTGCATTCTGAAAATATTCAGACCTTGATTTTTTTCCACATTTTGTTGAGTTACATCCTTATTCTAAAATTGATTAAATTGTTTTCCCTCCCTCATCAATCCACACACAATACCCCATAATGACAAAGCAAAAACAGGACTTTAGACAATTTTGCACATTTATTAAGAACAGAAAACTGAAATATCAGGGGGGGGTGGGGGGGGGGGGGGCGTCGCTGCACAGCTATTTGTAGTTCTCTCCAGAGATGTTTGATCGGGTTCAAGTCCGGCCTCTGGCTGGGCCACTCAATGATATTCAGACACTCCTCGTTGTGTGCTTAGGGTCGCCTCAGTCTGAGATCCTGAGCGCTCTTAAGCAGGTTTTCATCAAGGATCACTCTGTACTTTTCTCTATTAATCTTTCCCTCGATCCTGACTAGTCTCCCAGTCCCTGCCACTGAAAAACATCCCCACAACATGATGCTGCCACCACCATGCTTCACCGTAGGGATTTCCTCCAGATGTGATGCTTGGCATTCAGACCAAAGAGTTCAACCTTGGTTTCATCAGACCAGAGAATATTATTTCTCATGGTCTGAGAATCCTTTAGGTGCCTTTTGGTAAACTCCAAGCGGGCTTTCATGAGACTTTTACTGAGGAGTGGCTTCCGTCTGGCCCCTCTACCATAAAGGCCTGATTAGTGGAGTGTTTCCAGAAGGACAACCATCTCCACATAGGAACTCTGGAGCTCTGTTAGAGTGACCATTGGGTTCTGGTCACCGCCCTGATCAAGGCCCTTCTCCCCCGATTGCTCAGTTTGGCCAGGTGGCCAGCTCTCGGTGGTTCCAAACTTATTCCATTTAACAATGATGGAGGTCACTGTGTTCTTGCGGACCGTCAACGCTGCAGAAGTGTTTTGGTACCTTGCCCCAGATCTGTGCCTCGACACAATCCTGTCTCAGAGCTCTACTGACAATTCCTTCGACTTCATGGCTTGGTTTTTGCTCTGACATGCACTGTCAACTGTGGGACTGTCACGCCCTGACCTTAGAGATCCTTTTAATTCTCTATTTGGTTAGGTCAGGGTGTGACTAGGGTGGGCAATCTATGTTTTCTATTTCTTTGTTGGCCTGGTATGGTTCCCAATCAGAGTTAGCTGTCTATCGTTGTCTCTGACTCAATCAAGGAAATGTACCACTTGTGGACTCCAATCAAGTTGTAGAAACAACTCAAGGACGATAAATGGAAACAGAATGCATCTGTGCTCAATGTTGAGTCTCATAGCAAAGTGTTTGAATACTTATGTAAATAAGATATTTCTGTTTTTTCTTTTTTGTAGATTGATGAGGACCTTTTATTTAATCAATTTTAGAATAAGGCTGTAACATAACAACATGTGGAAAAGGGGAAGGGGTCTGAATACTTTCCGTATGCACTTTATATGGCTCTCTAGGTGGGCTGGGCTTCACTTCGGACCAGTTAACAATTTCGGTAGGGAGGAGAAAAAAGTGGGACACTTTTTCAACAACAGGAGGTTTGGTCAGAATTGTTGCCCCTTTAAGTCTAGGGCTCTGCAGGTAGGTGGGCATGACTTTGGACCATTCAACATCATCTCAATGGGCAAGAGAGTGGGACAAAAGAGCGACTCTTTTGGGTTGAGGTCATGGCTCTGTGTAAGCCAGTCAAGTTCTTCCAAACCGATCTCGACAAACCATGTCTGTATGAACCTCGCTTTGTGCCCAGGGGCATTGCCATGGTGAAACAGGAAAGGGCCTTCTTCAAACTGTTGCCACAAAGTTGGAAGCACAGAATTGTCATTGTATGCTGTGGCGTTAAGATTTTCCTTCACTGGAACCAAGGGGCCTAGTCCGGACCATGAAAAACAGCCCCAGACCATTATTCCTCCTCCATCAAACTTTACAGTTGGCATTATGCATTGGGGCAGGTAGCATTCTCCTGGCATCCGCCAAACCCAGATTCGTCCGTCGGATTTCCAGATGGAGAAGCTTGATTCATCAGTCCAGAGAACGTGTTTCCACTGCTCCAGAGTCCAATGGCAGAGAGCTTTACACCCCTAAAGCCGACGCTTGGCATTGCACATGGTGATCTTAGGCTTGTATGTGGCTGCCTGGCCATGGAAACCCATTTCATGAAGCTCCCAACGAACAGTTATTGTGATGATGTTGCTTCCAGAGGCACTAGTGAGTGTTGCCGAGGACAGACCCGCTTGAGGACTGGACGGTCCTGTTCTGTAAACTTGTGTGGCCTATTACTTTGCGGCTGAGTCATTGTTGCTCCTAGACGTTTCAACTTCACAATAGCAGGACTTACAGTTGACCAGGACAGCTCTAGCTGGGCAGAAACATCCTATGACGGACATGGCCACATTGAAAGTACCTGAGCTCTTCAGTAAAGCCATTCTACTGCCAATGTTTGTGTATGGAGATTGCATGGCTGTGCGCTCAATTTTATACACCTGTCAGCAATGGGTGTGGCTGAAATAGCTGAATCCACACATTTTTGTAGGGATGTCCACATACCTTTTTGTATATATTGTGTAATTTATTTTACTGTATTTTATACCATCTATTGCATCTTGCCTATGCTGCTCTGTCACTGCTCATCCATATATTTATATGTATATATTCTTATTACATTACTTTACTTAGATTAGTGTGAATTAGGTAGTTGTTGTGGAATTGTTAGAATACATGTTAGATATTGCTGCACTGTCGGAACTAGAAGCACAAGCACACGTCCATAGCAATAACATCAACATTTTACAATTATGAAACGCTTACATTGTACATATGTTTGTCCTCTGTGGTTGCCTGCCTTTCTTTGTTTGATGAAATCAATACTTTTTAATAAATGTTAATGAAATACAACCACCGACTGTTTTCTTGTTGCGATTTGATTTGCATTCGCGACGAATTACCATTTTAGAGCAACAACAATGAGGAAGCAGTCAGTGGTTGTACTTGATAAAGGTTTTCTTGAAAAGTAGGCTATGGATTTCAGCAAACAAAGACGTGTAAGGAAGTACCCACGTTTCTTTAATCAACAAGCACAAAATAGTAGCTAATCGGCCATTCATGTTGAAACTTTAACTTTAAGGATAATGAAAACATTACATTTCACTTATGAATCGGAACCATATTCGAGGATGTTTATCGCAGTTCAGTTTCGATACCACTAGAGGGTAGTAGAGTGAAACCTAGCGTCCACACCAGACAATAAAAGCAAGAGAGAACTGACAGACGGCAGCTCAGGCTCAACCTCAGCATCCTTTAAGGTGGTGGGCAACCGAGAAATGACTGCGAATTAATTGTCAACAGCCCAGTAACCCGCACGGGAGAAATATGGATGTATGGCCGCCGAATTTGGAATAGAGATGTAGTTTCAAGGATGTCACCCATCTACATCTCTCGTTTGTTCCTCTTTATTTTTATCTCCGCGGTCTGGGAGACGCGAGCCAAATCTCTTCCAGATCAAGGAGCACTTGGTAAGCTCACGCCATATGGGATGCTGCACAATGAGGGAGGATGGGAGTGGTTGCGTTTTTAAAAAAATGGCTTTTGTTGACAAATATTAACGAAATTGCAACCGTTGGTTTGGAAGGATTCTTTGCTAATGATACGAGTCACCGTTTTTCTTCAATTGTATTGTTGATCAATGTGTATGTTGCATCAAATGGATCTTCGGAGCATCCCAATCAAATGAAATAGCTAGTCATGCCGTTAAGCGGGTGTGTTTATAAAAATTGGTAAAATAATCTTTACCTTATCAGCTTTTTGAAGATATGTAAAATCAAATAAACAACTCAATATAAGCGATCAAATTGTTACAACCTAATTCTCCCTGTCAGGCTATTTGAAGGGCTCATCATGATAAGGGAAAATGTGCCGCTGTAAAACATATAGCCAGCATAGTCGAGGAAAATAAATCACAGGCCTAGGTGTTCACATATTTCTCTTGTTAGTTAGGTCCTAAATCGATGTCCCTTTAGCGGCTATGCTAGCCAGGGGTCAATATAGTAATTCATTTAACAGTAACAATGTATCCCGGCCATTCGTGCATTCAAAAACTGCTCATGTAGGCCTTGGCATAGAAATATACAGGCCTATATAGTATGTAAAGCATAGTCCAACTCCCAATAAAAAAAATCTGCTGTATCTATTATATTCAGCCCTTCATATTTCATATTTGGTTCTGGAATATATTCATTGTATAAATACACCCCCAGCAATTATTTATTTTAGCCTGTGTCCTCAAACACACTAAATGCATTTATTGAAACATTAGGGCTCTGTAATGATGGCATGCATGGCAGAAGGAAACACATATGCATGGGAATGCATGCATGTAGCCTGCTATTGGACAGAAATGCTAGAGCTATCAGAATTAAGAATGGCAACATATGTCTATTTAACAGTCGGCCTAGGTCTCATCCTGTAGGCCTACACCCATTCCAGTAGCATTTTTATTTGCCATCTTGAAATACACCTAGTGGAGACTCCTGTATCCTCTGAAACCTCCACAGCATAACCCATATCCATGGCATTAGAGAAACAAGATGCGAAACAAAATGTTCTCAGAGGAAACGATCAGTAGGGGGTCCCAAAGTGTCTACTTGGGTGTGAAGCCACACAGCAATGGATAGGTTTCGAAAGAAACAATTGATCAATTTTATCTGTTGCTCGTGTTTATTGTATTGGCTTATTCAACTGAAGACCAAATACTGGACTTTGTCAACAACAATAACACCAGCAGCACACACGTTTACTTCTGCAAGTTAGCAGTCGCGAGTTTGGGACTATCACGGTTCTACCTGTATTTTTGTAAAAATGTTGTTTTTGGCTCTAGCCTAGTTCTGTGCAATGTACTCTACCTATCAGAGGTGGCTGGTGGGAGGAGCTATAGGAGGACGGGCTCATTGTAATGGCTGGAATGGAATTAATGGAACGCTATCAAACATATGGAAACCACGTTTGGCTCTCTTCCATTTATTCCATTCCAGCCATTACAACGAGCCCATCCTCCTATAGCTCCTCCCACCAGTCTCCACTTGCCACCCATATAGAACTCTAAATACACCAATTCAGGATGTTAAGTTTAAAAGAATACCATATACAAATTGCTGACACCATTCAAACCAATGACGGTTCGGAACTTTTTAAGCCAATTTATCTCAGAATCAACTTTTTGCACATACATCCCAAGCTCTCGCAATTTAACTGTTATTTAACTAGGCAAGTCAGTTAAGAACAAATTCTTATTTAAAATGACGGCCTCCCTCGGCCAAACTCGGACGACGCTGGGCCAATTGTGCGCCGCCCTATGGGACTCCCAATCACGGGCGGATGTGATACAGCCTGGAGTCGAATCGGGGACTGTAGTGACATATCTAACACTGAGATGCAGTGCCTTAGACCGCTGTGCCACTCGGGGGCCCAATAGGATGACATAGAAGCTTAATTATGACAGCACCATTGTGCATGTTTGAGATCGACTACAGTCAGACTGCACAAAATCACTGGTCTAAAAATCATCCTGCATGCCAAATAACTACTAATTATGTGATCAAGATGATCAATTTCTGCACCTCGCCTCACTCGCACTGATCCCCTCAAGCACTGATTGTTTTCATTCCTTTGCAGAGGTCCAGATCAGAGTTCAGGTGTTCGACAACAGTGACCTCTCACCTTTGGCCGGCGCCGCCATAGAGGTTCATGGGAACCGGTCTGTGTTAGCGTCTAGCCAGGCGGGCAGTGATGGCGTGCTTAGGGTGACCTTCCTGTACCACCCGGGGACCTGGGTCATCATTTCAGCGTCCAAACACGACTATGTCACCAACTCCGTCCCCTGGCACGCTAGCCGCATCCCTCGTAAGTGAAAATGTCTATTAGAAATAACTTTTCCTTTTCAGTTCACGAAAATGTGACGAGACGACAAGACTATTATGTGACTAAAATGGCCGTGACTAAAACTAAACAAACATTTTCCAGAGTTTTAGTTGAATGATAACATAAACGAATGAAGAATGAAATGACTAAAATGTGACTAACACCAAAATTCATTTTAAGACTAAAACTAAGACTGAAATATAACAGAACCGTTTGACATAGAAACACTGGATTTTCAGGCGGAGTTTTGAAATAATGTTGATTAATGATTAAATCTGTACCCCTCACATACAATTATCTGTAAGGTCTCTCAGTTGAGCAATTTCAAACACAGATTCGACCACAAAGACCAGGGAGGTTTTCCAATGTCTCGCAAAGAAGGGCACCTATTGGTAGATGGGTAAAAAAGAGCAGGCATTGAATATCCCTTTGAGCACGGTGAAGTTATTAATTACACTTTGGATGGTGTATCAATACACCCAGTCACTACAAAGATACAGGCGCCTAATTCAGTTGCCGGAAGAGAAGGAAACCGCTTAGTTAAATCCCTATGAGGCCAAGGGTGATTTTAAAACAGTTAGAGTTTAATGGCTGAGATAGGAGACGACTGAGGATGGATCAACAACATTTTACTGTAGTTATTACTCCACGATACTAACCTAAATGACAGAGTGAAAACAAGGAAGCCTGTATCGAATACAAATATTCCAAAACATGCATCCTGTTTGCAATAAGGCGTTAAAGTAAAACTACAAAAATATGGCAAAGAAATTAACTTTATATCCTGAATACAAAGCGTAATGTTTGGGGCAAATACAACACATCACTGAGCACTACTCTTCATATCTTCCAGCATGGTGGTGGCTGCATCATGTTATGGGTATGCTTGTCATCGGCAAGGACTAGGGAGTTTTTTAGGATAAAAAGAAACGGAATAGAGCTAAGCACAGGCAAAATTCTAGAAAACCTGATTCAGTCTGCTTTCCAAGAGACACTGGGAATTTTTTTCATCTGGCTGAATTCCAAATTGGTGCCCCTAGCCGCTTCTCCCTAGGCATTCCTGTAGATCTGAAATGCAGGAGTAGATGTAAGAAATTGTCTAGCTAGACTCAGTCGCGCATTAATATTGGTGTTTTTCTCTCTTGCAGTGTATGCATCGGTCAGCTTGTACCTCCTAGTCCAGAGGCCAGGCACCCTCATTCTCTATGATGATGTCATCCAGGTGCTGCATGGATCCCCAGGTAGGCTACAATAACGACCTAAGTGGTATTGCCTAGTTGGTCTTTTTCAGTCTTTCTCCCTAGAACAACATCCAGACTAACTAGGATGATCAATCGAAATGAATAGAAGCCAAACTCTCTTAGGTGGGGGGGACCCATCCTGCCTATACATTTTACATTTGAGTCATTTAGCAGACACTCTTATTCAGAGCGACTTACAGGAGCAATTAGGATTAAGTGCCTTGCTCAAGGGCATATTGACAGATTTTTCACCATGTCGGCTCGGGGATTCGAACCAGCAACCTTTCGGTTACTGTCCCAATGCTCTTAACTGCTAATGGTAAGGGAAACACTGCTTCTTTGTCCTGCTCTCTGCATTACCTTTTCCTCCTAAAGGGGCAGTCTTTACTCAAGACTATTACATAAATTATGGAAGGAATGTGGTGTTTCAGGTTTGATGGACTATTTGAAATCTGATCAGAGTTCTGAGGCCAACAACAAACATTTATTGTCCAGAATCCACCTCCTTCAAAGAGGGGAGTGAAGGTCCAATTTTCACCTGACTCCTCTCTGTTCTTGCACCCAACGGCCTCCAGAGGTTCTCACGTGACACTCTATTTCCTTCTGCTGTCTCCATAGCAACAACCACAGTGGAGTACTTGGCTGCTGTTTTGTACGAGTCCATTTCCCAAATTCATGACTGCATGTCTCATGTCTCAAACATACAGTACTATTGCCTTAAAGGGGCAATCTGCCGTAGATACAACAACAAAGCGGGCACCCCGCCACTGTTTTTGGTAAACAGCTTAGTGTTGGGGCTAGAGAAATGTTACCGCTCAAATTCATAAACAGAGCTATGGGTGCAAGGACTGACCATCCATGACATCAAAATCATAGTTTTAACCATGTTTAGAGGCTTTACAGTTTGTTTTGAGTAGCATGTTTAAAAACAATAAAATAAGCTTATATTCTGGGTTCTTATGGGGTACGACAGTTTAACTAAGCCCATGAGGCATAGCCCATAAGTCGTATTCTTCAAGAATCAATATGTACAGTATATATCATGAATGTAAAAGTAAAAAAAAAAATGTATGTAGCTACTGCAGATTGCCCCTTTCAGTGTTGATAGTGATGTAGTATTTTAACCTACATACTGTAGCTTTTATGTCAAAAAGTCACTGCCAGGCGAGTGCTGTTATGGTTGTACCAGACTTTGGGTCATTTTTCATTAGGCACCAGACAAGAAAAAGGACTGAAACGGTGTGTGTGGGGGGGGGGACTACCAGGATTTGTCCAATAAGAAACACCATTTTATTTCTTTTTTCTGTTAAATGCCCTACTGAACATGACCCATATGTCTCACGATTGGCATCTGTTACTTCCTTTATAGGTGCACGGAACCAGCCATTGGTCCAGCTCCAGAGAAAGTCCCTTCAGCTGCCAGCTGATTCCAACTACACAGCACTATCGGCAGTGCTGACTACTGCCAGAAGCCAGTATGAGATTGGGGGCTTCCCGTACCTCCTGGGCCTGGAAACCAACAGCACAGGTTGGCTTGGGAGAAAGAACATTTACATTTTAGTTATTTAACAGATGCTCGTATCCAGAGCGACGCACAATAAGTGCCTTCAATAAAGTAGGTAGGATAACTACATATCACGACGATCATTACAAAATCATGATTGGCCCAGCTTGTTTGGTGGTAGTTGATATCAAGGGCATAGTGTTAGGAATGCTTGTTGTTATAGGCTATGGGTGATCAACATATCTCTCTGTTCATCATATATGCATAGTCACTTTAACCATATCTACATGTACATACTACCTCAATCAGCCTGATTAACCGGTGTCTGTATGTAGCCTCTGTCTTTTTACTGTTGTTTTATTTCTTTACTTACCTATTGTTCACCTAATACCTTTTTTGCATTTTTGGATAGAGCCTGTAAGTAAGCATTTCACTGTAAAGTCTACAGCTGTTGTATTTGGCGCACGTGACAAACTTTGATTTGATTTAACAATAACATGTACACTACAGGGGCGGAGACAGGGTGGACAGACTTAACAGCACTGGCGGTGGTCAGCGTTCAGCTCTTTGACCACGATGGGACCGCCATCCAGGTGTCTGACCCGGTTCACGTCTCCGTACCGCTGCCCTCGGATACTCGCACCAGGATCGCCACCAGCATTCCCGCCTGGCTGTACCAGCCCAAGACGGGTATGTGAAAGCTACTGGGATCATATGTTCCATTTGAAATTCTCATATTCATCCATCAGTCTGTGTTATATCTATAGACACAAACATGATAAATAGGTAATCTGGGATAAAAATGACTCCTTAACCCATAAAGCTGCACTTTGTAGAAATTGCTCCGCCATTTCCTAGGTGCAAAAATTCTAGTAGTTTGCCTAATTTAAGTTTATGTGACAAAACAAACATGTACAGTGTAGATAACCATTGTACCAGCTAAACCGCTGTGAAATATATTATCCATAACCCAAATTATCGTACAGTATTTTTAGCTGTTTGAAGCTGGTGTAAAAAAACAAAGTAAAAGACGGATAAAACAAACTTAAGAATGGGAAGCATAAAAATAGCGCCCATAGAACAGATCTACTGACTTGCTTTCAATGAGAATGACAGATCTATAACTCATATATCTATGTGAATTTGGTCAGGTCACCCAAAAAGTTACATATTGCAGCTTTAATCTATATTAAGCATATTCCTGGACTGCATTGAGCATGCTTTTTAGTTCATTAGAAATCTTAAGGGGTCTGCACCTACAGCTTAATGAATGCTTCGGTAATGTATTACAAAATCTCTGGATTATTTAGTTTTAGAGACCAATTTCAGACTACCAAAATTACATACTATTTAACCTTTTTCTAACTAGGCAAGTCCGTTAAGAACAAATTCTTATTTACAATGACGGCCTACACCGGCCAAACCCTAACCAGGACGACACTGGGCCAATTGTGCACCGCCCTATGGGACTCCCAAACACAGCCAGTTGTGATACAGCCTGGAGTCGAACCAGGTTGTCTGTAGTGACACTTCTAGCACTGAGATGCAGTGCCTTAGACTGCTGCGCCACTCGGGAGCATATGTTTGAAAGCTTTTAACTTGTTGCCTACTAAAACATTTATATGTTGGGTGTCTGGATTTTGTTGCAGGTCTGTGGGTCAGGAATGGAACTGGCTACATTAAAAAAGAGGGCACACAACTAATCTGGAACGTTGTCGTTCCTCAGTTGGGGTATTGGGTCGCAGCCTTCCCTTCATCTGCAGGTACTGTAACTGGCTAATCGCCTTGTACTACGTTTTGGACATTTAGTTAGGATCTTAATTTAAGCCAGTTTGCAACAGCAGGAAAATAATCATGCAGCAACTGGAAATATGAATTATTAGGTGGATTATAATTAATGGACATTTTTGTCGTGGTTGATACATTTTTCATTAGGGTAAATCAAGTCTGAAGTCGAAATGAAAGACTTTAGAAGCTTTTTAAACACTCAAATACACTACAGGTTTGCATTTCCTGCTAGGCAGGAAAATTCACAGCAACAAAATAGTGATCAAATTAAGATACTACATCTGTAACGGCATCATCTACAAACTAACCAATTTCATCATGTAATACTCGTTGAACCCCAGTTGTTTTCTTTCCGCCACAGTGCTTTTGCACACTGCACCACAATATATCGCTCAGATATTTCCCTTTTAGCCCACAAATATACAGTACCAGTAACTAGTCCTCTACTGCACATATTTCTGATTTTCATAGAAAAAAAGTATTCAATCCTATTTTAGGCTTTCTAATGTATCCCCAAAAATGTTTTATTTTTACCCCCTACACTCAAATCAAATGTATTTATATAGCCCTTCTTACATCAGTTGATATCTCAAAGTGCTGTACAGAAACCCAGCCTAAAACCCCAAACAGCAAGCAATGCAGGTGTAGAAGCATGGTGGCTAGGAAAAACTTCCTAGATAGGCCAAAACCTTGGAATAAACATAGAGAGGAACCAGGCTATGAGGGGTGGCCAGTCCTGTTCTGGATGTGTCCGGTGGAGATTATAACAGAACATGGCCGAGATGTTTAAATGTTCATAAATGACCAGCATGGTCAAATAATAATAATCACAGTAGTTGTCGAGGGTGCAACAAGTCAGCACCTCAGGAGTAAATGTCAGTTGGCTTTTCATAGCCGATCATTAAGAGTATCTCTACCGCTCCTGCTGTCTCTAGAGAGTTGAAAACAGCAGGTCTGGGACAGGTAGCACGTCCGGTGAACAGGTCAGGGTTCCATAGCCGCAGGCAGAACAGTTGAAACTGGAGCAGCAGCACGGCCAGGTGAACTGGGGACAGCAAGGAGTCATCATGCCAGATAATCCCGAGGCATGGTCCTAGGGCTCAGGTCCTCCGAGAGAGAGAAAGAGAGAATTAGAGAGAGCATACTTAAGTTCACACAGGACACCGGATAAGACACGAGAAGTACTCCAAATATAACAGACTGACCCTAGCCCCCCGACACACAAACTACTGCAGCATAAATACTGGAGGCTGAGACAGGAGGGGTCAGGAGACACTGTGGCCCTATCCGATGATACCCCCGGACAGGGCCAAACAGGCAGGATATAACCCCACCCACTTTGCCAAAGCACAGCCCCACACCACTAGAGGGATATCTTCAACCACCAACTTACCATCCTGAGACAAGGCCGAGTATAGCCCACAAATATTTATTTTTTTGCCTCACGGCAAAGCTTTGCCATAAGGGTACTGAAACTCAAAGGAGAATCTGATATTTTCAGACCATTTATTTTAAATAAAATATAGTAGAAACAAGCACTCTTTTCATAAGAACATTTGTTCAGGACATATTTGTATTGTGCATTAAGCACAATTGTCTCTCCTCTTTCCCCTCCCCCTTGTCCCTCCCCACTGTCTCTCTCTCCATATGTCCCATCTGAATCTCTTTATCTATCTCTGTCTCCCCTCCTACCTCGTCTGTGTCTCTCTCTTTGCCCTCTCCTGTCCCTGTCCTCTCCTGTCATTTTGTCCTGGTTTGGAATAGTTATTTCTTCCAGGAATAATTATTGTATACAAGTTGGGCATAAACTAGTATTTCACTGCCTCTCAAACCTGTTCTCACTATCAGGGTATGATCCTTACTGCTCGATTTGGCTCCTTTCACCCATAGAATGTCCCTGTGTCCATTGCCTGTGATTGTTGTTGTTCTGCTGACCTCTGACAATGGCTTGGCGTTTATAGTGTTCCAGGTGTTTCCAATTTGTACTGGATAAGATTCAGCTTTCGATAAAACGAAGCTTGACAAAATGTTAGAAATGAGTTCCTATACATCCTAAACCTCGTATGATCATTCCCATTCACACAAAATAATTATAAATAGTTTTAGAATGATTTCTTGTGAGGGAAGGCGGAAAACAACCCTAACGATGTACTTTGGCTGCTCTATGAGTGGTCTGGATCACTCATAGATGTGAAAAGGTTTTTAAGAGCCACCTAACTAACGAAGGCTCTGGGAAACACCTCGGCTACTGAAGATAACATCGTAAGTTGGTTCTAACGATGATTTTCAGGCTATGAAGGCTCTGGGAAACGAGGCCCAGTACCATTATCCCGTTGGGAAATGTTTTGCTCCAAAAATATGACATCCCATGTAGCACATAAACACTATTTGGACTTCGTTAATCACTTGAAGTACTGTGAAGGTGATATTATCCTACATTAATGCTCTGCCATGCTAAACAGCATGTACAGTATGTACCATTCTTCCTGTTTAGTGGTGCACTTTCTCCGTTGAACATCTTTGGTGGAATGACACAGGTGTTATGTCCCTTCCCCAATCCCACAAGAAGATGAGCCATGCTACAGTATACCTGAGTTCAAATACTATTTGTTGTATTTCAAATACTTTCACATACATTTCAAAGTAAGTGTTTGTTTCTTTGTAAATACAAGTGGTTGAATATTGGAATGTATTTTGAATTAAACTTGGAAAGTATTGGCATGTATTTGAGACAAGTGTATTTTCAAGTACAAATACTTAAATACTCCATGCATTTGAACCCAGGTCTGATGCTGATACTCAGTCCCCAGCTGTTTCATTCCAGAAGGTTCCTCCCCCTGTCTTCATTCACACTCCTTCACAGATGTCACAGGACTGGGGAAAAAAAACATAACATTACATCCTGCATGTCCAAACATGTCCACTGTACAAGTTTCTAACCCCTACACAGAGACGATATGATCTGCGGAGTTCAAGGCAATACTCCATTTCAACAAGCCGCACCACAAGACACCAGACATCTTTCTTGGCAAGAGCTCTCAAACTATATGCAAATGATATCTCTATCACTAAAGACATTCATATGCATAATCATTGATTTAATGGTATGCCAATTTGTTGTTTATGACTAATGATCTATTGATGACGCACTGTCCATGTTGTTAGGTTGATCATATGTTTTACTTATGTTTTATATTGTATGACATCACATGTATGTATGTTGCTGCATATGTACCAAGATGTTCAAAGAAACCTAAACATAAACAAACCACACATGACATATCGAAGTTACAGGGAGAGGGACAACTGCTTGTCTGAATGAAATATACAGTGCATTTGCAAAGTATTCAGACTTTGTTACGTTACAGCCTTCAAAAATGGATTAAAAAAAAAACTCATCAATCTACAAAAAATTCAAAACAGAAATATCTTATTTACATAAGTATTCAGACCCTTTGCTATGAGACTTGAAATTGAGCTCAGGTGCATCCTGTTTCCATTGATCATACTGGAATTGTTTCTACAACTTCAATTGATTGGTCATGATTTGGAAAGGCCTGTCGATATGAGGTCCCACAGTTGACAGTGCATGTCAGAGCAACAACCAAGCCATGAGGTCGAAGGAATTGTCCGTAGAGCACAGAGACAGGATTGTGTCAAGGCACAGATCTGGGGAAGGATACAAAAAAAAATTCTGCAGCATTGAAGGACCCCAAGAACACAGTGGCCTCCATCGTTGTTAAATGGAAGAAGTTTGGAACGACCAAGATTCTTCCTAGAGCTGGCCACCAGGCCAAACTGAGGAATCGGGGGAGAAGGGCCATAGTCAGGGAGGTGACCAAGAACCCAATGATCACTCTGACAGAGCTCCAGAGTTCCTCTGGGGAGATGGGAGAACCTTCCAGAAGGACAACAATCTCTCCAGCACTCCACCAATCAGGTCTTTATGACAAAGTGGCCAGACAGAAGCCACTACTCATTTAAAATGCAGCCCTTGGAGTTTGCCAAAAGGCACCTAAAGGACTCTCAGACCATGAGAAACAAGATTCTCTGGTATGACGAAACCAAGATTGAACTCTGGTCTGAATGCTAAGCATCACGGCTGGAGGAAACCTGGCACCATCCATACTGTGAATCATGGTGGTGGCAGCATTATGCTGTGGGTTTGTTTTTCAGCTGCAGGGACTGGAAGACTAGTCAGGATCGAGGGAAAGATGAACGGAGCAAAGTACAGAGAGATTCTTGATGAAAACCTGCTCCATAGCGCTCAGGACCTCAGACTAGGCCGGAGGTTCACCTTCCAACAGGACAACGACCCTACGCACACAGCCAAGACAACTCAGGAGTAGTTTTGGGACAGGTCTCTGAATGTCCTTGAGTGACCCAGCATCTCCTTGAGTGGCCCAGCCAGAGCCCGGACTTGAACCCAATCGAACATCTCTGGAGAGACCTGAAAATAGCTGAGCAGCGAAGCTACCCATCCAACCTGACAGAGCTTGAAAGGATCTGCAGAGAAGAATGAGAGAAACTCCCCAAATACAGGTGTACCAAGAAGACTCGAGTCTGTAATTGCTAATAAAGGTACTTCAACAAAGTACTGAGATAAGGGTCTGAATACTTACACTACCGTTCAAAAGTTTGGGTTCACTTAGAAATGTCCTTGTTTTTGAAAGAAAAGCACATTTTTTTTGTCCATTAAAATGATCAGAAATACAGTGTAGACATTGTTAATGTTGTTAATGACTATTGAGCTGAAAATGGCAGATTTTTTTAAATGGAATATTTACATAGGCGTACACATGCCCATTATCAGCAACCATCCCTCCTGTGTTCCAATGGCACATTGTGTTAGCAAATCCAAGTTTATCATTTTAAAAGGCTAATTGATCATTAGAAAACCCTTTTGCAATTATGTTATCACAGCTGAAAACTGATTAAAGAATAAATAAAACTGGCCTTTATTAGACTAGTTGAGTGTCTGGAGCATCATCATTTGTGGGTTTGATTACAGGCTCAAAATGAAAAAAACGATTTAATCAATGTATAAGGCTGTAACGTTACGTTAGACGTAACGTAACAGTCTAAGGCTGTAACGTAACAGAGGGTGGAAAAAGTCAAGGGGTCTGAATATATTCCCGAATGCACTGTAATCCCTTTAGTTGTAAGTAGGCTTCTGCTTCAATCAAGGTTCAAATACATTATGTAAAATACTATAATATTACTGGTGTGCTTGATTTAGCTTGGAATTGGCACTTTTGGGACTACTCCACTGTTTCCATTGTACCAGGCAAAGTAAATCAAGCGCCGTTCCAGTATTTTAAAGTATGTGACCCAGGTCTGCTCCCCTTTTTCTTCCACTCAGGCGTAATCCTGGGTTTCAAGTGCTCTTGATTTAGCATGGAGTTTGCACTTTTGGAACTACTCTATTGGTTACATTTTATCAGGCAAACTAAATCAAGCGCAGCTCCAGTATCTGACCCAGGCCTGCTCCTATGGGCTTTGTCTTTCATGCAGGCGTGGGTCTGGGCGGTCACTCGGGCCTGAGAGACATCACCACCTACCACACCCTGTTCCTGCTCTCCATCCTGGGTTCGCTGGCCCTGCTGGTGCTCATCCTGCTCTGTGTGCTGCTCTACTACTGCAGGTGTGGAGCACGTAGACATACAGTGGGGCAAAAAAGTATTTAGTCAGCCACCAATTGTGCAAGTTCTCCCACTTAAAAAGATGAGAGAGGCCTGTAATTTCCATCATAAGTACACTTCAACTATGACTGACAAAATGAGAAAAAAAATCCAGAAAATCACATTGTAGGATTTTTAATGAATTTATTTGAAAAATATGGTGGAAAATAAGTATTTGGTCAATAACAAAAGTTTCTCAATACTTTGTTATATATTGTTGGCAATGACAGAGGTCAAACGTTTTCTGTAAGTCTTCACAAGGTTTTCACACACTGTTGCTGGTATTTTGGCCCATTCCTCCATGCAGATCTCCTCTATAGCAGTGATGTTTGGGGCTGTTGCTGGGCAACACGGACTTTCAACTCCCTCCAAAGATTTTCTATGGGGTTGAGATCTGGAGACTGGCTAGGCCACTCCAGGACCTTGAAATGCTTCTTACGAAGCCACTCCTTCGTTGCCCGGGCGGTGTGTTTGGGATCATTGTCATGCTGAAAGACCCAGCCACGTTTCATCTTCAATGCCCTTGCTGATGGAAGGAGGTTTTCACTCAAAATCTCACGATACATGGCCCCATTCATTCTTTCCTTTACACGGATCAGTCGTCCTTGTCCCTTTGCAGAAAAACCGCCCCAAAGCATGATGTTTCCACCCCCATGCTTCACAGTAGGTATGGTGTTCTTTGGATGCAACTCAGCATTCTTTGTCCTCCAAACACGACGAGTTGAGTTTTTACCAAAAAGTACTATTTTGGTTTCATCTGACCATATGACATTCTCCCAATCTTCTTCTGGATCATCCAAATGCTCTCTAGCAAACTTCAGACGGGCCTGGACATGTACTGGCTTAAGCAGGGGGACACGTCTGGCACTGCAGGATTTGAGTCCCTGGCGGCGTAGTGTGTTACTGATGGTAGGCTTTGTTACTTTGGTCCCAGCTCTCTGCAGGTCATTCACTAGGTCCCCCCGTGTGGTTCTGGGATTTTTGCTCACCGTTCTTGTGATCATTTTGACCCCGCGGGGTGAGATCTTGCGTGGAGCCCCAGATCGAGGGAGATTATCAGTGGTCTTGTATGTCTTCCATTTCCTAATAATTGCTCCCACAGTTGATTTCTTCAAACCAAGCTGCTTACCTATGGCAGATTCAGTCTTCCCAGCCTGGTGCAGGTCTACAATTTTGTTTCTGGTGTCCGTTGAAGTGTACCTATGATGAAAATTACAGGCCTCTCTCATCTTTTCAAGTGGGAGAACTTGCACAATTGGTGCCTGACTAAATACTTTTTTGCCCCACTGTAGGTCTCACTTCTAATGGGCTTCTACATTATGAACATGCGTTAGGAACAAACAACAAAATAATATTTTTTTTGATTTGTTTTGTCTGGGGTTTCCATGTTTTTGTCCAAGTTTTTTGTTTCTTCTTGTCTGGGGTTTTGTTTGTTTTGTCAGAGTTTTTTTAGTTTTATCTGACTTTTTTGTTTTGTTCTTTTTCCAGACGGAAATGTCTAAAACCACGGCGACAACAGGGAAAGCCACACACTGCTCTGAACAGCTCCAAGCGCGACCAGGGCACCTCCACTTCCCGCCTCAACCTCATCTGTGGCGGCCATGTTGAATCCGGTCCATCCAATGATGCCAACAAATCTGACCCATCCCCCTCACGAGACTACCAGAGCTCGCGGGAGGAGTTCGCCAAGCACGTCCCCGCCCACAAGCTGCGGCATTCGAAGGCGAAAGGAGCCTCGGGACCTCAGAGGGGCGAGAGCTTCCCTATGAAGGTGACCCGCGCCACAGACACCAACAATCTCGACAACCCCCTGCTACTGCAAGAAGACTACTCACGGAACTACAGCCCCATCATGGAGGACGACAAGGACTCGGACTACCACATACGCTGCCACACCGCCAACGACAATCGCGGCTACACCTCAGACGGGGGCTCCCCACCTCGTTTCCTGTCGGACAAGTCAGACAAGCCTCCCGAGTACTCTGCGGCCGCCGCCGACCACCTGGCCCGCCCAACATCGCTCAACACGCAACCGGGTCAGATCATCTTCTGCCACTCCATGGACCAGATGAAGGAAAACATGTACCGAAGCATGGTGCCCACCTTGGTCATACCGGCCCATTACATGCGTATGTCCTCAGACTTCTCCGGGAAGGAGCAGCAGCAGGATAAGGAAGGGGGGATGCAGATGGGTGCCGGTCAGTCACACCATCCCCAGCAACAGAGCCAGCACCAGCAGCACCAGCAGCAGGGTGGCTCCCAAGTGGATGACTCGGAGGGTCAAAACTGGAACTCGGACCCATCCCAAGGCCCTGTGCGGATCCCTGTGCTCTTTAACGACTCCACCATGGCACAGATGAATGGCGAGCTGCAGGGGCTGACTGAGAAGAAGCTCCTGGAGCTGGGCATTAAGCAGCACCCACGCGCCTGGTTCATCTCAATGGACGGCCGCGCCAACCACGTGCGCCATTCTTACATCGACGTGAGCAACGACCTCAGCAGCGGCGGAATTGGCGGGGGTGGCGGTGGCCCCAGCTGCAGCACAATCCGAGAAGCCAACCTCGAAGGACCCATGGACGGCACCCAAGACCGCAAGGCTGCGGCAATCCGTAAGTGTAAGGACGAACGGTGGGGAACTGGTGGACGGAAGGGTGGTGGCAGTAAGGGCATGTCCAAGCTGGCATACCAGGAGCCCAGCAGCAGCGAGGGCCGCCCAGTGTCGCCCGAGGAGAATTCCCTTACCCCGCTGCTGGACGAGGGGCCCTCGTCGCGGGGCTCCACCGTCCCCCGGAGAGGCCGCAGCCGCATGAACAGCGCGCGCAGCAGCAACAGCGAGAACCGTCGCGACTCCATGACTAGCCCAGAGGACGACCCGGACAGCAAGGATGAGAACAAGAAGAGCCCGTGGCAGAAGATCGAAGACCGGCCTCTCATGGTGTTTCCCCCTAAAAAGTTGTAGGCTAACATCTCAGGCTCCACTCATATGGAACGTAAGAGTTGGTCCAGTAGTCAGGGCAGTTCTACAGCCATTTTGAGACACCTAGAGAAACAATAAAAGGAAGGTGGAGGAGTAGCATTTGACCGAAAGAAGATCCTAGAAAAGCACAAGCTTGCTTGATAATCCGTCAAATGGTACTATTTTAATGGCAGCCTCTTTCTATGGTTTTTGTGTTTCACATTTATTCGATCGCACCCCTAATTCCCATCATTCTTCTCCATGTCTTTACAAATCCATTTTTGAAATCCCTCTCAGTAAATTCAACTCTGAGCCACTGACTTTGGAAATAACCATCTTAACGAAGAAAACCCAAATGGCTATATTTGGAGAGAACTAACCTACAGTATCTTGTTGCGACTGAAATAATTTGCCCAGTATTGTGAATGGACTTCATGAGAAAGACAAGTTACTTCAAGGACAGGACTACCCTCTTCTCTCCTGGACTTGTGTACTACACATTTATGAAGGCCAGGGTCAATTCCATTTCAGTTCAGTCAATTCAGGAAGCAAACCGAAATGTGTAATTTCCATTTGCGCCAGGAATTGGCTGAATTAAAATGGTACCAAAACTCTGATATAGGCCCACCTTGAGTTTTAGTGGTTGTAATTCTGTCACTTTGGTCTGCCTGCTTCCTGGACCATAAGGAGATACTGTATCTCTGTGAAGACATTAGCACACATTATCCCAAAGCATAAATGTGTGGAGATTATGTGGTTTCTTTCTTTATGGTTTTCTATTTGGAGGATTTTTATGGAATGATAGTTAGTGTAAAATATTTGTTGATCTCCATTTGTCGTGTGTACAATTATGTACTTTTAATGTGAAATGTGCATTACTCCTTCAGGGAAATGTATTTGCAATTCTTTATGTGTTGTAATGATTTATTATAATACTGTAAGCCACTTATCTGAGGTGGGATCTCCTACAATTTTGCACAGATTTGCCATCCTGTTACATGCCACCGGCCATTTTATATTCCACGGGTTTTATTTCAATTTTTTTCTGTTTTTGTGTTTGGAATACCACGGTTGCTATGGGAGATCATGCTGTCTCAATGCATATGATGTACGCATTTGTAGGCCAATTTCGAAACTGTAGAATAACTGCATTACCTATAATGCTCTACTCAACCATCAAAAATCTTCTCCGTCCATTGGACAACCCCTCTCTTACAATCACCACCGACCTCTGTGACAGTTTTCTGGCCTTCAGGCTATCTACCAACAGCTGCAGTAGTCTCACCCTTCATCTGCCCCCCCCCAGTGTTACATTTGAACTCCACATCCCTAACATCACCAAGTCAGCCTTTTCCCACCTTAAAAACATCTCATGACTTAGACCCTCTCTCACTGACACCACAACCCTCATCCATGCCTTTGTTTTATCATGCTGGCCTACTGCAACGCCATTCTCTACGGACTCCCCAACAAAACACTGGGCAAACTTCAAAATTCAGCTGCACGGGTACTCCCACACACCAGATCTTGGGACCACATCACCCCCCATCCTCATCAACCTCCACTGGCTCCCAGTTCAATACAGGATCATATTGCTCATGCTCACCTACAAAGCACTCAATGGACTGGCGCCAACATACCTTACTGACGTCCTGCACCCCTACACTCCCACCTATTCACAGCGCCCCGCTCCATGGGAGACTGGGTTTTTAGCTGTGCAGCTCCTCAAGTCTGGATCTTCCTCCCTCTCCATGTCAGAACCGGACAATCCATACACATATTCAAGTCCACACTAAATAGACACCTCTTCACACAGGCTTACCCGGATTATCGGCTGCTTTAGCTTTTATCCTCTGTCTAGTTCACTTCCCTGGTTAATCTGTCATCGTGTTTAGTGTTCTCCATGGTTAGTCTGTCCTTACGTTTAGTGTACTTTTATATACTTAATTATTTTATGATGTGATTTTAATGCTTTTTATCCTGCTGATTCTCGTGTGTATGTATGTAAAGTGACTTTGGGTGTTGTGAAAAGTGCTTCAAATAACATTTATTTGTGTTATTATTATAATGCCCATTGACTGAACATTCCAAATGACTATGGCAATTATGCATCACAATGCTACCATGGCAATTATGCGTCACAATATGAATTATATTTATATTGTGTAGGGCAGGCCAGTAACTTTTGCAACCAAATCATTGTATTGTACCCCAAAAAATAGGAGAGGGGAATTCCACTTTCACATATATTTTCTAGTTTTTATTTAGACAGATTCAATTGCAAGGGGATACAGAGGTAACGAGGGGAAAAGTCGGAAGGGTCAACTCGGGGACTAAACCCGGGTCTCTGGCGGGGAGTCGCATATAATATGTCACACAAAGATTGCTCACGAAAAAAAATGCAATTGACAGTGAGCAAAATAACCATAACATTTTAAATAAACGGGAAGTTGCAAATAGCTTATAAGCAGCATGAATTTCTGCTCTGTAGGTGGGGTTATTGAGTGAACAATTATGTGATGGTTGCAGTCCACAAAGATAAAATTGCATTGAATCAAATGAATCAGATCTATTGATTTACCGCCTGTAGGGGAGGCGGTGCCACTGGTGTATTGTATATAGCTATCAAAAATGACGATAACAATTTGAAATGTCGGTCATGATGCACAACCTTTCTTTTACTTCCAGGGTCTTCATTCATTTGTGTAGTATTGATACACTTTGCCCAAATTTGAGACATTTTTGCTTTTCTCCTGTGCCATTTGGTTATTTGCTTGCTGTAAATAATATTTAGCTTTGAGAGTCTACCTTTTGGTTGAAGGTTGCATGTATGAAATAAGCATAAGGCACCAAAAAAAAGGCCATGCAAATCTGTACCACTTTTCTCCTGTAAGTGCCTTTTTACATAGGGTTAAGTGACTGGCATGGAGGGCCTTTTCAAAATGCAGTCCAAGAAGGTTTTACATCACCTAAGCTAATCTTGTCAAATGGACAGACACAAAAATGGAAGCACACTGCATTTAGTTAAGAACACACATATCTTCCCCGGGGGAGAGCATGCATGCCAAAATTGATCAATGACTCAGTTTGTGTTCAATATGTCCTTGTGTTCATAGTTTCTTGTGTCTATCATTTCTCAACAAACGTGGTAGACTAAGTGATTGCTATTTATTGTACAAGTTTGATAAGTGACAAATTCAGAGAACTATATAAGATTGTGTGTGTATATGTACTGTATGTGCATGTAATATGTAGAGTAGAGTGTTTTTAATGGAAAGTCTTTTTTGATAATATCCAGAATGTTGCTGGCACACATGAAGTATATCAAATTCTGTTGCCAAATGTACACACATTTTAGATGAATTTCGCTCTACTCTTAAAATTCACTTCCGGTCTTAAATGTTTACAAGTACAACATACTGGCCAATATGCTCTCACTGTAGTTTGCATCACAATTGCCTATGACACTTAACAACTGTGAATCATATTTCTTACAGATGTAAATGAAGAAATGCATAGCTACAGTACAACACAGTCACAAAGAGTTGGTGCAGTAGATCTGTAAATGGATGTAATACCATTGAGAGAGATTGTAAAAATAGACAAAAAGTTATTAAAACTGCAACAATGCGAGGGTAAAACATTATTATGTTGCAGTACATTTTTTTCTCTCTCTGTTATAAATGGGGAGGACTTTGTTCCGTTTATATTGACAGTAGACTTTTATGAATTTCTTGTTTTTGCTATTTTCAAAGTCGTTCAGAATAATGTTAACTTAAATGTATAGTATGGCTACCCTGACTCTGGATGAAAAATTGTATAGCCCTATTCTAATGGATTCCCAGGTCTATTCTTGCCAAATTATATCATTTTTTTCGTACAAGCTGTCTATAACCTTTTCCAATACAGTAAGACAATGTGATGTCGTGTTTGGTTGGTTACAAGAGGCAAAATAAATGTTCAGAATCTCCCTACCTACTACTAGGCCGGATATGACAGCATCTTGATATTAGTGCAATTGTGAATTAGTTTAGTTTGATACCAGACCTTGAATTGAGCAAAATTACAAAAATAGATGCATTCAAGTTTTTCCCAAAGTATTTCTTAAAGTTTTGTGATATCACAATATTACAAAATCAAAAAACAAAACGTACCTGTACACAAGTCTGAGTAATGTCCTGCAAATCTTACTTGTGGTTGTGAATTCAATAAATGTATGTTGGGGTCACCTAATTTCCATCCAATACCCTGATTGCACAAAAACACATTATTGTCACTATTGTGTATAAAGAGCAGCTGTATATTAAAAACATCTTTGGGAGTGGAAGAGGAGACAACACGTTGTATATTATTCTGTGTGAGAAAAATAACAGTCAGTTTGTAAACTGTAAATCGATTCTGTACATGAGATAAGATAGAAATAAACTTGTTTGCACTGTCTAACAATTACATTGGTGATGTGATTTTGTGTACATTTTTATTTCTGTTTGTTCTCATCCGTTCACTTTTGTCCTTAGCCGCTACTTCCTCTTACAGTGGTGAGGCCTTTAGCGGGTCATTTCTGTAGATCTCACACCATCCATCCATATCTCTCTCTCTCAATTGGCTTTATTGGCATGACGTATTGAAAGCACAATGTTACATTACAAAAGAGTAATAATGGGACTAGATGAAATGATAATAGCTTTAGAAAATACACATTCTTTGTAACGATTTTCGTTGGTGGAAGAAGGAGTGGACCAAAGCGCAGCATCGGACGTGTTCATGATACCTTTAATAAACTGAACACTGAATACAAACGAACAAAAGAATAAAGGAAAACCGAAACAGTCCCGTATGGTGAAAACACTGAAACGGAAAATAATCACCCACAACTCAAAATGGGAAAACAGGCTACCTAAGTATGGCTCTCAATCAGAGACAACGATAGACAGCTGCCTCTGATTGAGAACCATACCAGGCCAAACACATAGAAAAAGAAAACCTAGACCTACAACATAGAATACCCACCCACATCACACCCTGACCAAACTAAAAAATAGAAACATACGTACAAAGCAATCTACGGTCAGGGCGTGACCATCTTCCATAACTTATTGTCACTACCTGTCCTTCATCATGTGGCAGGATGTGATGTAGTGTGCTGCCAACCTACCACTGTCTATGCCCTCTACTAGTAGGAATGGTAGCTTTTCTTAATCAGAGAGGTTTTTGAAACGTTTTATTATCATTTCAAATTTGTGGAAGTAAGATTCTTAAATTGTTGTGTATTTTGTGCCTTTTATTGGGAAGTGCAGCTCGGTCTCTGTTTCTTGGTGGCGCAGTGATCACACAGCTTTTCTACTTTTGGCAGCCAGCTTTTTCTGTGTCTGCCCTTTTCTATGGCTAGGGGCTGTGTTCACTGAGTCTGTGCTTTCTCAAATGTTTTTACAACGTTTTGTCATGATGTACTGTCAATTTAAGGACAGATAGCGCGGCATTTTGCTTTGTGCGTGTGTTTTTTTTTACCCAATAGGTGATATAGTTTTGTTTTGACTGGGTTGTCATTTGTTTTATTCTAATTGATTGGATGTTCTGGTCCTGAGGCTTCAGTGTGTTAGTAGAACAGGTTTGTGAACTCAGGCCCAGGACCAGCTGGAATAGGGGACTCTTTGCTCAGCTCTTGGCATTACAGGGCTTGGTAATATAATAGGGGGTCACTGTATTTCAGTGTTTCAAGTTTTAATGTCACATGCACAGTGAAGTACAGTGAATTGCATTTCTGCCAGGTGTAACCTCAACAATGCAGTAATCAATAACAATGTAATACTAAAAATAGCAAAGTAGAACGAAAACATACAATATATAAAAACAAATAAGAGCACGATAAAGTAATCATACTATATACAGCAGAGGAAACTGGTGGGAGGCGCTATGGGAGGACAGGCTCATTGTAATGGCAGAAATTGATTAAATGGAACGGAGTCAAACTAGTTGTTTCCATGTGTTTGATGTGTTGGTACCATTCCATAGATTTCATTCCAGCCGTTACAATGAGCCTGTCCTCCTACCAGCCTCCTCTGATATACAGGGTCAGTTCCAGTACCCTATTTTTAATGTGCAGGGATACTGGATAGATAGAGGTCGATATGTATAGGGGTAAGGTGACTAGGCATCAGGATATATGATAAACAGAGTAGCAGCAGCGTATATATGCTGATTGTATGTGTGGGTGTGCGTGTGTGTAGAGTCAGTATAAATGTACTGTACAGTGTATGCATATTATGTGTGTGTGTGAGAACATTTGTGAGTGTTTGTATGTGTGTTGGAGTGTCAGTGTGCATAAAGACAATAAGAAAAAAGTCTGTGTAGTCATGTTGTTTGCTATTTAGTTAGCAGTCTTATTGCATGGGGATAGAGGTGGTTTAGGAGCCTGTTGGTGTCAGACTTTATGTACCGGTACCGCTTGTCATGCGGAAGCAAAGAGAATAGTCTATGGTTTGGGTGGTTGGTGTCTTTTTTTGTGGTTATGTCATTGGGTGAAATCTTGTGCTGGACATGAAGTGCAATTGATTTAATGACACATTTAATTGCTTTTGATCAAACTTTAATAGGTATTTCAATTTGAATTATAATTGTTTTAATGGCATGTAATTCCCAGTGTGCTTTATCTCTCAGTTCATTCACTGCCTCATCTAGGTGTCCAGTTGTGCTTATTTTTAAACATAAGTCATTGTAATGTGTACAGTACTCGATGGGGCGGTTTCGCGGACACAGATTAAGCCTAATTCTAGACTAAATTGCACTTTAAAACTGGACTAACTGAAATGGTATGCAGAATAATCGGCAAAGTCTGCAATGCTATATGTGAATTGAAAGACAATTACTTCAAGTTATTTGATGCTACTGCCCAAGCCAACTACAAGGTAGATTTCTATGAATATGGAAACTTCCCTGGAGTCATTGGCTGAATAGATGGATGTCATATTCCCATCAAGTATCCCTTTACAACAGATGCTGAGAAGTACAGGAATCGTAAATACTGGTTCTCAATGAATGTACAAAGGGTGTGCACTCCCAATTTCCAGTTCTCCAACATTGTCGCACGTTGGTAAAGTGCAACTCACGATGACTCAAGGATTTTCCAAAACCCTATGCTCAGCTTGAAGGAGGACAACATAGTGGAATCATACTTTGGGTATGCACAGGCCAACTTCTTGTTCACCCTTTTATCTTCCTGCAATAGGACCTGAGCAACAACGGTACAACCAAGCCAGAGGTGTAGTGGAGTGCATGTTTATTGTATGGAAGAGTCGTTTCCAGTGCCTCAGAAACACATTTCAACCAAGAAGATTGTCATAATTGCAACAGCAATGCGTCACAATTACCTCAAACAGCATGGCTGCCCAGATCTTCGCATTGAAAATGAGGATGACCCAGATGTTCCCATGGTTGAGGCAGACAATGATAGAAATGGACTAGCCTTGCAGAGATGCTTTTGCTATGCAGCACTTCTCACAACAAAGAAAGCTCAAGTGATTGATGCAAACAATTGCCATGGATTCTTAACAAAGAGGTTTGATTGAAGCAAACAGCCATGGATTGGTAATCAAAGAGGTTTCATTCACAAATGGAAATATTGTGACCCCGAACTGGTGCTGGTTTGAGAAGAACATTGGTACTGCTGCCGCTTCATGTTTCCCTCCGCCTTCATAGCCGACTCAACAGGAAGGATTTACATCCATGCTTTTCTTATAAATACATTCGTTTGTGCTCATGAAATTCCATGGCCAGTTTCTCATGCATGCTCAGCCTCCGTCTTTATCCTCTGGCCTGGGTTAGCGCACAATGTTCCCTCCTGGCTGCTGCAGATGTAGCAAGTGGACCTTCATCCTGTCTTGTCCCCTCCAAGCTATGGTGATCATTTGCCTTTCGAACATTATTACATTGCTTCGTAAGAGAACATTACATACATTTGTATAATGGGAGTGCACGAGATGACTGACAACATTGCATATTCCCTGCAATCTGGGGATGGCACGTGTTGACAGATTGTGTCCTACCAAATGAGGATTGGAACAGTCCCCAATCTGAACTGGGTGGTGGTTCATTTCTTTACTATCAAATGAGGAGAGACAAACTTATCACACAAGTCAGAGCTTTACTTAAACTAAATCTTTATTAGTGAGAGCTTAGCAATAGCGATGGCTGGTCGACGAATCACCCTCAGGTGATTTGTTGAGAGCCCCGAGACAAAAGGTATTTTATAGCTAAGATACACCCCTTTCAACCTACATGACGAACAACAGATATATAGAATGGGTCACAAGGTTAAGATCTGTAGGAAAGATACCTATAATTCACAGCAGACAGTATCTGCTGTAAAACCAGTCATCTTTGTGTACAGACCAGGGTCTGACCCTGGGGTCATCTCTCCCTGGTACCATATAGAACAGAAACATTAACTGGAATGCGGTCTCTAGGTTTTATCACCCACAAGACAATGTAAATCCTCAGTAGAACACACACACAATAGTTATACGAATACTCTATTCTGTTGCATAAAACAACTATTTGATGCAATAAAAGTATTATAACATAAGCTTGCAATTATCCACCATAACTGTCAAAATGGTCATCAGAGATACCATCCAGGGGTTGCTGGCTATCAATGATCCCGGTCAACAAGTCCCCCAGCTCATCTGTCTCTGGTCTTACTGGGGTCTGCCACCAGTCTTGTTCAGCAGTCTTCTGGCTTGGGAGTAGAAGCTGTTAAGGATCCTTTTGGTCCTAAACTTGGCGCTCCGGTATCGCTTGCCCTGTGGTAGCAGAGAGAGCAGTATCACTTGGGTGACTGGAGTCTTTGACAATTTTTTGTGCTTTTCTCTGACACGCCTAGTATATAGGTCCTGGATGGCAGGAAGCTTGGCCCCAATTGATGTACTGGGCCGTACGCACTACCCTGTAGCGCCTTACGGTCAGATGCCGAGCAGTTAACGTACCAGGCGGTGATGCAACCGGTCAGGATGCTCTCTATGGTGCAGCTGTAAAACTTTTTGAGGATGTGGGGACCAATGGCAATTTTTTTTAGTCTCCTGAGGGGAAAAGGTGTTGTCGTGCCCTCTTCACAACTGTCTTGGTGTGTTTGGACCATGATAGTTTGTTGGTGATGTGGACACCAAGGTACTTGAAACTCTGGACCCACTCCACTATAGCCCCGTCAATGTGAATGGTGGGCTAGTCGGCCCGTCTTTTCCTGTAGTCAACGATCAGCTCCTTTGACTTGCTCACATTGAGGGAGAGGTTGTTGTCCTGGACCACACTGCTAGGTCTCTGATCGTCTCCCTTTAGGCTGTCTCATTGTTGTCAGTGATCAGGCATACCACTGTTGTGTCATCATCAAACTTAATGATGGTGTTGGAGTCATGTTTGGCCACGCAGTCATGGATGAAAAGGGAGTACAGGAGGGGACTGAGCACACACCCCTGATAGGCCCCAGTGTTGAGGATCAGCTTTGCAGATGCGTTGTTGCCTACCCTTACTACCTGGGGCGGCCCGTCAGGAAGTCCAGGATCCAATTGCAGAGGGAGGTGTTTAGTTCCAGGGTCCTTAGTGATGAGCTTTGTGGGCACTATGGTGTTGAACGCTGAGCTGTAGTCAATGAACACATTCTCACACAGGTGCTCTGTTTGTCCAGGTGGGAAAGGGCAGTGTGGAGTGCGTTTGAGATTGCGTCATCTGTGGATCTGTTGGGGCGGTATGCGAATTGGAGTGGGTCTAGGGTATCCGGGATGATGCTGTTGATGTGAGCCATGACCAGCCTTTCAAAGCACTTCATGGTTACCGACGTGAGTGCTACAGGGCTGTAATCAATTTACAGAAATACTCATTATAAATGTTAAATGAAAATACAAGTGTTATGCATGGAATTAAATATATACTTCTCCTTAATGCAACCGCTGTGTCAGATTTCAAAAAAGCTTTACGGAAAAAGCAAACCATGCAAACCATACGGCGCTCAGACAAAAAATACATATATCCGCCATGTTGGAGTCAACAGAAGTCAGAAATAACATTAGAATATTCACTTACCTTTGATGATCTTCATCAGAATGCACTCCCAGGAATCCCAGTTCCACAATAAATGTTTAATTTGTTCAATAATGTCCATCATTTATGTCCAAATAGCTACTTTTGTTAGCGCGTTTGGTAAACAAATCAAAACTCACGAAGCACGTTCACTAGTTGCAGACGAAATGTGAAATGCGCGTGACCAGCGCGTGACTGCTGGCAGACCTCTGACTCATTCCCCTCTCATTCAGCCCCCCTTCATAGTAGAAGCCTCAAACAAGTTTCTAACGACGGTTGACATCTAGTGGAAGCCTTAGGAAGTGCATGATGACCAATGTCCCACTGTAACTGAGTTGGAAATAGACCAACCTCAGATTTCCCACTTCCTGGTTGGATTTTTTCTCAGGTTTTTGCCTGCCATATGAGTTCTGTTATACTCACAGACATCATTCAAACAGTTTTAGAAACTTCAGAGTGTTTTCTATCCAAATATACTAATGATATGCATAGCTTACCTTCTGGGCCTGAGTAGCAGGCAGTTTACTCTGGGCACCTTATTCATCCAAGCTACTCAATACTGCCCCCAGCCATAAGAAGTTAAAGGTCTTGCTCACATCGGCTACCGAGTGCGTTTTCACACAGTCGTCCGGAACAGCTGGTGCTCTCAGGCAAGATTCTGTGTTGCTTGCCTCGAACCGAGCATAAAAGGCATTTATCTTGTCTGGTAGGCTCGTGTCACTGGGCAACTCGTGGCTGGGTTTCCCTTTGTAGTCCATAATAGTTTTCAAGCCCTGCCACATCCGATGAGCGTCAGAGCTGGTGTAGTAGGATTCAATCTTAATACTGTATTCACGCTTTGCCTGTTTGATGGTTCGTCTGAGGGCGTAGCAGGATTTTTTATAAATGTCCGAATTAGTGTCCCGCTCCTTGAAAGCGGCAGCTTTAGCATTTAGCTCAATACGGATGTTGCCGGTAATCCATGGCTTCTGGTTGGGTTATGTACGTACGGTCACTGTGGGGACGACGTCGTTGATGCACTTATTGATGAAGCTGATGACTGAGGTGATATATTCCTCAATGCCATTGGATGAATCCAGGAACATATTCCAGTCTATGCTAGCAAAACAGTCCTGTAGCGTAGCATCTGCGTCATCTGACCATGTCCGTATTGAGAGAGTCACTGGTACTGCTTGTAAGCATGAATCAGGAGGATAGAATTATGGTCAGATTTGCCAAATGGAGGGCGAGGGAGAGCTTTGGATGCATCTCTGTTCGTGGAGTAAAGGTCATCTAGTTTTTTTCCCTCTGGTTGCACATGGAAAATCCCGACAGCTCTATATTATCTGTGTCGTCGTTCAGCCACGACACGGTAAAACATAAGATATTACAGTTTTTAATAACCCGTTGGTAGGATAATCTTGATCGTAAATCATCCATTTTGTTTTCCAATGATTTCACGTTGACCAATAGAACAGATGGCAGTGGGGGTTTACTCACTCGCCTACAAATTCTCAGAAGGCAGCCCGACCTCCACCCCCTTTTTCTCTGTCATTTCTTCACACAAATGACGGGGATTTGGGCCTGTTCCTGAGAAAGCAGTACAGTATATCCTTCATGTTGGACTTGTTAAAGAAAAAAATCTTTGTCCAGTTTGAAGTGAGTAATATTTTTTCTGATGTCCAGAAGTTATTTTCGGTCCTAATTTTTGTTTACTACCAGGGCCCAGGTCAGGCAGTACTGCTCTAGAAGGTCCAGGCTCTGAAGGTCTAGAAGGCTCTAGAAGGTCCAGGCTCTGCTCTAGGCCATGTGCTGTGGGTGACAGCAGGCACAGGTCATCTGCGAAGAGAAGGCATTTAACCTCTGAATTGTTCAGATTAATACCAGTGGCTCAGGATTTTTCTAGAAAAGTGGCCAATTAGTTTATGTAAATGTTTTGGAGCACAGGGCTGACTGAGATTGCAACCCTGGCGATGGACCCGCTCCTGGTTAAAGAATTCTGTTATTTTCTTGCCCATTTTGATGCTGCACCTATTGATTTAATTATGTAATATGTCTTACCCCCTTCACCACTTTCAATAACCTCTCTCTCTCTGGGGGATTTGGTTGGAGCTAGTTTTACAATCTTCTCTACATACCACAGTCATAAACTCAGCAAAAAACGAAACGTCCTCTCACTGTCAACCTTTTTTTATTTTCAGAAAACTTAAATGTGTAAATATAAATATTTGTATGAACATGACAAGATTCAACAACTGAGACATAAACTGAACAAGTTCCTCAGACGTGTGACAAACAGAAATGTAATAATGTGTCCATTAACAAAAGGGGGGGTCAAAATCAAAAGTAACAGTCAGTATCTGGTGTCGCCACCAGCTGCATTAAGTACTGCAGTGCATCTCCTCCTCATGGGCTGCACCAGATGTGCCAGTTCTTGCTGTAAGATGTTACCCCTCTCTTCCACCAAGGCACCTGCAAGTTTCCGGACATTTCTGGGGGGAATGGCCCTAGCCCTCAACCTCCGATCCAACAGGTCCCAGACGTGCTCAATGGGATTGAGATTGCCTGCAATGACAACAAGCTCAGTCCGATGATGCTGTGACATACCGCCCCAGACCATGACGGACCCTCCACCTCCAAATCGATCCCGCTCCAGAGTACAGGCCTTGGTGTAACGCTCATTCCTTCGGCGATAAATGTGAATCCGACCATCACCCCTGGTGAGACAAAACCGTGACTCGTCAGTGAAGAGTACTTTTTGGCAGTCCTGTCTGGTCCAACAACGGTTGGTTTGTGCCCATAGGCGATGTTGTTGCCGGTGATGTCTGGTGATGACCTGCCTTACAACAGACCTACAAGCCCTCAGTCCAGCCTCTCTCAGCCTATTGCGGACAGTCTGAGCACTGATGGAGGGATTGTGCGTTCCTGGTGTAACTCGGGCAGTTGTTGTTGCCATCCTGTACCTGTCCCGCAGTTGTGATGTTCGGATGTACCGATCCTGTTCAGGTGTTGTTACACGTGGTCTGCCACTGCGAGGACGATCAGCTGTTCATCCTGTCTCCCTGTAGCGCTGTCTTAGGCGTCTCACAGTACGGACATTACAATTTATTGCCATGTCCACATCTGCAGTCTTCATGTCTCCTTGCAGCATGCCTAAGGAAAGTTCAGTATCGACCCAGGGTATCTTTCTTTTGGTGTTTTTCAGAGTCAGTAGAAAGGCCTCTTTAGTGTCCTAAGTTTTCATAACTGTGACCTTAATTGCCTAAGCTGTTAGTGTCTTAACGATCGATCCACAGGTGCATCTTCATTAACTGTTTATGGTTCATTGAACAAGCATGGGAAACAGTGTTTAAACACTTTACAATGAAGATCTGTGAAGTTTTTGGGATTTTTACAAATTATCTTTGAAAGACAGGGTCCTGAAAAAGGGACGTTTATTTTTTTTCCCTGAGTTTAGTTCTCATAAGGTTCTCCAACTGTCCAACTAATGAATCGTTTTCGTCACAATTTGATGTACACTGTGACATGGTTTTATTGTATCATTTCAAATTATTGGTATTTCATTCACATATTATTTTTGTTGTGTCAAAAGTAATAATTTGTATCAATTTCACAACTTTCTGTTCAAAAAGTAAGTGCTTCTGTTCAAAAAGTAAGTGCTTCCGAAAATACGTTTATTTTGAAATGCATGGGAAAAAAACGTTGACGCCAGGTCCCACGGTAATCTCGCGATAGACTGGAACACGGCTTAAATCAAGGAAGTAGCGAGGTGGGTAGTTTACTTCATTCATGAACATTGACATGTTGTCGGTAGTTATTAATATCACGATTATCTATTAAATAATATGTTTATGGTCTTTGAAAAATGCCTATAATTTACATGTCATGTAAATCGCGCACAATTTGAAACATCAGGGATGGGCTAACGTTAATGCTTGGCTAGCTAGCTAGCTCGCACTGGGAAACAAAAGTCAGGACAGGCAACGACATCGTTACTAACGTTAGCTAGCGTAGATACTAGCTAGCTAGTAATGTTCGCTAGCTAGCTTTGCCTGAATTTGCTTTGAGAACCCAGTTATTTTCACCTGTCCGTGTGGTTCTTGTTTGTCGAACTGACAGTCTGTTGTTGTCTTTCCCGGACACTGACTGCTGGCATATTCAAAATATGTATGTTGATTTATGAGCAGGGAGGCACTTTAACGATGTTAACCGACTGTCTGCCCAAATTAGTCAGCTAGCTAGCTAATTACCATGAGCTAGCTAATCGGGGCCATCGTCTCGGTCTGCTCATTTTAAGTTTACTAGCTAGCTACCTATATGTCAGTAAAGTAATGGCAAAAGGTTCAGGCCATGTTCAGTGTGAGCTTTTTGCAGGTCACATGTGCTTTGGTTATATTGAGCAAAACCATAGGGTGCCTTATTGTAAAATAAGTTGGCATAACTATAACGTTGTCACACTCAAAAGTGTTACACATAACTTCCCCCTTGTTGACAAAAAGTAGCTTTGTAGTTGGTTAGTAACATTTGGGAGACCTTAAACAACTTTGCTAGCTACTAATTTGAAGTAGCTAACTTGCTCCAGTGTTGTTAAGCCAAACAACTGTTTTAAACTAAAGTATACAGTGTTAATCTTTCAAACAGTCAATTCCCTATCAGTGTCACTCACAATGTGGTCATATTTATGTCCTTCTCTCAGATGGAGAACTTGCATCTCTCACAGGGATAGTGCAGTCTCCCGTGCTGTCAAAGGATGCCGCTCATCGCCAGGAACACAAAGAACTCTGGGACACGGACTGCCTCTGTAACTTGCAACCCAGCCGGTTGCTGGGTGTTCAGAAGACGAGAGAAAAGATGCCCGTTGTCTTCATTGTCTGTGCCAGATAGTAGAGAGAAGCAGTGCGTCTAACCTCTGTGTTTGACGAACTCCCCAACCACAACGCCTTTAAAACCTAAACACACACACAAAAACAACCAAAAAAACTATGAACTTTCTTACAGCCCTCGTGACGTTCGAGAACCTCCATGAGGTCCGGAGGTTGTGTCACTGGGGCCCAGTGATAGCCCTGACAGTCATCGCCGTGTGCTCCTCCATGGCCATATTAGACTCCATTATCTGGTACTGGCCATTGGACACCACGGGAGGGAGCTTCAACTTCATCATGCTCATCAACTGGTCCGTGCTCATTCTCTACAACTACTTCAACGCCATGTTCGTGGGCCCTGGTTACATCCCCCTTGGCTGGAAACCAGTAAGGAGCTAAGCTGAGAAATACATCTTTATTAATAACCCATTATACAGAGACAAGGGAAACGGATCATTTTGCTGCTACACAACAATGTGTTGATGAACAGAGTGGTCACTTAGCCTTTTACCCTGGTCCTCCTGGAGAGCCAATTGGGTGCAGCCAGGCGTTTGTTCCAGCCCAGCACTAGGCCTTGATTGGTTCAATCCGGAGTGTTGGTGTTGGGTTAGAACAAAAGCCTGCTCATCCTGTGGGACCAAGGTAGGGATGGGCACGGTTAATCGAATATCCGAACGGACATTAGTGTTATATTATTTGAGTGAGTGTTCATTTTTGGAGAGAACATTTTAACAATGAAAAGCTTTGTCTAAATTAAATAATTATTGTGGCATTTTTACCTACAAGGATATACCATGACTTTTAATTTTTTTAATTTAATAAAATGACAAACTTTTGAATGTAGTTTTTATAACGGTGCGTTGAGCTACTGCTGAGCATTTATCCCTCCAGGCTGCCTTGACATCAGTATGATATATCACCCACTTCAAATAGCATTACAGGCACTCACCTAATGGACTTTCCATTATACCCGACAAAGACAACCTTTTTGTAACAGAAACAGTTCTATCATGGTGAAAATCTAACTTATTTTTCTCTGTTGCTTTTAGCTAAACCACCGGAGGAAAGCAGCATATCCCGTTTACCTCTGTCATGTGTATTTGCGTCATTCTGATTGGTCTAGAGCCAATAGCGTTTAAAAAAGAAATACAATTTGTCTATCCGGATATCCGATAGAGTAGAAATTGAAAGCATCAGGCCCTTGACGTGTGTTTTCTCCTCTTAAACAGGAGAAGGAAGAAGACACCAAGTACCTTCAGTTCTGCAGAATGTGCCAAGGCTACAAGGCCCCGAGATCCCACCATTGCCGCAAGTGCAACAGGTAGACTTGGCAACCCTGACTCTGTCTTGTCACTGCTACAAATGTGCTCTAGTTGTGCTTCTTTATAGCGTATGCTTACTTTTTTTTTCAGGCAAGTCTCCCATTGATGTAAATTAATGATTTACTTGAACATTTTATTTGCCACATAGCTCACCTATAATTTGGTCCCAAAATGATTGAATAGCACATGTTGGGCTTTAAAGCAAAAGGGTTTATTCACTTGGAAGCAAACCGGACGAAACAGGGAGGGACTAACTGGATCTTGGCCAGTAAGTTGCAAAACATTTTGCTACTGTTTGCTACGGTGTGCACTAATGAATAAACACCAGTATAGTTTAAGCCAATTTACTGAAATGTATGCACCCATCCATTAGTTCTTTATCTCTTAGTAGAGGTCTAAGCCTGAGCTCTACTAACTCACTTAAATATGGGGTGTGCTCAGCTGGGTGAAACAAAGGAGATTGCAGTTAGAGATTAACCACATAGAATGGGCGCTGATTTTTACTACTCATACTTTCTACTAATGCTACGATTCATAATAAGGTAATTGTCTGCTCTGTAACGTCACATTTCTTCCTGCCAGTGCCATCAGCATGTCAATCATTCAAGCCTGTGTTTCACAATGCTGATATTCCTCCCCTTCCACTTTTTCCTCCGCCTTTCTCCTCTTCCTTCTCGCCTCCACCCCTTCTTTAAGATCCACAATGAAAATAAGTCTGACTTTATTGTTTTTAATCCTCAATTACTTTTAATGTGTGTGTTGTTGTATTCACATGGCTGAGACAAGTTCATATGCTTTTTAAAATTGATAAATCATTTCATTCATTTATCCTCAGGTGTGTGATGAAGATGGATCACCACTGCCCGTGGATCAACAACTGCTGCGGCCACCAGAACCACGCCTACTTCACCAGTTTCCTGCTGTTGGCGCCTCTCGGCTGCTCGCACGCCGCTTTCATCTTCATCATGACCATGTACACACAGCTCTACGAGAGGGTGAGGAGTCAGTGGCACACTTGCATTTGACATCTTATCAATTCATCATTGGAGGCTGGTTTCCCAGACCCATAACCTCACGTTATTGCCGACTCGAACCATACTGTTTCGTTTGGATATATTACAGTACTTTTTATGCTTCCAGCAACTATCTTGGATATGTAAACAGGCCAGCACAGTACACTTTGGCTCAGTTTGACTTGACTCAGTAGTGTGAAAAGGGTACCAGATTAAGCCTACTCCTGGACTGAAAAGCATGCTCAGTGGAGATTCTAAATTGATAGTGTATTTTCGTCTAGTAGTCTTTGGGTCCTAGAAAAGCTCAATATAAATGCATTCTTATTAATTGTTATTATAGATATCCTTTGGCTGGAGTACCGTGAAGATCGACATGAGCGCCGTCAGACGGTTTCAACCCATCATGCCGTTCAGCGTACCCGCCTTCGCTGCCACTCTCTTTGCCTTAGGGCTGGCACTGGGCACCACCATAGCCGTTGGCATGTTGTTCTTCATACAGGTAACATGCTCATTGGGGTTAATATTATACTGATGGTAATTGTGTGCCCATTGTCCATATTCAGCTATTTTCCAGGTGCAGGGTAGACTCATATGAATGTCTAGTGGATTCACCTCTCGTAGATGACACTGTATACTTGAGTGTGTATTTAATTAAAGACATTCTCCGGAACTTTGGCGACTACTTTTTCTAAACTTTACTGTCTTACCTCAATTAGCCACGAAATCCCTAGTTTGAACTGTTGTTCTGGAAGCTATGCTGTGCCATTTTCCCTACATATGCCCCCATGTGGGCCAGCCCCCTAGAAATGTAAGTTCTATCCAATGAGCTTCAGCCCCTCGCCATTGGAGTGACAGCTAGCAAGATGAACACACAGCAGAGATGGGGAGAGAGAGAGCGATGACATGGTGCACATGTGAAGTAGTAGCAATTTACGGGGACCTCGTGAGCGCTACTTTCAGAGCTGCTGGCTAAAAACGATACAAAATCTCTTTAAGAGATGATGGTAGTACTTTTTGATAGGTGTTACACAGTAGTAACTGTGAGTTGCCCATGTTTCCCTCAAATAATTCCCACCAAACCTTTATTCTTCTCTCCACCCAAGATGAAAGTCATCCTTCGAAACAAGACCTCCGTTGAGGCCTGGATCGAGGAAAAGGTGAGTGTTTGTCATGGAATAAGCAGTTTGATTAGGTTTTGTTCAACCACTATACAACCTTACCTTGTTTGAAAATTACAACCTCATTACTCCTCGTCTCCTTTTTCTTCTGGACAAGTTTTTTTTTCACCTGCTAGGCCATAACCTTCATGATCCCTGGTGCCAGTGTGTTTGTCAACAGCCGTGCCACTGTTGTCCAAAAGGCAGGATAATCCAGTAGATCTCAGCTAATCTAATAGACTAGACATCAGTGTTATTCTAGTGGCCGCTTCGCCTGTCAAGGGCTTAGTACAGAAGAACTTAGCTAATGTGACACTACGATTTTAAGATGGTAGGTAAACCCTAAGACAAACATTGGAGCCAGAAAGAACCATGTGAACTCTTTCACTCTCTTTCTGTGTGTGTGTGTGTGTCATTATCAATTACTTTATTTATCTTACTCTTTTGCTCTCCCTCACTCTGTCTCACTCCCTCTCTCTTACTTTTTAATGTATTTTTCTCTCACTCTGTCATGCTCACTCACTCACTAAATGTTTCTCTCGCTCATGCTTTCTCTCGTTCCTGCCTTGTTTCTCTTTTTCCCATTCCGTCCCCTCCATCCTCAGGCCAAAGACAGAATTCAGTACTACCAAACGGGGGAAGAGTTTATCTTCCCCTACGACCTGGGCCGGCGCTGGGAGAACTTCAAACAGGTGTTCACCTGGTCAGGGAGCCCAGAGGGCGACGGCATTCAATGGCCCATCCACGCCAAGTGTCACCAGCACACCTTAACCGTAAGCGATAATGATGTTGATGTAATGTTGTCAATTAGCATTAGCAGACATTTTTATCCAATTTTGACTTACATTCAGTTATGCTATTATAAGCATTTTTAAAGAGAACACTAGGTTTGTATTGTCATGTTGTTATGATAATGTAAAATGGAATCCAATGTGACTGACAGTCAGATGTGTGTGTAAATATACAGTGCAAGTCAAAAGTTTGGACACACCGACTCATTCAAGGGTTTTTCTTTATTTTTACTGTTTTCTACATTGTAGAATAATAGTGAAGACATCAAAACTATGAAATAACACATATGGAATCATGTAGTAACCAAAAAAGTGTTAAACAAATCAAAATATATTTTATATTTGAGACTCGTCATAGTAGCCACCCTTTGCCTTGATGACAGCTTTGCACACTGACTTGTTGGAAAGGTGGCATCCTATGACGTTGCCACGTTGAAAGTCACCGAGCTCTTCAGTAAGGTCATTCTACTGCCGATGTTTGTCTATGGAGATTGCATGGCTGTGTGCTCAATTTTATACACCTATCAGCAATGGGTGTGGCTGAAATAAATATAGATAGATAGATATAATACATTTTGTTGTTGTAAGTATGTGTGGTCCATCTGGTAATGAAATCCACCATTCTGGTATTGCTAGCGCCATGCTCCAACCCAACTGAACCATCAGAACATGGGTTGTCACACTTAACAGACTTGAGATGTTTGGCATTTTCTATGATAAACCTTTATCTTGTGTTTGTTTGCTTTCTAGATTGAGCAACTGAAACAAAAAGCTGACAAGCGGGTGAGAAGTGTAAGTAGCTGACCTGTTCCTGTTCAGACAGCAATGGGTAGCATTGGTTCAAAGACACCTCGTATGTATTGATGGATGGTGAAATATTTGCAACCTCATCTACTTAGGTGAATGTTTGTTTGCAGTGTCTTTAGTATTCCAGACAATATGGTATTCTATTTTCCCATTCATTCGTAAAACGTGTATATACAGTGCATTAGGAAAGTATTCATGAGGTCGACGGAATTGTCCGTAGAGCTCTGAGACAGGATTGTGTCAAGGCACAGATCTGCGGAAGGGTACCAAAACATTTCTACAGCATTGAAGGTCCCCAAGAAGTTTGGAACCATCAAGACTCTTCCTAGAGCTGAGCAATCGGAGGAGAAGGCCCTTGGTCGGGGAGGTGACCAAGAACTCGTTGGTCACTCTTACAGAGCTTCAGAGTTCCTCTGTGGAGATGAGAGAAATGTTCAGAAGGACAACCATCTCTGCAGCACTCCACCAATCAGGCCTTTATGGTGGAGTGGCCAGACGGAAGCCACTCTTCAGTTAAAGGCACATGACAAACGTTTCGGGGAGCCTTCCACAAGCTTCCCACAATAAGTTGGGTGAATTTTGGCCCATTCCTCCTGACAGAGCTGGTGTAACTGAGTCAGGTTTGTTGGCCTCCTTGCTTGCACATGCTTTTTCAGTTCTGCCCACAAATATTCTATAGGATTGAGGTCAGGGCTTTGTGATGGCCACTCCAATACCTTGACTTTGTTGTCCTTAAGCCATTTTGCCACAGATTTGGAAGTATGCTTGGGCTCATTGTCCATTTGGAAGACCCATTTGCGACCAAGCTTTAACTTCCTGACTGATGTCTTGAGATGTTGCTTCAATATATCCACATAATTTTCCATCCTCATGATGCCATCTATTCTGTGAAGTGCACCAGTCCCTCCTGCAGCAAAGCACTGCCCACAACATGATACTGCCACCAATGTGCTTCACGGTTGGGATGGTGTTTTTTGGCTTGCAAGCCACCCCATTTTCTTCCAAACATAATGATGGTCATTATGGCCAAACAGTTCTATTTATGTTTCATCAGACTAAAGGAGATTTTTCCAAAAGGTACGATCTTTGTCCCTATGTACAGTTGCAAACCGTAGTCTGGCTTTTTTATGGGGTTTTTGGAGCAGTGGCTTCTTCCTTGCTGAGTGGCCTTTCAGGTTATGTCGATATAGGACTCGTTTTACTGTGGATATAGATACTTTTGTGCCTGTTTCCTCCAGCATTTTCACAAGGTCCTTTTGCTGTTGTTTGGGATTGATTTGCACTTTTCACACCAAAGTACGTTCATGTCTAGGAGACAGAACGCGTCTCCTTCCTGAGCGGTATGACGGCTGCGTGGTCCCATGGTGTTTATGCTTGCATACTATTATTTGTACAGATAAACGTGGTACCTTCAGGCATTTTGGAAATTGCTCCCAAGGATGAACCAGACTTGTGAAGGTCTACAATTTTTTTCTGAGGTCTTGGCTGATTTCTTTTGATTTTCCTATGATGTTAAGCAAAGAGGCACTGAGTTTGAAGGTAGGCCTTGAAATACATCCACAGGTACACCTCCGATTGACTAAAATTATGTCTATTAGCCTATCAGAAGCTTCTAAAGCCATGACATCATTGTCTGGAATTTTCCAAGCTGTTTAAAGGCACAGTCAACTTAGTGTATGTAATCTTCTGACCCACTGGAATTGTGATACAGTGAAATATTCTGTCTGTAAACAATTGTTGGAAAAATTACTTGTGTCATGCACAAAGTAGATGTCCTAACCGACTTGCCAAAACTGTAGTTTGTTAACAAGACATTTGTGGAGTGGTTGAAGTCATTAAAACTAGTTTATGTAAACTTCCGACTTCAACTGTAAATTGAATATTTCTGTGGATTAAAAAAATATATATAAAATGTCTAAAAACCTGTTTTTGCTTTGTCGTTATGTGGTATTGTGTGTGGATTGATGAGGGATTTTTCCCCCCAATCCCTTTTAGAATAAGGCAGTAACGTAACAAAATGTGGACAAAGGGAAGGGGTCTGAATAATTTCCGAATGCACTGTACCTTCCAAACGCCGACTACATTGGCATCCCTTTCTGAAGCCGCGTCTGCATCATATTTCTTTACAAATATGTCACTATAATCCACTTTTAAATGTTGACGTTGGGATGTTATAATAACCATATTATATCCTGTGGCTCGGCCAGCAGATTCAGTATCGGGTAGTGGAGGACTACAACGGAGCCTGCTGCCCACTGAGCAAGGGCCTCAACACCTTCTTCAGGACTCCCTGCACCGAGGAGCCCCGCATCGGCCTCCACAAGGGGGAGACCATCCTTGCCACCCGGGGGACCAAGTGAGTTTCTTTTGAGAACTAATCTGCTAGCTTTTGGGTGGGGGGGGATCAGTCTGCAGACTGTTGGGAGGCAAACCATCTGCAGACTTTTGGGGGGGAGGGGACAAATCTGCAAGTTTATGGCTGGAAACAATCTGCAGTTTGTTTGTGGGGAATGTATTTTCAGGCTTTGGGGAACCAATCTGCAGATTTTGAGGCGAACCACTAAAGTGAACTCCATGACCTCCATGGTGATACACACGTCTCTTCTGATTGGGGAAAACTAGTCTGATAGTTACCGTAGTCATGGTATTACTCATTGCCATAGCGATAGTACCATTTGGAAAAGTCCTGAGTGCCTCAATAGAGAAGAGAAATGGCAATATTTTACGCCTTTGGGGTTATTAGCCTGTCCCTATAATTTCGTTATTTTTGAAGTTGGTTCTTACAGGCTCCATTTGCTGCCAGGTATTATGTTCGGGCTATTCCGAGCTTCTTTTTTTCAGCTGAGTGCTTTCCCACATGCCTGCCAGGTTGTCAGTTGATAAATTACTGTACCTGAATGTCCGGAGAATGTCAGAGAACTAATTGATTTCTCAAAATTTTCAGAGAATTTCAGAACCATGAATTATTTTCTGTGCTTCTTCAGATGGTGGATGTATGGGGACAAAGTGCTGGATGACGAGCAGACTAAAGGTATGGCTCCGAACATGGAAGAATACCAGGTTTACTCCAAGCTTTCTCACCTGTGCACATTTTTTCAGCCATTTTGCAGAAGAGAATGGAAACGTCCAAACAGAGCTGTTACATAATCAAGATTTTCATGTGTGTGGTTCTATATTTGCCCTTTTCTGGTTTCATCTTCCAGAGAGAAAAAAAATATATAGCAAAGATGCAAGTGAATGACGTGAATCTGGCCCTCCCGACACTGCAGAATGACAATAATTACTGTTACTGTATATTTCTAATGTGATCTTTTTGGTTCTTCCTTCAGCTGGAGCTCGCCTGCGGGGTTGGTTTCCCCGCCGGTGCGTAGAGAAGTGCCATTACGACACAGCAGTGACTAGTGCAATGACCAGTGAGACCAGCAGTGAGGAGAAGAAAGTGAAATAAGTTTATGACATTCAGATTTGCCACAGGGCAGGGAGTGGTATGACGCCCAATTCCTGGAGGTCTGCATTGTCTCTTGTCTTTCTCCTTGGTAATATGTAATACTATATGCCACTGAACAGATGATTTTTTAATTCAAGCGAAGTACAGTGAGTGATGTGTATGTGATCCCTGTGGAAAATGAACCCGCTCCCTCGGTGCCACCAGCGCCATGCCCTTACCAACTGAGCCACCGAGGTCTTTGTGTGTCTTTTCAATGGGTGAATCGTAATTGTATTTTTGCGCTCTGGGCTTTGAATACTGTTGAGACTCGCCCCCAGTCGCTCACCAACTAAGGAGTTCACAATCCCGGGATGTGTTTTGATAGTCAATTACTTGGCAAAGTGACTTTCACCCTTCGTCTGTACTGATCTGGAAACGTAGGCTCAATGAGAGCAATATGGTGAATGCTTACAGACTTTTTTCATTCACCTGTCAAAATCACATCAGTGCAGATAAGGAGAGGAAGCCACTTTAGCCTATTGAAATACAAAATTGGATACTAGTTACAAGGAAACATTTTCAATTTAGCAGACACTATAATCCAGAGCGATTTACAGGAGCAGTTAGGGTCAAGTGCATTGCTCAAGGGCACTGACAGTTTTCACCTAGTCAGGTCGGCGATTCAAACCAGCGACCCTTGGGTGACTGGCCCAATGCTCTGAACCGCCAGGCTACCTGCATACGCCCCTGGCCTCCAGGAGTTTAGTTTGATACCGCTGCCATAGAAAGAGACAACTATAGTCTTAAACAATAGGGATTTCATTTGTTTAGGAGTTGGGCCTTTTACTTGAATCCGCTGTTTTATAATTTTTCCTGATGTCCTTTGCCGATTATACAATTATGCAAATTCCTCTGCCCAGCTTTAACCCAGGGCTTCGTCATGCAATTTCTTCTCTGTATTCTTTGTACAGCCAAAAGAAAATGCTAACTTTTGTTTTAATTTTTTGAATTGTTCTTATTATTTTTGTAAAACACTGTCACCCTCAAAGTGAATAAAAAAATGAAACATGTCCTTCCCTATAACAGCAGAGTGTCAGTTATCTTTTTTATTTCACACTCCATCATGAATGACCTTTGACTTTATTGTGTGAAACTGTTATTTTTAGGTATATTTACTGCTGTGTTGTGTGTGTGTGATGCAAACCTTCAGGGCCCCTAATAACAAAGTGTCTCAGCACAGATCTAGTATCAGGACCCCTCTGTCCATATAATCTTATACATTATAGTTTGAAAGACTGATCCTAGATCAAGATGTACTTTATTGTCAATTCATTTACAGATAATCTAAATGTGTCTTTAGGTTCACAACCTAACCTTTAGGACACACGTATACCCGAAGGGGCTGGAAGCAATGAGCCAGCCTTATTGCAGGGCCCTTGAAGCAAATCTGCATTGCATCTGCATTGCTTGCTGTTTGAGGTTCAGGCTGGGTTTCTGTATAAACATTTAGTGACATCTGATGTAAAAAAGGGCTTTATAAATACATTTGGGGGTTAAGTGTCTTGCTCAAGGGCACTTGTTGGTATCTAAGATGATGCCAGCAACCCTTTGGTTGCCAGCTTACTCTGCACCAGATTTCCCTGTCTGAGCTGGGATTCAAACCAGTAACCCTCCAGTGGTTGAGATATTGTTGAACTGGTGACTTGGGCCCGTATTCCCAAAGTGTTTCAGAGCGGTGGGGACTGCAGACTTAGGAATACGAGCCCAGGTCACCATAATGGCATATCCATTATCAATTACATTTGCAGGGCTATTTAATATTGATAAATGGCTAATTTGAGGACCCATAAAAATATAATTATGTTTCTAGGAATTATATTTATATGGGAGTACCAGCTGCCCTTAAGGTGTATACAGTTCACAATGTCGCTTCATTCTGGAGTCAATATAAAAATCATAATTTCATTCCATGGATTCACTGTGAATGTCATTGAGAAATTCTCATTCTGAGCATATTTTTTGATGTAACTTTTTTTTTCCACTGTTACAGTAATTTATTAAATTATGTGCTAACAATGGGTACTCTGATAGTGGTGGTGCTTGTTTTAATGAAACAAAAGTAATTACACATTTCCCATGTAAATTCTCTCTTCAATAAAATGTACAGTATTTATCGACTGAAAGGTCAACAGGAAGTGAAGCTACTTCATCCTCCTTCTACCCCTCAGACCAGTCACTCCATGCTAGCATAGAGACTGTCGATCTGCGGCTGGAAGAGCTTCTTGAGGTCGGCCCTCTTGGCCTTCAGCGTAGGAGTGAGAAGGCCGTTCTCTATGGTGAACAACTCTGGGTGCATGTACAGGTCTTTCACCTGCACAACAAATAGAAACAGAGCATTAGGACACAATGGGAAAACATTTGAAAACATTTTGCAACAGATTCTTTAAGGTAGTTCCTCCCTGTTTTAAATGACTGTTCCTCCAATTGGTGCCTAATGAACATGACCCATGTTGTTGGGTCATTTCCATCAGGCAAAAATGGCTTTGTCACTGTGTAAGAACTGAAATAATCCCTGTGTACAGTATTACTGCTCCAACAAGTGAATTTATTGATTACATGGAGACCACCGGCCATGAGGGTTTTTGTCCTTTGTCCCTAGTCTCCTCTAGTCTTTTCCTAATCTAGCCATAACTTTTTCTGCAACCGAGCTGGTCAACATACAATGTGGCTGTTGGCTTAAAAATGTCTAACGAAGACTTCAAACAAAAATGGGCAACAAAGTTTCATGGTTTGGCTCTTCTCAAACCCAATTCACATTGACATCAATCCTATTTGTCTGTCTTTGCTCAGTAGTTCACCACCACCTTTAGCTAGTTCACACAGCAAATCCACAGCATTGACTGTTGCTGAGAAAATCTGAGAAAATCAGACTGAGAAAATCAGCTCAACACACTTAGGATTAACTGCAGTAAAGAGTATAGAGTATGTTTGAAGTGGCATGTCGAGTGAAATAAAATCAAGAAGGGCAGGGAGCTTCTGAGTTAATGACGAGATTCATAAAGTTTCTAAGAGTAGGAGTGCTGATCTAGGGTCAGTGGTTCTCAAACCTCTCCTCTGGGACCTCTACTCGTTTCACAATTTTGTTGTTGCTCTGAACTAGCTCACCTGATTCAGGTGTGCTAGCTCTGGAATAGCTCAAATGCATGGAATGGCAGGGGTGGGGTCTCAGAGGAGAGGTCTGAGAACCACTGTTTTTTGATCTTAGATCAGCACACCTACTCTGCGCTTTATGAATACGGGCCCAGGTCTTAATGGGGATCGGTGAAAGCATGTTGAAAAGAAACGCTCACCTGTTCGAATGACTTCAGCCCTGCTTGCCGGCCCAGCTTGACCAGGTCAGCGATAATGGCCTTTTTGATTTTCTGCCGCAGGAAAAAAAGGAGAGGTCAAACTCAGGCCATCATTCAGTGGTACGAAATAGATTTGCTTCAGTCAGGAGTGCATTGGAAACATGGTCTTGTGAAGCACTTGGACTGTAGTAGCAGTTTTGTGTTTAGTGGCACCCAATGTATGGACAAGCATTTATACAATATTTGTATGTCCTTTGTATCTGTGCAAATGTATGAAGAGCATTATGGACAATCACACTTTTGTTTGATGAATGAATCCCAAGGTCATGTTCATTAGGGCACGCAACGGACAGTGTTTTAAAACATTTTGGAACAGAAAATGAAAATAAGTCTTATTGATTATTATAGGTAGTCCATCTCTGTTTCAGTCCATTTGCTTCCGTTTGGTGGCTAAGTAATGAACATGATGCTGGTGTGTTCAAATATTCTGACAACGTTATTAGTGGAAAGGTTCTGATAGAGCACTCACTTGGCTTTTGCACAGCTCCTCATGAGAACCCTGGACTCCTAGTTTCTGGGCGAAACCTGGCAGGACCTCTGGGTCAGGGACCACAATGGCTACCAAGCTGGCCTAGACACACACACACATACACATTCTGTCTAAGTAGTGTATGCTGCTGAAATGTTTGTGCTTGGCATGTGTGCTTAAATGTGTGTAAGTTTTTATGCTGTGCGTGTGTGTTGTACCTGAAGACTGTCTCCATGGACAAACACCTGGGCTACAGGTGCACTGCGGATGTACACGTTCTCTATCCTCTCTGGGGCGATGTACTCTCCCTGAGCCAGCTTGAAGATATTCTTCTTGCGGTCAACGATCTTCAAGACTCCACTCTGCCATCATTTTGATCATTAGTATTTTCAACAAGATATACATTATCCTAACTTGACAATCGGAAATCGCCAAGGAACTAGATTGTATCTTGAGTAATACAGTATGTCATCATGATTGCTCATATCATGAGCCTTATAAACAAAATATGCCTCTAGGATATAAGTATAGAGAGAGAACGAGAAAAGATAATTACTGAGTTACGTAAAAGTGTGTGCGTGCACATATATGTGTGTTTACCAGAGGAGGCTGGTGGGAGGAGCTATAGGAGAACGGGCTGATTGTAATGGCTGCAATGGAATATGTGCAATGGAGTCAAACAAATCAAACATGGAAACCACATGACTCCATTCCATTAATTCCATTCCAGTTGTTACAATGAGACCGTTCTCCTGTAGCTCCTACCACCAGCTTCCTCTGGTAAACAGACATACATATGCACACACACACACACACACACCACATTCACACACACGCGTGTGTAATTACTGAAACCTAAGAGCAAGCTTAGACAGGTCCCTAATGGACATGCCATCTGTCTGTGTTGAGAAAGAAAGGGTCCCCTGGAGAAATTAAAAAGGGCCTACATTATGACAGAGCGAATCAATTAACTCAATTACCTTTATCTTACCCCACCCCCCCACCACCACCCTCTCTCTCCCCCTTCTTTTCTCAGATAATGAACGTCCCATGTTGAGGCTGGTGAGGCCACAGAGTGCAGAGGGAGAGATCGTTAACTAGGCTAATGGCCTTAGGGGGTTAGGACAGGTCCAACATCTGACGTCTGTAACAGCTGTGACACAGCCCTCACAGGTGATAAAACTGACCCTGGGCCTATGCCAAGTCATGCAGCATTCATGTGCTACTCAGAATTGGGAAACTCACTATCCAACTGGGAAACTGAGTCTCCTACTCGTATTTCCCACTTGGAAGCTCATTAAGACCAGTTTTTGGCGTTATGATGCGTTTTGGCACATAACTCTCCAAGTTTCAGAGTTACCAATAATTTCGGTAGCACATGAATGCATCATCATTCACTGTTCTATATAGACCGGATTCCGACTTAGGAAATGACGCCTTTCTTATGCACACCTTTCCTACGCCCTTCTGAGTAGTTTGTATTCAGACCTACCTTGTGAAGGCGCATAACGGGCTTTGTAGGAGTGGTTCCCTGGCGCGCACTGAATAAATTGAATTAACCCGCTGAAAACCCTTCAACATGCTGGCCAACAGATTTTTCTCATGGATTTTTCAATTCAGTACATTTATCTTAAACCGTCTCTTTAAATACGCTGTACCTTTTAGTTCGAATTCTACTGACAGACTCAATAGAACATATAGAGAGAACGGGTTCAGAATATTAGGGATCAATGAAAGAAAGCCATCTAAATATATGCATATTCGTCTGTTTCAGCACCAATTGATAGATTTAAAAAATACTCTGAAAATAATAAAGGAAAATATATTAAAATATATTAATATATTTTATATATATACACATATTTTATATATTTACAAAAATATATATGGGGGATTTGAAATGATGCAGACAATTACATTGATGGAAGCCACAATCTATCTGGAATATTTAAGCAGATCTACCCCCCCATTTAAAAAAAATGAATAATACTTATTTAAGCAAGAAGACCAATATACCACGTGTAAGGGCTGTTCTTAGGCACGACGCATCAAAGAGTGCCTGGATACAGCCCTTAGCCTTGGTATATTGGCCTTATACCACAAACCCCCGAGGTGCCTTATTGCTATTATAAACTGGTTACCAACGTAATTAGAGCATTAAAAATAAGTGTTTTGTCATACCCGCAGTATAAGGTCTGATATACCACGCCTGTCAGCCAATCAGCATTCAGGGCTCGAACCACTCAGTTTATAATTAGGGTTAGGAAAGTATTTATGAATCATAAAAAACAGGTTTGGGGAGCCTTTACACACAAAAGAAAGAAAACGGTGAGTTGATTAATTAAAAAATTATCCCATGGTAATGTTGGAAGATTAGTGTACATATAATTATAATAGGGAGAATAGTGTACAATAGCAGGCTATACCCTCGCCTATTGCCTGCACTAACCATGGAACTGTGTGATGACACAGTCGTGGCACAGTGGCTGGTTCAAACTGTTATGGCTTGGTCTGCACTCCGCTCCATTACAATTTAATTAGCCTACATGTCTTTAAAAAAATATCATTATCCACTATTACTAATGATCCTCATCAACATTCACATGGCCGTTTACAGAGGAAGCAAATGAAGGTTAACGAAACAATGTAATGATGTTAATGTACAGTAGGCAATACCACCTGAAGGGATCAAACAGTCAAATTTGCAGTGCAATATGTGTTGTTATTAGGCCTACTGACAGTCAGTACTGATAGTGGCTATTATTTAACATGATAGAAATAGGAAACGTGTTAGCTTATAATTAAGACATTCAAGAGCGCCCCTCCTTGCAAGTGAAAAGGCCATACAATTGACATTTTTCGTAATGTAACAGCATTTAATAAACACTACTGTGGGAAAGTTGATATGTTTCAGTTTGCTGCCATATGATTGGTTTCACATTTGTCTCCAGCGTTTACTAGGTCAAATATATCTAAAACAAGTGTCATTTATATTTACAATTTCCTTATTACTCATTTACCTGGCTCTTATCAATGGCCCTTATCAAGTTGTAAATGACAGTGCATGGAGAATGGTGTTATTTATATCTGAAAAAAATCCACTTGGAACCACTTGGAACTGGTTTGTTTGCTAGACGTTATTCATGGTTTCCTTGCGTGTACAGGTGGTGGAATTATTAAGGAATTACAGTGAGTGTAAAGTACTTAGTAATTTTTTGGGTATCTGTACTTTACTTTACTATTTATATTTTTGACAACTTTTACTTCCCTACATTCTTAAAGACAATCATGTACTTTTTACTCCGTACATTTTCCTTGACTCCCAAAAGTACTCGTTACATTTGAATGCTTAGCAAGACAGGAAAATTGTCTGATTCACACACTTATCAAGAGAACATCCCTGGTCATCCCAACTGCCTCTGATCTGGTAGACTCACTCAACACATGCTTCGTTTGTAAATTATGTCTGAGTGTTCGAGCATGCCCCTGGCTATCTGTTTGGTTTGGTTTGCTTTATAAAAGGAATTGTTATTTATTTATACTTGTACTTTTACTTTTGATACTTAAGTATAATTTAGCGATTACATTTACTTTTGATACATAAGTATATTTAAAACCAAATACTTTTAGAATTTAGCTTAAGAAGTATGTTACTGGGCGACTTTCATTTTCGACTTAATTTTCTAATAAGGTATCTTATGAAAATGACTTTTTTCCACCACTGGGGAATTAAGTCAAGATCAGAGACACTAGACACACCTCTGCCACACCTTCATTTATTCTATCTCCACCCAAAAAGCCAGATTCTGACCAGAGTTATTCCTTTTTTATGTACTTTTCTCTCTATGCGTATTCTGACCTTGAACTTAAGTATGTTTGAGTGGCAATCGAATAAATGAAGTGTGTGGAGGATTATATATTTTGATTTGTTTAACATTTTTTTGTTACTATATGATTCCATATTTATTATTTCATAGATGTGATGTCTTCACTATTATTCTACACTGTAGAAAATAGTAAAAATAATGAAAACCCTTGAATGAGTAGGTGTGTCCAATTTTTGACTGGTACTGTATAGGTTATAGCCTGTCATGTCTACCCCCGCTCCCCCTCTCCAGTGCTCGACGTCTCCATTCTACTCACCACCGGGCCTGGCAACCCTCATTACGCACACCTGCGCTTCGTTATGAGCCACACCTGGACTCCATCACTACCCTGATTACTTCTCTTTATATAGCACTCCTTTTTATTTTATCACCCACCATGCAATGTTGTTTATGTTTTCCATGTTAGACAGTGCCTTTGGTTTGCATCCATCAATGTTCTTTGTAATTAACTCACTAACTGCACTTGTTTCCTGACTCCCTGCGTCTACATTACATTACAGAATCTTGCCTCTCAAAATGGAAGCAGCAGCCAACCGAGACATCTCCCAGATGGTTGACGAACAGGGAGACCTACTTCGCCGGCACCACAATCAGCTAGCGCAACTAGGGAGGGTGGTGGATGAGGTCCTCTAAGAGGCGTCACCCCCAACGAGCGGAGGATCCTCTACCATGAGTCGAGCCAGCCCATTCAGCAGTCTGCTCTGGTCAGTGATGCCCGTTTTTCCCTTCATGACAAATATGACGAGACTCCATTCAAATATCGTGGCTTCCTTCTCCAGTGCTCCCTCTATTTTGCTCAGCAAACGGGTGCCCCCACTACCGAGCGGTCCAAAGTTGCCAAGGTTATTTCCCTGTTGACAGGGTATGCGTTTGAATCGAATACGGCCATCTGGGAGAGGGGAGAAGCTGGGTTCTTATGGGAGGTTCATGGAGCTGTTCAGAGGAGGCTTCGATTATCCACCGGAGGGCAGAGCGGGGGGGTGAGCACTACTCCAACTACGGCATGAGGACCAGACTGTTGCGGAGTTCGCACTCACCTTTCGTACATTGGCAGCATCCAGCAGATGGAATGAGCCGTCGCTCCACACCTTATTCCGAAGAGGATTTGCGTGAGGAGGTCCAGACAAAGCTGGCATGCCGAGACGACACCCTCTCATTGGATGCACTCATCATGATGACCATCCGTCTGGATAACCTCCTTCGGGAGCCTTGGCACTCCATCGCCTCTCTCCCTCTTTCGTTGACGGATATGAGTTTAAGCCTGACCCCTTGGAGGTAGGGGCTACACGCCTCCCCTCGGCTGAGTGATGCCGCTGGAAGCAACTGGGGCTCTGTCCCTATTATGGCCAGGAGGGACACCAGCTTCAACGATGTCCGCTACATACTAACCGGTTCCATCAGGTTTCCGTCTTGGGATATGGGATCAGCCCACAGGGAGTGGTTATGGAGGAGAGGAAGGAAGATGGGTTGTCAGGTCATGGCCAGTCCCAACCACCATAAAGGGACAACAAAGTTTTTTGGGGGTTGCCAACTTTTATTACCGCTTCATCAGGAACTTTAGCTCCATCGCCTCTCAACTCTCTCCTCAAAGGTGTTCCCCCGTAAGTTGGCGTGGAATCCTGCAGCCGTTGCTGAAACACCCAGACCCCTCGCTGCCCTTTGTGGTGGAGGTGGGCGTGGGGGCCATCCTGTCACAACGTCAAGGTAATCCACAAACTGTATCCATGTGCATGCTACTCTAAACTGTGTCGTCACACAGTTCCATGGTTAGTGCACGCAAGACGCGATACAGCCTACTATTGTACAAAATTTGTATTTAAAAATAATTAAATGTATCTAACAATTTCTGCTGAAAAGATGATGAATATGCATATATTTAGATGGCTTTCTTTCATTTATCCCTAATATTCTGAGTCTGTCAGCTAAAAGGTGCACTGTATTTAAAGATGGCTTAATATAAATGTACTGAAATTAAAAATCCATGAGAAAATCTGTTGGCCAGAACATAGGAGTGTTGCCAGTGGTTAATTACACTTATTCAGCGCATGCAAGGGATCCACACCTACAAAGCCCATTACGCACCTTCATAAGGTAAGTCTGAATACCAACTACAGAGAAGTGCATACTGTAGGAAAGGTGCTATTTCCTAAGTCTGAATCAGGACCAAAACAAATAGCATGTGAATAGCACACTATTAGAGTACTCATAGAGAAAAGTGCATAAAAGGGAAATTACAGTACGTTCCATTTACCCTTCACTCCCGTCGGAATCGGGCCCTATGTCAGCCTGCAAAGCCAGTTCTGCTTACAAATAATGACAGTCTTGGTCTCGTTTATAATGTCCTTAGACACAATTGTATGATCCAATCTTTGCATGTCCATGTTTTGGTTCATAACCATTGAACTTGAAAATGTGATTTATTGTTTTTTTTTAAATGCATTTAGACATTTTTGTAACTGAAATGTTGTATAAAAACGGTGTACATTTTATAAATCAAGACACTGTATGACCTTGTACAACTACGACAATAAAATGGCCCTGCTGATGATGATGTAGACCCCAGTATAGAAATAGTGAAATCTTGAATCAGGTAATTCAATTCAGATGAATTGCCGCCCATAACGGTAATCTGCACTGCCCTTTGTCCTGCTTGTAATAATAGAATAGTTGGGTTTGGAAAGTATAACGATGCTGCAGATGACACACAACCCCAGTAATTCACCCCACTGATTGCTTGTCTGGCTTTGAGATGAATGAACAGGAGAGAGCCGGAAAGCTATTCTACTCGGTCCTGATATTAAACTCCTCTACCACTGTCATGGAAATTGATGTCAGATTGATTGTATGCGGAGATAAATTCAGGTTATTTTATTGTTCCCACGGTTCAGTTTGTATCTACGAGAATCTCACCGGTAGCCATTTGCCAATGTCTCCGGTGTGTAGCCAGCCATCTTTGTCCAGGGCCTCTGCTGTCTTCTCAGGGTCTTTCAGATATCCGATGAACACGTTTTTACCTTTGATACAGACCTGAGAAAATAGAAAAGTATGCATCATTAAGTAAAGTGTTCTCCTTGTGTTAAGTACGGCCGGGGACCATGTGACCTGATCAGGCCATGTGACCTGACCAGGAAAAACTCCAGCTCCTAGTTCTAAGGCAGGCAAGCCATAGCAACCAATTCATTCAAAAGGTTAAACTTAGAGAGAATATATATATATGATAAATGAAAGTAAAAGCTGCAAAATGCAGAAATCACTCCACCATTTACTGGATGCAATTTATTTAATTTTTTTGCATAATTTCATTTGTTTGTGACTGAACAAACAATGTGTAGAGAATCATTGTAGAGGATCATCATAACATCTAAACTTCTTTGAAATACATTTTCAATAACCAAAAATATATCAGTTATTTGAAGCTGGTGTGCAAAACTGACATTATAAAGAAGCAACTTAACTATTGTGTAGTCTTAACATTCTGTATACTCCCCTTGTCCTAAGGGTAAAAATTGACCCGCCTTCACTGAACCCCTAAAATAAAGCAGCGTCATTTTAATTTTAAACCCCAAATCTATTTTGCATGAAGAAACAACCTGTCATTCATCACAAACACCACTCGTTTGTATTACAACACACCTGTCATAATTGTTTTCTTTACTAAAGTAGAGGTTTATTATTATTGCTAAAGGTACTGTATAGGTGTAAACATATATTTTTTAGCAAGAGATAGCATTTTTATAGCCTAAGAAAGTAGCAGAAATGTGCAGAAAGTAGTTTTAAATGCATTTTTATTGAAGGGAAACAATAAGTCTTTAAACTTTTTTGGCAACATAGTGATATATTCTTATATACTGTGCAATGAGGAATACTAGTATTCTCCCATTTTTTTAACCATTGCCCCCACCCACAAGGTATAAACAACAAGAATAAAATAAGATAATAGATACAAATCAAAAATGTGAAGAACATAAATCAATCAACTCTAATTAGCACATGTAGGACAGTATGCAAGTGTGTGTGCATGGACTTTGCAGATGTATTTATCACATGTGAAGCACATAGTATTTGTTTTACAGTGCTTCTTTGGGGGGCAGAATTGGCATCTCCTCCTCTTGCCTGCCCCAGCTGCAGTCTCAGGTGGATCAGGACAGCTTTCACAAGTGCTGCAGAGGCTTCTGTGCGGTGGAGGTGCTCCCTTCTTTGAATGTGTGGGGTTACAAGTGCCTTTCCCAGCTGTTCCAGGAACACCCTCTTGTTCCGCTTATCAGGCATCCGGATAGGGTTGATCTTGTTCCATATCACGAAGGCATTGTATGAGGACACATCAATGATGTTATGAAAGATGACCAGGGGCCAGGCAGTCATCCTCCTGCAGCTGAAAGTTCCAATCAACTTGTCCAGATTGTCCATGCCTCCTTTTTTGTGGTTGTAGTCCAGGATGATGGCTAGCTTCCTGTCCTCACGATTACTGATCTCAACCGTTTTGTGCAGTGTGCTCACGAGGACCACATTCTTGTTCCTTTTTGGGAGGTAAGAAACTAGAGTGGTGGTGGGTGTGAAGGCAAACTTTGTTGAGAAGGCCTCTTTCACCCTTGTTGTGAGGAGTGCAGGGGGTAGCTCAGGCTTGTTCTTTCTAACTGTGCCAACCATGGCTATCTTCCTCTTCAGGAGCTGCTGGCTGAGTTCAATCAGTAGCACACATATTCTAAATTTCGTGTGTTTGTGTGTCTACGTCTAGTTTTTGTGGTGTGTAAATTTATTTTATAACTGCGAGGTAATAAATGACCCTAAGACAATTTTTGTACCCTGGTGGTGTACAGCTTTCATGGAAATAGGAACAAAGGCGATGTTTCACTTTTTCTAATGTTCGGGTCACTTTTGGAAAAGTCATTACATTTCAAGTTTAAAAAATATCATTTAGGGGGTTTTCGCCGCTGTTAAACACAGTGGCAGGTCATTTTTTACCTTTACCTTACAACACAAGGGTTAAGAACAGTAAGTAAAGACAGAGCACAAAGAACAGACCTGCCACTTTTCAGACTTGCTTTCAAAGACAATGACAGATCTATAACTCACATGTGTATGCGGATTTGGTCGCGTCGCCCAAAAAGCTACATATTGTGCCTTTGAGCTAATTTTCTACAAATTAAAAAGTCTGGGGAAATCGTGGGAAATACCATGCCCCCCCCCCCCAATGCTTTTGAATGACCCCTGACATTGCTACATTCTCCAAAAATGATAGCCAGATTATTCTGAACATTTACTAAATAACCAGATAGTTTTATGGTTTGAAGAATACAACACCCAAGGGAAGTTGAAAAATGTTCTTTTACATTTTTTTTGTTTTTCCATACATTGCAGCATGGCTAGGTAGTGACAACCACTTACCTCCCCTTCACCATTGGAAGCAAAGTAGTTCATCTCTTCAACATCAACCAGTTTCACAATGTTACAAGGTATAGGAGCTCCAACATGCCCTGAGGAAAGAAACACCTGTTATATAATTTGGGTGAATATATAAGGTCCCTATTTTGAGAAGGAAGTAAGAAGAAAGGATGCAAGTGTTCTCAACTTAAAGGGATAGTTCAACCAAATTACAAAGTTACATTGCGGTTGGTACAAGTGGCTAGGTAAACAAACACAAAGCATGGATTGCAGTCTCTCCTTGTCCATAGACTGCTTTTAGTGTAAGTAAACAAAAAACTAGACATTTAGGTGAACTATCCTTTTAATTTAGCATCCCCTGTGAGGTTGTAAATATTTGTAGTGACATACCAGAAGTGGCGTCTCCCGGCATAGTGAAAGAGCAGGCGGCAGTACACTCTGTTTGGCCGTATGCCTCAAAAATCTGGAGAACCAATCAGAACCGAGAGATCAGTAGGGTCAATGAGATCTGGTTGTCACAGCGACACGGACAGATCAATACATTTGAGGTCATCTCTGCTCTCCAAACAAAAGCACATGGCCTCAGTTGCTCAGTGCTATTACAAGATCCACAATGGCACAGGATTGGTTTCATTATATAATATCAAATCAAATCAAATTTTATTTGTCACATACACATGGTTAGCAGATGTTAATGCGAGTGTAGCGAAATGCTTGTGCTTCTAGTTCCAACAATGCAGTAATAACAAGTAATCTAACTAACAAGGCAAGATACAGTAGATGGTATCGAGTACAGTATGTACAAATGAGATGAGTATGTAAACAAAGTGGCATAGTTTAAAGTGGCTAGTGATACATGTATTACATAAGGATACAGTCGATGATATAGAGTACAGTATATACGTATGCATATGAGATGAATAATGTAGGGTAAGTAACATTATATAAGGTAGCATTGTTTAAAGTGGCTAGTGATATATTTACATCATTTCCCATCAATTCCCATTATTAAAGTGGCTGGAGTTGAGTCAGTGTCAGTGTGTTGGCAGCAGCCACTCAGTGTTAGTGGTGGCTGTTTAACAGTCTGATGGCCTTGAGATAGAAGCTGTTTTTCAGTCTCTCGGTCCCAGCTTTGATGCACCTGTACTGACCTCGCCTTCTGGATGATAGCGGGGTGAACAGGCAGTGGCTCGGGTGGTTGATGTCCTTGATGATCTTTATGGCCTTCCTGTGACATCGGGTGGTGTAGGTGTCCTGGAGGGCAGGTAGTTTGCCCCCGGTGATGCGTTGTGCAGACCTCACTACCCTCTGGAGAGCCTTACGGTTGAGGGCGGTGCAGTTGCCATACCAGGCATACAGCCCGCCAGGATGCTCTCGATTGTGCATCTGTAGAAGTTTGTGAGTGCTTTTGGTGACAAGCCAAATTTCTTCAGCCTCCTGAGGTTGAAGAGGCGCTGCTGCGCCTTCTTCACGATGCTGTCTGTGTGAGTGGACCAATTCAGTTTGTCTGTGATGTGTATGCCGAGGAACTTAAAACTTGCTACCCTCTCCACTATGATGACGGATGTGAGTGCTACGGGGCGGTAGTCGTTTAGCTCAGTTACCTTAGCTTTCTTGGGAACAGGAACAATGGTGGCCCTCTTGAAGCATGTGGGAACAGCAGACTGGTATAGGGATTGATTGAATATGTCCGTAAACACACCGGCCAGCTGGTCTGCGCATGCTCTGAGGGCGCGGCTGGGGATGCCGTCTGGGCCTGCAGCCTTGCGAGGGTTAACACGTTTAAATGTCTTACTCACCTCGGCTGCAGTGAAGGAGAGACCGCATGTTTTCGTTGCAGGCCGTGTCAGTGGCACTGTATTGTCCTCAAAGCGGGCAAAAAAGTTATTTAGTCTGCCTGGGAGCAAGACATCCTGGTCCGTGACTGGGCTGGATTTCTTCCTGTAGTCCGTGATTGACTGTAGACCCTGCCACATGCCTCTTGTGTCTGAGCCGTTGAATTGAGATTCTACTTTGTCTCTGTACTGGCGCTTAGCTTGTTTGATAGCCTTGCGGAGGGAATAGCTGCACTGTTTGTATTCGGTCATGTTACCAGACACCTTGCCCTGATTAAAAGCAGTGGTTCGCGCTTTCAGTTCCACACGAATGCTGCCATCAATCCACGGTTTCTGGTTAGGGAATGTTTTAATCGTTGCTATGGGAACGACATCTTCAACGCACGTTCTAATGAACTCGCACACCGAATCAGCGTATTCGTCAATGTTGTTATCTGACGCAATACGAAACATCTCCCAGTCCACGTGATGGAAGCAGTCTTGGAGTGTGGAGTCAGCTTGGTCGGACCAGCGTTGGACAGACCTCAGCGTGGGAGCCTCTTGTTTTAGTTTCTGTCTGTAGGCAGGGATCAACAAAATGGAGTCGTGGTCAGCTTTTCCGAAAGGGGGGCGGGGCAGGGCCTTATATGCGTCGCGGAAGTTAGAGTAACAATGATCCAAGGTCTTTCCTCCCCTGGTTGCGCAATCAATATGCTGATAAAATTTGGGGAGTCTTGTTTTCAGATTAGCCTTGTTAAAATCCCCAGCTACAATGAATGCAGCCTCCGGATAAATCGTTTCCAGTTTTCAGAGAGTTAAATAAAGTTCGTTCAGAGCCATCGATGTGTCTGCTTGGGGGGGGATATATACGGCTGTGATTATAATCGAAGAGAATTCTCTTGGTAGATAATGCGGTCTACATTTGATTGTGAGGAATTCTAAATCAGGTGAACAGAAGGATTTGAGTTCCTGTATGTTTCTTTCATCACACCATGTCACGTTGGCCATGAGGCATACGCCCCCGCCCCTCTTCTTACCAGAAAGATGTTTGTTTCTGTCAGCGCGATGAGTGGAGAAACCCGTTGTCTGCACCGCTTCGGATAGAGTCTCTCCAGTGAGCCATGTTTCAGTGAAGCAAAGGAAGTTACAGTCTCTGATGTCCCTCTGGAATGCTACCCTTGCTCGGATTTCATCAACCTTGTTGTCAAGAGACTGGACATTGGCAAGAAGAATGCTAGGGAGTGGTGCACGGTGTGCCCGTCTCCGGAGTCTGACCAGAAGACCGCCTCGTTTCCCTCTCTTTCGGAGTCGTTTTTTTGGGTCGCTGCATAGGATCCACTCAGTTGTCCTGTTTGTAAGGCAGAACACAGGGTCCGCGTCGCGAAAAACATATTCTTGGTCGTACTGATGGTGAGTTGACGCTGATCTTATATTCAGTAGTTCTTCTCGACTGTATGTAATGAAACCTAAGATGACCTGGGGTACTAATGTAAGAAATAACACGTAAAAAAACAAAAAACTGCATAGTTTCCTAGGAACGCGAAGCGAGGCGGCCATCTCTGTCGGCGCCGGAAGTAATAATGACAAACTTAAGGTCTTTACAGAAAATATAATGGAAGTCGCACACTATTCTCTCCTTGCAGGGATTCTGATGAAGACTTCAACAATTCAAGGTGTGCAACGGTGATTTTTATTTTACAAATGTATCCTTGTTTGGTCAGGGTATGTTCTTTTTTTGATTTATTCTTTATAATACGGTCTTGTTATTACCCGAAGTGACCAACCTCAGCATGTTAATTCAATATAAATTACCCCTATATGTAGGAATCAAACTGGCAACTCGGGTATTGTTAACACCTTCCAGTGGCAAGTGTGTGTGATGTTGAAGCATCTATTTGACTGCTTTCTAGGTGTATTTGATGTGAGTCATGACCTGTTTTGACAAGTTCTCCTTGACACAGTAATATGTATATGATCATTGACGAAGGTGTCTCACTAAAGAGTTTTGGAAACCCTTTAAGTCCTGTTCACACTGCACTTCAATCACAGAGCTCCAATGTCATCTAATTTGAATATTCTACTCCAAAAAGTGACCGCTGGGTTTCCGTTAGCCCAGGGTTAACACATGCTTGTGTAAAAACAGCGTAAGCTAGGGTAAAGGATAGCCATGGGCCAAGAACATGCAGTGTGAAAAGCCCTTTTGAGTGGTAGAAGAAAAATGGATGGGTAGACGGTAGATCTATGGTAGATAATAGATGGGTAGATGGTGCTAAAGTACCTGACACCCCAGAGATGCCCGCAGGAAGTTGAGAACGGAGGGAGAGATGGGCGCTGCTCCCGTCACCATCACTCGCACACGTCCCCCCAACGACTCCTGCAGAGAACCGACACGACACGTTCTAGATTGTAGAGCATTCTGTAACATAACAACCTCCCAATTCACAGCCCCTGCAGTGGAACATTCTTATTCTCCCCTGTTGCCTTTTTAGGCACAGTAGCCTCCAAGGATTGTTGGCACAACATTGGCAATAGCATTGTTGACCTCCTTGAACACGATGACTCACTCCTACTTGGAGAGTACAATACCTGAACTTTGTGGAAGATGAGCTTGTCCCATATACTGTCTTTTCTGATGACACCCTCCTTAACTTCGGCAAGCTTTCTGTCAATGGCAAAATTCAGGAGCCATTTTTTGAAGGGGGTCTGGGCTCCACTTTGGACCTACAGTAGAAAGAGAAAGGATACTCATTTTGGTCTCATATTATATAGATAGTCCTCTTTGGTATTTATTTGGATCCCCGTTAGCTTATTCAAAAGCAGCCGCTAATCTTCCTGGGGTCCACATGAAACATGACATAATACAGAACATTAATAGTCAAGAACAGCTCAAGGACAGAACTACATCAATTTTGAATGGTCTGTAGATGTTCAAACTATCCATTACAGCTCTCAACTATAACTCTGTAACTGTAACTCTGTAACTCTAACTCTATTGACACGCAACAATTTGCTGTGGGTAAGGTTTACGTAAAGCGCTGAGATTAGTGGTGGGGTTAGTGTACAGTATGAGTGCACACTTCAGGAGAAGGACCGCAGACTAATAACTCACTTTGTCATATACGCGGTTCAGAAGTCGCGGCACCACAGGGAAGACGGTGGGCTGCAGGTTCTTCATGTCGTCTGGCAGTAGTTTAATGTCTCCCTGAAAGAATCCAACCCTGGCCCCAGCACCGTACAGCACTGTCTGGGAGAGAACACAAGCACTTCTAGACTAGCACCCATCAGCCTCAATACTCAACTCAGTGAACTCAATGTCCTCTGCTCCCATAGGTGAAAAATGTAAGAGATAAATGTCACTTGTCAATAGAAAACTTTTTTTTTTGTAACAAGAAAGAATAATTTGTTCCTCATTGACTTGCCTGGATAAAATACTAAATAAATACATTGTAAAAAGTAACTATTTGTCATAAAGTATTTGTCATGGATTCCATGCTAAAGCTGGAGGTACTCAAAGATAATGTTGAGTTAATGCAAAAACATTCAATACCAGTTTGCAGTTAGACTGTGAACTCACCTGTACAACCCTCTCAAACATGTGTGCCAGAGGCAGGAAGGAGATGGACACATCCTGAGTAGTGGGAACCACGGAAATCTGTGAGGGACACAAATTGATTCAGAAGGTTATGATTACAAGACTACAAATCTCGACAATCCAGAACCAAATCCCATGTGAATGCTTGCCTCTCTTTTTTCCATTCACAAGAAGCTACATTATTATATGATCTCTCTCTTTCTCTTTTTCTCCCACACACATATGCAATTTTGTTCAGTATAAAATATTTTCCTATCTTACTTTCCCCTAACCCTACCACCCCTCCCGTAATTTAAGTAAACTAATTGACAACAACATTTAGGATTCTACTTCCAGTTTATACATACTATATATATTTTACGGACACAGTATATTTTACAATAGTTATGTTTTGTTTGTTTTTAGTCCCATCCTTCAGCTACCCTCAACCCCTCCCATCTATCTCTGAACACCATCCAGTTTTGACTTCTATTTGCAATATATTTGTCAACTGTGCTGTGATGTTTTACAAAAGTTCTGAACCTTTCTATTCTCATAGTTTCTACAGATTGTAAATATATATATGTTTTTTTGTTAAGAGTATTATTATATTATTAACCTATTAACTATGCCTTTCAAATCCCCCAGCAGTGCTATTTGCAGAGTTAGCTTGAGGTAAATGTTGCAATTCTTCAGCCATTCCTGAATCTGCCACCAAAAACAAGCTACATATGGACAGTACCAACTTGAATGATCGAATGATTCTGTCTCTTCGCAGCAAAATTTGCAGAGCTGGGATGGTTATATCCCCAATATATAACATTCTATTGGTTGCAAGAATTTTTGTTTTGTGTATCAGTTCATAAACCATGTGCCATGGAATCGATACATTGAAAATCTCTTCCCAACTATTTTGCAATCTGTATGGCACAGCTGTCCATTTTTGGTCCTTAAATTAAACTGGTATACTTTTTTATTTGTCACAATTTTCTTTAACCAATTGTGTTCTTTAATGTAGGGCCAACAGACAAGTTCCTGACTTTCCCCCCCTCCACTTGCCTCTTCAACTTTTGTGCAAATGCTGCAAGTAGTTGGTTGTAATTTTGGGTAGAGCAGACATTTCCATATATTTTGTTAGCTGCATGTGTAACATAACTCCACCAGTCCTATTAATGATATAATTTACAAAGATAATACAGAATAAAAAATAAAAATATGTTTTATTGACGTTCTTCTTTTAGCAATTAGTATATTTGAGTTGAACCATAATATTTGTTGTAATACTTGTTCTGTCTTTTCTGATGGATTAAACTGAAATTGCGACAAACTTTCTATGGTTTGTTTTTAAAATAGCATTATATAAATAGGCCCGTTTATCTGAATTGCCGTTCCAAATAAAATGTTCTATTTTTTTGCTCAAATAATTGAAAAAACAAGCCGTTGGGTGTAGGCAAGGCCATAAGCAAATAGGTAAACTGGGATATGACTAAAGAGTTAATCAGGGTGTTTTTTTCCACAAATAGACAGGATCTTACTATAATGGAAAGGAAAAGACCTATCTATTTTTGCTAATTTTCTATTAAAATGTATTGTATTGAGATAATTTCTCTCTTCTGAGTATGTCCACTTCACCTTCAGACCATTTTATTGGTAAACTACATGGTAATGTAACAGTTGTGTTTTTTAGTGATCCAATATGTCATATAGTACATAATTTGGTTGTAATCCAGAGAGGTTAGAGAAAGTATCTAGATCCTCTATGAGGCTGTGGAGGGATCCAAATTGTGGATTTAAAAGAAAACATGAATCATCAGCGTACAATGACAGCTTTGTTTTTAAGCCCTGGATTTGTAGCCCCTTGATATTATTGCTAGATCTGATTTTAATAATCAACCTTGTTTTGAGTGAGAAAGTTACAGACACACAAATATCAAAGAGATGCTAACCTCTCACCATGACAATAACAGGGGTTGTAAGCATTTCTTTTGGGGGGGAATAAAACTTTTGTGCAAAAAGTGCTGTTATTTCTAAACTGTTCACTCAATATGGATGAAAATAACCTCAAATTAAAGCTGACAGTCTGCACTTTAAACTCATAGACATTGTATCATTTCAAATCCAGTGCTGATGTACAGGGCCAAAATAACAACAACATGTGTCACAGTCCCAATACTTTTGGAGCTCACTGTATATGTTATTGAATTACTTTTTGGGATTCTAGATGTTATTCTATGGGTAAGATAACATTCCTACAGGGTAAAACCTGGACCTAGGCAGTGTTTATATGTCAGTTCCTGATGGAGTATGCATACCTCAAAGGTTTTAATTACACCTGCTGCATCTGAGACCACATTTTCATGAGTCAGCATGGCTCCCTTAGGGTCACCTGAAACCAATAACTAATATTTGGAGGGTGTTCACATGATATACAAGAGAGAGAGAGAGAGACACACACACACACACACACACACACACACACACACACACACACACACTAAAGTACAGTATGGTCAACCTGTAGTTCCACTGGTAAAACATATGATGCTGAGGTCCTCTGGCTTTGGTGGCTGTAGGGGAAGCAAAAACACACATTTATTGTAGTATTTCTACATACAATGTTGGCAGAAAATAACTATTTTGAAATCAAAAGCAGGTGGCTTAAATACAGCTAAATATTTCAAAGATTTTTTTTTTAGACTGGATAAAAAATATACAAGTAACATATTGTATGAATTTGACTTACAACTGGCTTGTGTAGATGGTCCTTCCCCAGAGCCTAGAAAATATTTAGGATTCAATTGATTTATCTAAAACAGTTTTTCGGCAATGTTTGAAAAGAGGACAGCATTTGCTCTACATTGGGCATGGCCACTGAAATACTAGGGACTAATACTTGCTTAACTACCCTTTAGCATTGTTTACCAAACCTCTTCTTGAGTACTCCCAGACAGTTCCACAAATTGTATGCATTTCAGCATTGTCTTGCATTGCACTGGTATAAGACTATGGAATTTCAGTACAAGCACACTTGATTCAACTCGTCAACTAATAACCATGCACTTCATTAGTTGAGGTGTGCTTTAACTGGAATAGGTCAAATAAGAGGAACTGAGTAGAAGGACGTGAGGAGGGATTTGCGAAACACTGCCCTAGAGAGTAGCGATTACCACTATAACTTTCTTGACCCATTACAGTTGGGACCTCATTAAGAAAATACAGGATTAGAGATAAGACAGCTTAAGTTGGCAATGTAAGTCCTGCAGTATTATCCCCCAAATGGTTGTTAGGATCAGCTTTACATTCCCAACTCCTATCTATGATTAAGGTCAATTTGTTCTCTGAGCATGGGTAAAATACAGCTGGACTTATCATAGACCCTTGAGGAACCCCTCGGGAGAAACAAAAAATAATAATAATAAAAACTCTGTAGGAAAAAAGTCAGTTCTGAGTTTGAAGCCTCAGTCACTGTCAGAGCCAGAGCCGTGGTTGGAGGCACCTGATGAAGACCCCAAGGGTCGAAAAGCTTCGAAGCATAGATTAAAGTGTGCAATCTTTCTTTCTTTACTTGACAAATATTTTGTTCCCCAGCACCTGCTCAATGCCAATGTGTGTAAATGTTTATTTTCTTATACATCCCTATATACTGTCATACAGTGCAGTACCTCCACTTCCTTCAGGGACAGAATGTCCACCCCACACTTTGCGCCCCGTGCGGTCAGCTCGGTGTCAAAGGCATCCATGAGGATAATGGTTTTGAGCTCAGGCGTCTCTCCCTTCTCACAGTTTTCCAGCAGTGTCTCGGCTTTGTTCTGTTTGTCACACAGCACTGTGGAGATGTCCGCTGAAATCACAAACAATCAGTTGAAAATGTGGCAGCTGGAACATGTATGTACAGTGGGTATCATAAGTATTCAGCCCCCTTGGATGTTTATACATTTTGTTGCATTACAAAGTGGGATTGAAATTAATTAAATGATAATTTTTTTGTCATTGACATATACAAAACACTATCTAATGTCAAAAATTATAATAAAAATAAAACACTAATATAGCTTGATTAGTATATTCATCCCCTGGGTTAATATACTGTTGTTAGAAACACTGTTGGTAGCAACTCCAGTGTAGATGTGGCCTTGCATTATAGGTTATTGTCCTACTCAAAGGTGAATTCCTCTCCCAGTATCTGGTGTAAAGCAGTCTGAAGCAAGTTTTCCTCTAGGATTTTGCCTGTGCTTAGCTAAATCCCATTTAGTTTCATCCTGAAAAACTCCCCAGTTTTTGCCAATGTCAAGCATACCCATACCATGATGCAGCCACCACTATTCTTGAAAATATGGAGAGATTTGTATTGGATTTGCCCAAAACATTTTGTATTCAGGACAAAGTTTAGGTCCAAAAGGCTTCTTAACAGCTTCTACCCTCAAGCCATAAGATTCCTGAACAGCTAATCAAATGGCTACCTGGACTTTTTGCATTGTCCACCCCGCTGCTGCTACTCTCTGTTTATTATCCATGCATGGTCAATTTACCTCTACCTACATGTGCATATTACCTCAATTACAGTGACTAACCTGTGTCCCCGCAGATTGACTCTGTACCGGTACCCCCTGTATATAGCTTCGTTACTGTTATTTTATTGTTGCTCCTTAATTATTTGTTATTTTCTATTTAAAAAAAAAAAAAAAAAAAGTTTTTACTTCAGTTTATTTTAGTAAATACTTTAACACTTATTTTTCTTAGAATTGCATTGTTGGTTAAGGGCTTGTAAGTAAGTGTAACATGTGTGCTGAGAGTCAGGAAGCAAGTTCAGGGAGTGAGTGTTTTAATAAATAAACGTAACATAATACCAAACACGAGCAATGCACAGACATGACACTGGAACAGAAACAATAATGCCTGGGGGAGGAACCAAAGGGAGTGACATATATAGGAAAGGTAGTCAGGGAGGTGATGGAGTTCAGGTGAGTCTGATGACGCGCAGGTGCGTGTAACGATGGTGACAGGTGTGCTCCATAATGAGCAGCCTGGTGACCTAAAGGCCGTACATGACAGTAAGCATTTAACTGTAAGGTCTACTACACCTGTCGTATTCGGCGCATGTGACAAATACAATTTGATTTGATATTTAATGTCTGCTTTTTATTTCATTTTTACCCATCTACCAATAGGTGTCGTTCTTTGTGAGGATTTGGGAAAACCTCCCTGGTCTTTGTGGTTGAATCTGTGTTAGAAATTCAGTGCTCGACTGAGGGACCTTGCAGATAATTGTATGTGTGGGGCATAACGAGGAGGTAGTCATTCACAAATCTTTGTGGTTGAATCTGTGTTAGAAATTCAGTGCTCGACTGAGGGACCCTGCAGATAATTGTATGTGTGGGGCATAAAGAGGAGGTAGTCATTCACAAATCATGTTAAACACTATTATTGCCCACAGAGGGAGTCCATGAAACTTATGTGACTTGTGTAGCATATTTTTACTTATTTAGACTTGCCACAATGAAGGGGTTGAATACTTATTGAATCAAGACATTTCAGCTTTTTTCTTTTTTCTTAATTTGTATACATGCCTGCATGTATGTATTCATACTGGGTTGCAACAGGTCCATGGATCTTGATTTTGCCAAATGTGGCACAACCCTTTTGCCACATTCTTTATAGCATTACATTTGTTTATAAATGATTTCTAAAGCGTCTATGTGAGAGTTATAAAGGGTTTATGAAGGCTTGCACTATACTAGCAGTGGCATAGAGGGGAGGAGGTGGAGTTAACAAGTGAGAGAGGAAAAATAAGAAGAAGATTAGTCAAGGTAAAATATAGTGGACTTGGGAACAAGCCTTGTGGAACCCCTAGGGAATGACAGGCCTAAACCTGTCCTCATTAACACTGTTAATGAAGTGCAGTACATGGTGGAGAAGGCCCAATTACCTTTCTTAATAATGAACTCCAGTGCCTCATGTCCCAGGGTGTCGTACAGGGGCACCGCCACCATGGAATAGGTGTAGCAGGCCAGCTCACTGATAATCCACTGGACCAAAGAACAAGCAGGGAGCAATAATAAGCCGTAAAGGATCAATGTTCAATGGATCAACACTCATGTGCACAGCTCATGTCTTGCCCATTTCTTTTTTTGTTGTTTAAAAATAAAATGTTACCCCGTTTTCTCCCCAATTTCGTGGTATCCAATTGTTTTAGTAGCTACTATCTTGTCTCATCGCTACAACTCACGTACGGGCTCGGGAAGGTTGAAAGTCATGCGTCCTCCGATACACAACCCAACCTGCTTCTTAACACAGCGCCATCCAACCCGGAAGCCAGCCGGCCTGTGTCGGAGGAAAACACCGTGCACCTGGCAATGTTGGTTAGCGCGCACTGCGCCCGGCCCGCCACAGGAGTTGCTGGTGCGGGATGAGACAAGGATATCCCTACCGGCCAACCCCTCCCTAACCCAGACAATGCTAGGCCAATTGTGCGTTGCCCCACGGACCTCCCGGTCGCGGCCGGTTACGACAGAGGCTGGGCGCGAACCCAGAGTCTCTGGTGGCACAGCTGGCACTGCAATACAGCGCCCTTAACAACTGCACCACCAGGGAGGCATTGTCTTGCCTATTTCAGATTTTTCAAACAGTTCAATAACTGCAACTTCTGTATGCATCAATATGACAGTGAGAGATGAAATATACTCAACCTACAAAAAATGTCTCACCTCTGGTCTGTTCTGAGCAAAGATACCAATGAAGGTATCAGGGGTCGGCTTCAGGCCCCTGTGGATCAGCCCTGACCCAAGGTGCTCAGCCCGATTGGACACCTGCGGTGGAAGGCATTACATTAAAGGTCAAAGTCAAGGATGTTACGGTGTCTTTACACACAGAGCTTGATCAAATGCACGAAGAATGCACTACGCATCCGTCTGTCCATCAAAAGTTCTAATTACGGACAAGTCACTGTCATGACTACCTCTGATAAAGCAATAACCCAGATAAGCGCTACAAATGAACGTATGTATTATTAACATTAACATATGTAGCCTAAAAAACAAGGTTAATGAAAACGATAACTTGCTAGAAACAGAATGCATTCATATACTGGCTCTCTCTGAAATTCAGTTGGATAATTATTTTGATGATACAGTGGTAGCAATATATGGTTATAACATCAACAGTTGAGACAGGGATGCCAATGGGGGAGGTGTTGCTGTTTATATTCAGTCATATTCCTGGAAAGCTGAGAGAGGATTTAATGTCAAATGCTGTTGAAGTAATATGGCTACAGATTGGTTCACCTAAAGCCTATACTTGTGGGAAGTTGCTATAGACCACCAAGTGCTAACAGTCAGTATTTGGATAATATGTGTGAAATGCTTGAAAATGTATGTGATATCAACAGAGACGTGTACTTTCTGGGTGACAAATATTGACTGGCTTTCATCAAGCTGTCTACTCAAGACAGCTTCAAACTGTAACCAGTGCCTCCAACCTGGTTCAGGTTATTCATCAATCTACCAGGGTATTTACAAACAGCACAGTAATGAAATCATCCACATATATTAATCACATCTTTACCAATGCTGCAAAAATGTGCTCTACAGCAGTATCCACATCCTTTAGATGTTGTGATCATAATATTGTAGCCATATCTAGGCTACAATAAAAATGAAATAGAAAAAATGTCCAAAGGATGGGCCTAATATAGTGTACAGTGAGGCAAAAAAGTATTTAGTCAGCCACCAATTGTGCAAGTTCTCCCACTTAAAAAGATGAGAGAGGCCTGTAATTTTCATCATAGGTACACTTCAACTATGACAGACAAAATTAGAAAAAAAATCCAGAAAATCACATTGTCAGATTTTCAATGAATTTATTTGCAAATTATGGTGGAAAATAAGTATTTGGTCAATAACAAATGTTTCTCTCAATACTTTGTTATATACCCTTTGTTAGCAATGACAGAGGTCAAACGTTTTCTGTAAGTCTTCACGAGGTTTTCACACACTGTTGCTGGTATTTTGGCCCATTCCTCCATGCAGATATCCTCTAGAGCAGTGATGTTTTGGGGCTGTTGCTGGGCAACACGGACTTTCAACTCCCTCCAAAGATTTTCTATGGGGTTGAGATCTGGAGACTGGCTAGGCCACTCCAGGACCTTGAAATGCTTCTTACGAAGCCACTCCTTCGTTGCCCGGGCAGTGTGTTGGGGATCATTGTCATGCTGAAGGAGGTTTTCACTCAAAATCTCACGATGCATGGCCCCATTCATTCTTTCCTTTACACGGATCAGTCGTCCTGGTCCCTTTGCAGAAAAACAGCCCCAAAGCATGATGTTTCCACCCTCATGCTTCACAGTAGGTATGGTGTTCTTTGGATGCAACTCAGCATTCTTTGTCCTCCAAACACGACAAGTTGAGTTTTTACCAAAAAGTTATATTTTGGTTTCATCTGACCATATGACATTCTCCCAATCTTCTTCTGGATCATCCAAATGCTCTCTAGCAAACTTCAGATGGGCCTGGACATGTACTGGCTTAAGCAGGGGGACACGTCTGGAACTGCAGGATTTGAGTCCCTGGCGGCGTAGTGTGTTACTGATGGTAGGCTTTGTTACTTTGATCCCAGCTCTCTGCAGGTCATTAACTAGGTCCCCCAGTGTGGTTCTGGGATTTTTTCTGGGATCACCGTTCTTGTGATAATTTTGACCCCACGGGGTGAGATCTTGCGTGGAGCCCCAGATCGAGGGAGATTATCAGTGGTCTTGTATGTCTTCCATTTCCTAATAATTGCTCCCACAGTTGATTTCTTCAAACCAAGCTGCTTAGCTATTGCAGATTTAGTCTTCCCAGCCTGGTGCAGGTCTACAATTTTGTTTCTGGTGTCCTTTGACAGCTCTTTGGTCTTGGCCATAGTGGAGTTTGGAGTGTGACTGTTTGAGGTTGTGGACAGGTGTCTTTTATACTGATAACAAGTTCAAACAGGTGCCATTAATACAGGTAACGAGTGGAGGACAGAGGAGCCTCTTAAAGAAGGTCTGTGAGAGCCAGAATTCTTGCTTGTTTGTAGGTGACTAAATACTTTTTTCCCCCACTGTATAAGAGATCATACAAGAGGTTTTGTACTGATTCCTTTGTTGAAGATGCTGCACTTAACACATTTATGAAATTGCTTATTCCAGTTACTAATAAGCGTGTACCCATTAAGAAAATTACTGTAAAAACTGTTAAATCCCGGGTGGATCGATGAGGAATTACAAATTTTTGAAGTTGAGTGGGATGAGGCAAAATGAATGGCAAATCAGTCTGGCTGCACAGCTGATCGTTGAACATGCTGTAAATTGAAAAATCATGTGACTAAACTAAGCAAAAAGAAGAAACAAAGATTGATTATATAAAGAATGATTGTAAAAACGTTTTGTAGCACCTTAAATTACATTTTGGCCAAGAAAGGCAACCTCAGCTCCATCCTTTATTGAATCAGATGGTTCATTCATCACAAAACCCAATGACATTGGCAACTACTTTAATGATTTTTTTCATTGACAAGATTTGCAAATTTAGGCATGACTTGCCAATAACAAACTCTGAACCTATACATCCATTCATAATTGACCGAATTATGAAAGACAAGCACTGTAGTTTTTAATTCTGTAAAGTGAGTGTGGAAGAGGTGAAGAAATTATATTGTTGTCTATCAACAATGACAAGCCACCTGGGTCTCACAACTTGGATGGAAAAGTACTGAGAATGATAGCGGACTATATTGCCACTCCTATCTCTTCAATCTAAGCCTACAGGAAAGTGTGTGCCCTCAGGCCTGGAAGGAAACAAAGAAGTCGGGAAACGCACAGTACAACACAGAACCATGACTACATATAACTCTATTCCACATCAAGTAACTCATGCATGCAGTAAAATCAGGTTTAAAAAAACATACATCTACACTTCATGGAACAAAGCAGACTGAAGAGACACACACAGGTTCACACGCATACGCAAACACGCTAGCACACGCTCTCTACAAAGTTTGGGGCCACCAGTTGAGGACTTGTGAGGCATCTGTTTCTCAAACTAGACACTCTAATGTACTTGTCTTCTTGCTCAGTTGTGCGCTGGTGGGCCTCCCACTCCTCTTTCTATTCTGGTTAGAGCCAGTATGCACTGTTCTGTGAAGGGAGTAGTACACAGCATTGTACCAGATCTTCAGTTTCTTGGCAATTTCTCACATGGAATAGCCTTAATTTCTCAGAACAAGAATAGACTGACGAGTTTTAGAAGAAAGTGCTTTATTTCTAGCCATTTTGAGCCTGTAATATAACCCACAAATGCTGATGCTCCAGATACTCAACTAGTCTAAAGGCCAGTTTAATTGCTGCTTTAATCAGCACAATAGTGCTGTGCTAACATAATTGCAAAAGGGTTTTCTAATGATCAACTAGCCTTTTAAAATCATAAACTTTGATTAGCTTACACAACGTGCTATTGGAACACAGGAGTGATGGTTGCTGATAATGGGCCTCTGTACACCTATGTAGATATTCCATAACAAATCTGCCGTTTCCAACTACAATAGTCATTTACAACATTAACAATGTCTACACTGTATTTCTGATCAATTTGTTGTTATTTTAATGGACCAAAAAAATGGCTTTTCTTTAAAAAACAAGGAAGTTTCTAAGTGACCCCAAACTTTTGAACGGTAGTGTACATTGTAATATTGTTGTATGGTGGTATTATAAATGTTGTATTGTAGATATGTAGTGGCGTAATAATGTTATATGATGTAAGGTTTTTTGTGTGATGTAAGTGCCTTAATGTGTTAGGATAGGACCTAACACATTGGGATACCAAATAAATACACATACAAACACAAATTAATGTAAAAGCATGAACCACTTAGAAAAGCCATTTTCAATATTTTTTCCAAAATGTTGTATACAAAATATTTTCTGAATTCAGACCCAGAGAAACGCTGGCCTATGTAAGTAATATCAGTGATAGTGTCATACCTGTTTGTATTTCAGCCACTGGTACGGTTGCCCTGGTTTCCTGTAGCCTAGACAGGGTCCATTACCTGTAAAGGAGACATGGATTTGATCTCCTCATTATGATAACCACACAATCTCACTGACCTTGCTACGCTCAGTCAGACATGAATACTACTATGTATTCTAATGTTGATTCCAAAAACCTCTCTCTTATTCTTAGTGCAGACACAAGATATATGTGACAGAAGGAGATATGGTGGTGACCTGAGACTTGTAGTCCCCTCTGGAAAACTTCGTACAGTGTTCTGGCGTCGTCATGAAAATACGACATCAGGTTGTCATCTTCCTGCAGGGCACTTTTCCTCGCTCCATCCTGGACATGAGGGAGAGCAATGACATATAAGGGAAGACACATTGAAAAGCAATGAGGAAAATTGCAATTGGAATCTGTTTATGACTTCCTGATTTGACTGAATTTAAATGGAATTGACCCTCAACCATGTGATCCAATCCTCTCAGATACAGGAGTGCCTAGGGTGTAGGTAGAGGCTAGGGGTCAATTTAGAATTCAGCCGGAGAGTGTCCTTACCTTGACTCCTACGGTCTGGCAGTTGAGGTCTGCAGGCATAGTGAGGGGTTTAGGCCTGGTGTTGAGGTAGACCAGGGCAGCCCCCATCAAGGCAAACAGGGAGACGATGGCCGAGGTGGGCAGAGGGCTAAACAGGAAGTTGAGGAGGAAGTCCATGTTCAAATCTGACGAGAGAAAGGAAGTGCTGTTACCAATACACAATATTAACACTATAACTTGTATACACTTATATTGGCGGTAGGTAGCCTAGCGGTTAAGAGCGTCGGGCCACTAACTGAAATATTGTGGTTTCGAATCGAATCAATGTGTCCAAATAAATGGGGATACTGTCACGTTCACTGTCTTCAAACTCCCCGTCATAGATGAGCCAAGGCGCAGCGTGTATGTAATTCCACATCTTTAATGACGTGAAACCTTCACATAAAAACAGGTAAACAGAAACTGAACTTGACGCAACGCACACAAACACACACAGAAAATAAATAATTACCCACAACATAGGTGGGAAAAAGGCTGCCTAAGTATGATTCCCAATCAGAGACAACGATAGACAGCTGCCTCTGATTGGGAACCACACTCGGCCAAACACAAAGAAATAGAAAACATAGAATGCCCACCCAAATCACACCCTGACTTAACCAAATAGAGAAATAAAACGGCTCTCTAAGGGCAGGGCGTGACAGTACCCCCCCCCCCCCCCCCCCCAAATGTGCGGACTCAGGCCTGACTATAGGGGAGGGTGGGCATCTATCCTCGGTGGCGGCTCTGGTTCGGGACGTAGCCCCCGCTCCGCACGCTGTTCCCTCCGCTTCCGTGGAACCGGACTGTGGATCGTCGACGGAGACTCCGGACCGCAGATCGTCGGAGGAGGAACCGGACTAGGGACCGTTGCCGGAGGCTCCGTGCCCTGGATTATCACTGGAGGCTCCGTGCCCTGGATTATCACTGGAGGCTTCGTGCCATGGATCACTACTACAGGCTCCGGGCCATGGATCATCACTGGAGGCTTCGTGCCATGGATCATCACTGGAGGTTCCGGGCCATGGATCATCACTGGAGGCTCCGAGCCATGGATCATCACTGGAGGCTTCATACGTGGAGCCGGAACAGGTCTCTCCGGACTGAGGAGACGTACTGGAAGCCTGGTGCGCGGAGCTGCCACAGGGCTTACCAGGCTGGGGAGACATACTGGAGACCTGGTACGTGGATCCGGAACAGATCTCACCGGACTGGGGAGATGCACTGGAAGCCTGGTGCGTGGAGCAGGCACTGGGACGTGGAGGCGCACTGGAGGTCTCAAGCGTAGAGCTGACACAACCCATCCTGGCTGGATGCCCACTTCCGCCCGGAAAATGCGGGGCGCTGGCACAGAGTGCACCGGCCTGTGAATGCTCACTGGAGACACCGTGCGCATCACCGCATAATACAGTGCCTGACCAGTCACACGGGGCTGCCTCTCGTGCTTGCTTCGTTGAGCTTACTCCTCGTATCGTCGCCGTTACGCTTTCGCTGTCTCTATCTCCTCCTTCGGGCGGCGATACTCCCCGGCCCTTGTCCAGAGTCCTGCTCCCTCCAAGATTTCCTCCCAGGTCCAGTCCTCCTGACCACGCTGCTTGGTCCGTTGGTGGTGGGATCTTCTGTAACGTTCGTCGTTAAGGGTAGACCAAGGCGCAGCGTGATTTGAGTTCATCATATTTTATTGAAATGTGAACCAGCAACAAAAAAAAAAACAATACAACAAACGAAAAGCTTTGTCTTGCAAAAATACATGCAACCAAACAAAGACAAGATCCCACAACTGAAGGTGGGAAAAAGGGCTGCCTAAGTATGATTCCCAATCAGAGACAACGATAGACAGCTGCCTCTGATTGGGAATCATACTAGGCCAACAAGGAAAAAGAAAACATAGATATACAAAACTAGAGTACCCACCCTAGTCACACCCTGACCTAACGAAAATATAGAGAATAAACAAGGATTTCTAAGGTCAGATTGTGACAGATACTTAATAAATACACATACAAACACATACAAAAAGCGAAGGCACTTAACCCTAATAGCTCCTGTCTGCTAAATGACTCAAATGTACACATTGTATTGTCTAGCTGAGATATGTAGTGATTTCATTGGAATATGACACATTTATTTTGTGCAGGGTATATGTACATGTATTACATAATGTATGATGTTCAGTACCAGTCAAAAGTTTGGACACACCTACTCATTCAAGAGTTTCTTTATTTTGACTATTTTCTACATTGTGGAATAATAGTGAAGACATCAAAACTATGAAATAACACATATGGACTCACGTAGTAACCAAAAAAGTGTTAAACATATCAAAATGTATTTTATATTTGAGATTATTCAAAGTAGCCACCCTTTGCCTTAATGATAGTTTTGCACACTCATGCCATTCTGTCAACCAGCTTCACCTGGAATGATTAGTTCCCACATATGCTGAGCACTTGTTGGCTGCTTTTCCTTCACTCTGCGGTCCAACTCATCCCAAACCATCTCAATTGGGTTGAGGTCGGGTGATTGTGGAGTCCAGGTCATCTGATGCAGAACTCCATCACTCTCCTTCTTGGTCAAATAGCCCTTACACAGCCTGGAGATGTGTTAGGTCATTGTCCTGTTGAAAAACAAATGATAATCCCACTAAACTCAAACCAGATTGGATGGCATATCGCTGCAGAATGCTGTGGTAGCCATGCTGGTTAAGTATGCCTTGAATTCTAAATAAATCACAGACAGTGCCACCAGCAAAGCACCATCACAGCTCCTCCTCCATGCTTCATGGTGGGAACCACACATGCGGAGATCATCTGTTCACCTACTCTGTGTCTCACAAAGACATCAAAAATATCAAATTTGGACTCATCAGACCAAAGGACAGATTTCCACCAGTCTAATGTCCATTGCCCATGCTTCTTGGCCCAAGCAAGTCTCTTCTTATTATTGGTGTCCTTTAGTAGTGGTTTCTTTGCAGCAATTCAACCATGAAGGCCTGATTCACACAGTCTCCTCTGAACAGTTGATGTTGAGTTGTGTCTGTTACTTGAACTCTGTGAAGCACTTATTTTGGATGCAATTTCTGAGGCTGGTAACTCTAATAAACATATCTTCTGCAGCAGAGGTAACTGGGTCTTCCTTTCCTGTGGTGGTCGTCATGAGAGCCAGTTTCATCATAGTGCTTGATGGTTTTTCCGATTGCACTTGAAGAAACGTAAAAAGTTCTTGAAATTTCAGCATTGACTGACCTTCATGTCTTAAAGTAATAATGGACTGTTGTTTCTTTTTGATTATTTGAGCTGTTCTTGACATAATATGGACTTGAACCAAATAGGGCTATCTTCTGTATACCACCCCTACCTTGTCACAACACAACTGATTGGCTCAAATGCCTTAAAAACCTCTTATGGATAGGGGAGACGCTAGCGTCTCAACTGGCCAATTGCCAGGGGAAATGCAGATCGCCAGATTCAAATAAAATGCTATAAAATTCAAACTTTCATTAAATCACACATGTAAGATACTCAATTAAAGCTACACTCGTTGTGAATCCGGCCATCATGTCAGATTTTAAAAATGCTTTTCGGTGAAAGCATAAGAAGCTATTATCTGATAGCCTGCACCCATCTGCACCAGCAGTAAACAAAGGAGCTAGCGTAGCAGGCGCTACACAAAACGCTGAAATAAAATATAAAATATGCATTACCTTTGACGAGCTTCTTTTGTTGGCACTCCAATATGTCCCATAAACATCACAATTGGTCCTTTTGTACGATTAATTCCGTCCATATATATCAAAAATGTCCATTTATAAAGCGCGTTTGATCCAGAAAAAAACAGCTTACAAAAACACAACGTCACTACAAAATATTTCAAAAGTTGCCTATAAACTTTGCCAAAATATTTAAAACTACTTTTGTAATACAACGTTCGGTATTTTTAAACGTTAATAATCGATCAAATTGTAGATGGGGCAATCTGTATTCAATACATGAACGAAAAGAAACCAGCTCTGCTTTTCACATCTTGCGCAACTCACAAAAGTGTCCCCAGTTCCGAGTTGGCCTACTTCTTCATAGAACAAAGGAATAACCTCAACCATATTCCAAAGACTGGCAACATCGTGTGGAAGCGATAGGAACTGAAAATTGGTTCCTATTAAATATCCAATGGCAAGGGGGGGGGGGGGGGGGAATCTGAACAGTTAGTCCTCTGGGTTTTGCCTGCTACATATGTTCTGTTATACTCACAGACATGATTCAAACAGTTTTAGAAACTTCAGAGTGTTTTCTATCCAAATCTATGAATAATATGCATATCTTATATTCTTGGCATGAGTAGCAGAAAGTTGAAATTGGGCACGCTATTTATCCAAATGTGAAAATTCTGCCCCCTAGCTTTAAGAGGTTTTAAATTAAGAAGGAAATAAATTAAACAAGGCACACCTGTTAATTGAAATGCATTCCAGGTGACTACCTCATGAAGCTGGTTGAGAGAATGACAAGAGTGGACAAAGCTGTCATCAAGGCAAAGGGTGGCTACTATGAAGAATCTCAAATATAAAATGTATTTTGATTTGTTTAAAACTTTTCTGGTTACTACAGGATTCCATATGTGTTATTTCATTGTTTTGATGTCTTCACTATAATTATACAATGTAGAAAATAGTACAAATAAAGAAAAACCCATGAATGAGTAGATGTGTCCACACTTTTGACTGGATCTGCATGTGTATGTGTTACCATTAAATGGGGTCAAAGTCAGTGTGTATTACTGTAGTGTTATCTGCAATGACTTTTGCCCCATATACATGTACTGTTAGAGTAATTCTCAATGTAGTGGTCTACTTGGTACATTGTAGAATGCTGTTTACCTAGGTTTACCCATTTCCGCCATCTCCTTCAATTCAATGCTTGCCTCTAACAATTCTCAATGCCAATATTTGTCTTTGACCTAGTGTGTGGGTGTGTTTGTGTGCACGCTTGTGTGTGTATTCAACACTGACTGTATTTCAGTAAGAGGAGAAACGAAGGAAGAATTTATCGATTTATGCTAACAGATTGGCCCTCTGAAACGCCTGCATAGGGAACAGTGAAAGACATTGATAAGACTTTATGGTCATCTACAGTCCAAAGTCAGAACTTCAAAGGCACTTGGGAGGTCGGACCCACTGGACGCATAAAGATTTTGATTTTGATAAGATTTTGATACTGTTGATAATACCATTGACCATATCTCCAGGAGTATACTCCCCCTCTTGAGATCAAATGTAGAGGGTGTACCACAGGGATCGATTTTTGGACCTTCAAATGTATATTCATGATCTGCCAAACGCATCTAAAATGCTTTCTCAGATTCTGTTACCTGATGATACGTGGATTTTCTATGTTTTCACATAGCATGCCATTTTTGTTTGACTCTATTTCCATCTATTCTCTCTCTCTCTATTTGGTCCTTTTACGCATACTACGATTGCATAATGCATCACTTGATATCACAGTTTTTCTTAATCTGACCATGGTCAAAATGGTGCATTGTGGTTAATACTATCCATCTGACATGCCGTTTATGCAAATAAAGGGGCAAATACAAAGACTCGATTAGCCCATCAACATCACTAGCCAATAAAGTACACCCAGTTTTTAACAGTTTTAACTGTGCAAAACCATAGTCAGGACTACATATATGTATACTCAAACAGTCTAAAACCATTTAGCTAGGCTAACTCTGCTAACATGTTTTCTTTAAACTTAGTTGAAGCATGTTGCAGTTGAAATCATCATACTGACAGCATATCAATACTTAGTCGAACATCTTTAGATCATCTGAGAGGGGTTATGCAAATAAAATGTTAACGACATGCTTGTTTGACCAATGTCAACAGTCTATCCCCTACACCTAACAAGCACACAAAACATGACATGAAGCACTGCCACCCTACCTGTCTTTCTCCCAGGTATCTTTCTCTGCCGTCCTTTACAATTTCACCGTCTGCTCTTTGGGGGCTCCACTCACTGATGACAGGTGTGTGTTTATGTGTGTGTCTGGGACCAAGCCTAGTCCACTGGTCTGCTTGCTGACACTCGGGCGAGTGAGGAAGTCATAACCAAAGCTCCAATAAAACTGAGCTGAAAGCAAGTGACCTTTGAACCTTGGCCACTATCTTTCAAACTGATAACTGAAAATGAGCAAAGACATCTACGTAAGGCGCTACAGAGGGTAGTGCGTACGGCCCAATACATCACAGGGGCCAAGCTTCCTACTATCCAGGACCTATATACTAGGCGATGTCAGAGGAAGGCTCAAAAAATTGTCAAAGACTCCAGTCACCCAAGTCAAAGACTGTTCTCTCTACCACCGCACAGAAAGCGGTACCGGAGTGCCAAGTCTAGGTCCCAAAGGCTCCTTAACAGCTTCAAACCCCAAACCATAAGACTGTTGAACAATTAATCAAATGACCACCTGGACTATTTGCATTGACACCACCCCCTTTGTTTTTACACTGCTGCTACTCGCTATTTATTATCTATGCATAGTCACTTTACTCTTACCTACGTGTACAAATTACCTTGACTAACCTGTACCCCCGCACATTGACTCGGTACTGGTACCCCCTGTACATAGCCTCATTATTGTTATTTTTTTTTTTTTTTTACTTTAGTTAATATTTTCTCAACTCTATTTTCTTAAAACTGCATTGTTGGTTAAGGGCTTGTTAGTAAGCATTTCACTGTAAGGTCTAATACCTGTTGTATTCGGCGCATGTGACAAATAAAAATGGATTTGATTTGATTTGAATTGGTCATTGGGTGAAAGGTTGTCATCTAGGTGCAGCTTCTAGCCAAGATCTTATCATCTGGCTCCTCTCCTTCTCATTCAATTTTTGGTACCATTGCTAATACATGTTATACAATATGTCGACATAATGTATAAAATATGCTTTCCAATAACAGATAACTTACTGGATTGGTCACTAGGTTAAAGGTTGCACAGGCTTCTAGCCAAGTTCTTATAATCTCCTCCTCACCTAACCTTTCCATACCAATATCTCAAATAACCCCAAAATCCATACCTTACTTAATACTCTGTATAGGCAACACGTGTCCTTATCGACTGGGGAAGCAAGATCATGTACATGTGTTATTCACTTGAAAAATACTTGATAATCTGTTGCGATTGAGCTTATTTTGACACGATACTGCACTGTCTATGTGTGTTGCATTTTTGACCTCAAAGGTCAAACTACTGTAAAATTTAATTTCATGATAAACTAACAACAATCATGTGATTTAGTATGACAATCTTTTGTATTTGGCCAAATTCTGGGGGTTTACCACATGGTGTAAGCATTCAATACACACACCCAGGCTACCTCTTTTGATTTAATTATTTATGCTAGCCAGACAGCAATGATGCTATCAATGCATAGCTAGCTATGCTAGGTGGATCAGGGTTTCTCCAGAAGGACACTAGAATGACTGAGGTTATGGTAGCATTGTTTTGTAATGCTAGCTTATCAGAAGATCCAAGACAATATGTTCACATATACAATGCCATCAAAAAGTATTCACACCCCTTGACTTTTTCCACATTTTGTTGTGTTACAAAGTGGGATTAAAATGTATTTAATTGTAATTTTTGGTCAACGATCTACACAGCTGCCAAAGGGGTAAATCTCTAATAGCTTTGCACACCTGGATTGTACAATTTTGGCCATTATTCTTTAAAAAATGGCTTCAAGCTCTGGCAAGTTGGTTGTTGATCATAGCTAGAAAGCCATTTTCAAGTCTTGGCATCCATTTTCAAGCCGATTTAAGTCAGAACTTTAACCAGGCCACTCAGGAACATTCAATGTCGCCTTGGTAAGCAACTCTAGTGTAGATTTACCCTTGTGTTTTAGGTTATTGTCCTGCTGAAAGATGAATTCGTATCCCAGTGTATGTTGGAAAGAAGACTGAACCAGGTTTTCCTCTAGGATTTTGCCTGTTCTTAGCTGTTTTCTGTTTATTTTTAGTCCTTGAAGATGACAAGCATACTCATAACATGATACAGCCACCACCATGATTGAAAATATGAAGAGTGGTACTCAGTGATGTGTTGCGTTGGATTTGCCCAGAACATAACGTTTTGTATTCAGGACAAGAAGTTAATTTCTTTGCCACATTTTTTACAGTATTACTTAATAAGTGCCTAGTTGCAAACAGGATGCATGTTTTTGAATATTTTTATTCTGGACATAACTACAATGTTGTTGATCCATCCTCAGTTCTCTCATATCACAACCACTAAACCCTGTAACTGTTTTAAAATCACAATTGTGCTCATGGTGAAATCCCTAAGCAGCTTCCTTCTTCTTCGGTTACTGAGTTAGGAAGGACGCCTGTATCTTTGTAGTGACTGGGTGTACTGATACACCATCCAAAGCCTAATTAAGAACTTAACCATGCTCAAAGGGATTATTTTTTATTTTTTTTACACATCTACCAATCAGTGCCCTTCTTTGCGAGGCGTTGAAAAACCTCCCTGGTCTTTGTAGTTGAATCTATTTTAGAAATGCATTACTCGATTGAGGGTCCTTACAGATAATTGTATGTGTAGGGTAGAGAGATGGGGTTGTCAGTCAAAAATCAAATTTAACACTTGTTATGTGATTTGTTAAGGACTTTCTTACTCCTGAACTTATTTAGGCTTGCCATAACAAAGGGGTTGAATACTTATTGACTCAAGACATTTCAGCTTTTAATTTTTTATTAATTTCAAACATTTTATACAAACAAAATTCAATTTTGACATTATGAGTTATTGTGTATAAATCAGTGACTCTAAATCTCAATTAATACATTTTAAATCCAGGCTGTGACACAACACAAAGTAAAGCGGTATGAATACTTTCTGAAGGCACTGTATAAGCTACTGTTTGCCAGCATCAACACTAGGAAATTCTCGATTCTAGTGTTAGCTAAACAGGATAGTGTTCATGGTGGGGCTAACGATGGGGAATCTGTGGGGATTAAGGCACACCAACTTCAATCAGCATCACCTGTATTCTGTTCTATTCACCTTTGGTCGTTAGCACATGGTTAACACATTGTTAGTGCGACACAGCATGACCCTGGAAACAATAGTTGTCACCCTAGTCATCAGCACAGAAAGTGCCACCATGATAATTGATTCTTAGGTCAATTAAAAGGCGGAGGCTGCACTACCTGATTGAGCTGTCCCATCCCACGCCTCTTCCCTATAGCTAAAAATCCTTCAGATTCAGAGTGTTTAATAGTCACATGTACAGGGTTGCAGTTGTGATTTCAGGGTACAGTGGAAGTCTTTGGCGCCAAGCTCCAACATGCAGGATTAAGTGAAATAAAATAATGAAAATAGAAAAACAACAACAATATAAATATCACTATATACACTGAACAAAAATATAAGTCTTAATTTTCATATGCACAGAAAGCTTATTTCTCTCAAATTTAGTGCATAAATTTGTTAACATCCCTGTTAGTGAGCCAAGATAATCCATCCACCTGACAGGTGTGATTAAACAGCAGGATCATTACACTCATGCACCTTTTGCTGGGGACAATAAAAGGCCACTCCAAAATGTGCAGTTCTGTCACACAACACAATGCCAGAGATGTCTCAAGTTTTGAGGGAGCATGCAATTAGCATGCTGACTGAAGGTAACACCACCAGAGCTGTTGCCAGAGAATGAGAATGCTATTTTCTCTACCATAAGCTGCCTCCATGTTGTTGAAGATAATATGGCAGTACGTCCAACTGGCCTCACAAACGCAGGCCACAGTGTTGCGTGGGCGAGCGGTTTGATGATGTCAACGTTGTGAACAGAGTGCCCCATGGTGGGGTTATGGTATATGCAGGCATAAGCTATGGACAACGAACACAAATGCATTTTATTGATATCAATTTGAATTCACAGAGATACCATGACGAGATCTTGAGGCTCATTGCCGTGCCATTCATCCGCCGCCATCACCTCATGTTTCAGCATGATGATGCACATATCTCAAGGATCTGTCCGCAATTTTTTGAATCTGAAAATGTCCCAGTTCTTCCATGGCCTGCATACTCACCAGACATGCCACCCATTGAGCATGTTTGGGATGCTCTGGATTGACATGTACAACAGCGTGTTCCAGTAACTTCGCACAGCCATTGAAGAGGAGTGGGACAACATTAAACTGGCCACAATCAACAGCCTGATGAACTCTATGTGAAGGAGATGTGTCGCACTGCATGAGGCAAATGGTGATTACACCAGATACTGACTGGTTTTCTGATACACACCTCTACTTTTTCTTTTTTTTTTTTTACATATCTGTGTGACCAACAGATGCACATCTGTATTCGAGGTCATGTGAAATCCATAGATTAGGGCCTAATGAATTTATTTATATTGACTGATTTCCTTATATGAACTGTAACTCAGTAAAATCTTTGAAATTGTTGCAAGTTGTGTTCATATGTTTGTTCAGTATACATCATAACTGTACAATGATAAATAATTGTCCGTTGGGGTGGAGGCTGAGTAAAGACTGTTTAGGGCAGGGCAAAGGCTGGCCCGAGGCCGTGTGTGGCCTGTGACCTGATTCAATATGGCCCACGGAATCATGCTCAGATCACATAAAGAATTTGTGATAGTAAAGTTTAGAAAAACGTAAATGTTATTCAAATTAAAAGCCCAATGAATACTCGCCTTTGTGTAATGATTTAACTCCCACCACTTGTGGGACATTTATTTTGAAGGCACGTATAAATAACAACTGCACGAGGACAGACAGTGACTGACAGGCTGACACACACGTCACAGTTACGAAAAGTATCTAGCTCGAAATTGCGCAAAAATGTGTTTTTCAAAGATTTCAAAGAAAAGGAAAGTAGACAGTGAATGTAGGGGACATCGACATGTCTTTATTGAGGTATCAGGGAAAGCTGTGTGCTTAGTGTGCAAAGAGAGCATCACTGTCTTGAAAGACTACAACTTATCTTGACACTTCCAGATGAAGCATGCAGAGAAATATATGAATATGCCTTCTGAGCAGAGGGCAAGTGCATCGAAAGGGTTGCTTTCTCAGTTGCAAAAGCAGCAAGGACTTTTCACAAAACTGTATTCAGCAAATGACGGAATTGCGAGAGCTAGCTATGTACTGTCCCACAAAATTGCTAAACATGGCAAGCCATTCGCTGAGGGCGAATTCATAAAATAATGTTTAATTGACTCAGCAGCAATACTTTGCCCCGACAAGAAAGAGCTGTTTGAAAATGTTTCCCTGTCAAGACGAACATCGCAGAGAATATGGAACAACAGTTGAAAGAGAAGGTAAATGATTTCCCCTGTTTCCCCTTGGCCCTGGATGAGATTAGTGATGCACGTGACATGGCGCAGTTGTTGATATTCTTACGAGATATAACCTCAGATTTTGAAATTACAGAGGAGTTTGCTTCAGTGCAGTCGATTGAAGAGCACAACCACAGATTTATTGGAGGAGGTTACTTAGTGTGTTGCGAGTTTTGAAAAGTTATCCAGTATACCCACTGATGGGTGCCCAAACTTGACAGGAAAACACATTGGCCTTTTAAAAAGGATACATGATCAAGTAGCTGAGCTGAACCCAGATCAGAAAATGATTTTCCTGCATTGCATTATGCATCAGGAAATGCTCTGTAAATGTGTTCTGAAAATGAGCCATGTTGTGGATACAGTCACTAAAGTGGTAAACTTGATAAGAGCAAAATCTTTAAACCACAGTCAGTTTGAGTGCAGATCTCCCCTACCACACAAACGTGAGATGGCTGAGTTTGGGGAAGGTGCTTAAAAGGGTGTGGGACCTGAAGTCGAAGAAGCTGTGTTTTTGCAAATGAAAGGAAAATGTGGATTTCCCTCAACTGCAAGATAAAAAACGGTTGGCTGATTTTGCCTTCACCGTGGACATCATGGTCCTCATGAATGAACTGAATTCCAAACTACAAGAGAAGGGCCTTTTTGCACATCAGATGTACAGCCTTGTCAAAGCCTTCAAAGGAAAATTACTCCTCCTGACCCGCCTAGTAGAAGCCAACAATCTCATCCAAATTCCGACACTACTAGTCTGTTCCCTATCAGATGACCAGCGGGAGAAGTATACATCGCTGCTGCGTGCTTTGAACTGTGAGGATTTTAAAGTGTTGGAATATGACATGCTGTTGGTTTCCTCTCATTTCACCTTCAATGTGGATTACAATCCCACTGACCTGCAACTTGAGTGTATCAATCTTCAGTCTGTTGCAGTGATTGGAGAACTATTCAGAACAATGTCACTGACAAGATTCTATGCATCACTCGATGAACAAAACTTTCCAAAGATTAGGAGTCATGCTCAGAAGGTGTTTGCACTGTTTGGGTCAACCTATGTACGTGAACAGACATTTTCAGTGATGAAATATATCAAGTCAAGGCACAGATCATCTCTTACTGACTCTCACCTCTCAGCAATCCTGAGCATAGTTTCAGAAACTATACCTGACTTCACTGCTCTAGTCAATGCCCATCAGAGACTTCACTCCTCAAACTGATTGAGTAGTTTAAATGTAATGTTGAGCTCTCTCTCTCTTTCTTGTGTTTTGTGCATACCCGTTAACAAGAGTTCTGTCCATGGTGCTGAATGCAGGGTACTTTTCCCTCCGTGTGGTCCATTGCATGTTTAATAATGAAAATACCTACCAAAAGGAGAACATGGATGTATGTGGTTTATTTCTGTTCATGTTAAAAAAAGTTAAATAAGTAGCATATCTGGACATGATTTACCGTAGATATATCTGACCACACACTCATACACATGAGGTATAATCCTGTCGTATGATTCTGGCCCGCGATGGCAAAAATGTAGTCTAATGTGGCCCTCCATGGAAAATAATGAGGTTTACATCTAATTGTTGTATAAGAAGAATGAGTGAGGATGATACTGTTTGTAAAATTGTGTAATGTGATTTTGAACTGTTTAATGAAGGAAACTCCAATTCCCTTTTGAGTTGAACTAAATCAGAGGACCGCCCATTAGCCCAGTTCGGGTCAGGCATCCTGGGTCAGCCCCTTTTCTGCAATTCCAAATAAAACCCAACTTTGAGAAATTCTCAGTAGACCATGTTTCTCTCAATCACGGGAGGACAAAGGCTGCAGACCATTGTTGAATATTTTAACCATACCACGTGGTTAAACTCTTAGACTATCGATACCGACAGAATAAGAACAAGTCTTTGATATTAATTACTAGTCTGCAGCTAGGAATTTGGTATCATTGAACGCGAAGAACGACAACCGCCGAAACATCCATTCTACAACAACATGAATGAATGTTACTCTGAACTACCCACTATAACCACGACAGAGAGAGAGTGAGAGACGGACAATTCTACAAAAGAAACAAACTTTTCAACAGCGATCAAGACGACACACTGAGCGTAAATATATACATTGATTGCAATTGTTCCCGAATGAGTGAGCGTTCATGTGTAAAGGATTAGCATTTCAATTGTTATAATTATTAACTATGTTGTGACTTCTTAGTCGACCCCCACTTCCCGGTTTAGCCCACTAGGGCACATTCTCCTATAATTTCTTGTAACCATATTTACTTTGTTTGTTTTGTTTATGCATTTCTGTGAATTACTTACAGTAGTTAGTAATAAATAAATTATTTAAGACAATTGATGTATGGATGACTCATAGTGAAGACTGGGTTCGTGCAAATAACCAACAATTTACGACGTTTGGAATGAGACTAACGTGAGGTAAAGTAAATAATTCATTAATCAGAAGACTATTGATTCGATATGAAAATATTTGGAAGGTTATATTGGGAAATTATAACTTTCTGAATATTTTCCTTGGTGCCCCGACTACCTAGTTAATTACAGTTACATGATTAATCAGTTTGATCGCGTAATACTAATTACAGAGAATCTTTGATAAAAACTAAGTCTTCAATTTAATGATAGTAAAGACACGACAGTGGCCACGCAGTCGACTGTCTGTGGCGGTCAAGTTATCGTACCAGGCTGTTATGCAGCCCAAGAGTATGCTCTCGATGGTGCTATTGAAGAACACTGTGGGGGCCCTTAGGGACAGGCCAAATTTCTTCAGCATCCTGAGTTTGAAGAGTCGCTGTTGTGCCTTCATCACCACAGTGTCCGTGTGGTTAGACCATTTCAGCTTCTCTGCGATGTGTACGCCAAGAAATTTAAAATTATTGACCATCTCCACGACGTCCTTGTTGATTAGGGTGGGGGCGTGTCCAGCCTGGTTCCTCCTGAAGTCCACAATCAGCTCCTTTGTTTTGTTAATTTTGAGGGAGAGGTTGTTTTCCTGCACCTTCTCCCTTTAGGCTGTCTCGTTGTTGTTGGTAATCTGGCCTACTACTGCTGTGTCATCAGCGAACTTGATGATGGAGTTGAAACTGTGTGAGGCCAAGCAGTCGTGGGTATACAGGGAATACAGGAGGGGACTGAGAACGCCAGCTTGCGGGTCCCTGTGTTGAGAATCAGTGTCGAGGAGGTAATGTTGCCTACTTTCACCACCTGGGGGGCGGCCCATCAGAAAGTTCAGGACCCAGTTGCATAGGGAGGAGTTTAGAGCCAGGGCCGTGAGCTTTGTAATGAGCTTATAGGGCACTATGGTATTGAAAGTGAAGCTGTAGTCGATGAACACATATGCATTCCTTTTGTCCAGGTGGGTAAGTTCAGTGTGCAGTTCAATAGCGATTGCGTTGTCCGTGGATCTGTCACAGCGGTAGGCAAACTGGAGATGGTCGAGTGTGTCGGGAGGGAGGAGGTGACATGGTCTTTGACTAGCCACTTGAAGCCTTGTGTCTGACCTGCTGAATTGCTCCTCTACTTTGTCCCTATACTTGTGTTTCGCCTTCTTGATCGATCTGTGTAAGTCGCATTTGTAGTGTTTAACCAAACTATTGTCCCCGGTCACCTTTCCCTGTATATAAGCAGGATCTCCCTCTTTCAGTTTTCCGACAAGGCTGCTATAAATCCATGGTTTTTGATTCAGGATAGTTTTGAATCACGTCATCTGTGCATCTTTTTATGAATCCGGTGACTGAGTAGGTGTATTCATTAATGTTATCTCCAGAGGCGACCCAGGACATATTCCAGTCCACGTGATGAAAACAGTTTTGGAGAGGGAATTCTGATTGGTTGGACCAACGTTCTACAGACCTGACCACCTGAGTTTTTGTTTGTAGACGGGGAGAAGTTAGGTGGAGTCATGGTCGGATTTGCCGAAAGGAGGACGGGAGAGTAGAATTTCCTGAAGTTAGACAGTCGATGTGTTGGTAATATTTTGGGAGCACGGTTCTCAAATTACTTTTCTTAAAGTCCCCCGCGACAATGAGCGCTGCCTCCAGGAATGCGGTCTCCAGTTTTTTCAGGATCCAATGGAGATCGTTGAGAGATTTTTGGTGTTGGCTTGGGGCGGGATGTACACAACCATGGCGATAATCCCTGAGAACTCTCTCATAAAGTAAAATGGGTGACATTTATTGACCAAGTATTCCAAGTAAGGACAGAAGAAGCTTGCAAGTTCCAGTAAGTTTCCTCTGTGTAGTTGGTCATAAAGCAGAGTCTACCACCATTGCTCTTGCCAGAAAGAGCCCGCCTCCTATCCGCTCAAAAAACTGTAAAAACCTGCTGGTTGTATATAATCTGTTTGAATGTCGGAGGAAAGCCAAGTCTCAGAAAAACAAATTATGTTGCAGAATCTGATGTCCCTCTGGAAGGAGATCCTCGCTCTGAGTTCGTCAAGTTTGTTAATTATTGATTGAAGGAGGACAGGTCGCCAGCGTCTTAATTTCACTAAGACCCTGCCACGTCTCTCTGTCGGCGTCTTTGCTTCCTACTCTCTGGTAGGACTCCCAAGTATCTTGACGCATCACTGAAGAAACTATGTAGCAATGCATGAAGCAAACGGATTAAGAAGATTTTAGAAAAACACTAGAAAACACGCTGAAAATTGTAGAAACCTGCAATGTTTTATCAGAGTGTGAGGCGCCCTCTGTCGGCGCCATCTTAACCATTTTACAATGTTCTGCATGATGTTACTTTAGGCACACACAAAACATTTGTTTTACTTAGCTGCTGCTCGCCCTCCACCTCCCTTCACGTTTATCACTTTATACTCACCCTCTTCCCACACCTTCCTATCAGCGACATATGATCGTCATGATGTACCTTCATATTTTTTAACAGCTGAAATAAAAACCCAGCAGCGATTTGAATAAACATTCAAATACACCAAACACATGTATCATAATATAACCTAGCCTAGGTTATGTAACATGTAGCCTAGCCCTGTCTACACATTGCATTGGGGCCAAACAATCTGCGTTTAAACCATAAATAATATACAATTGTTATTTAGCTTCTACCCTAAAGCTACCCCTAAGAAACATATACTGAGTGTACAAACATTAGAAACTCGACTGATCAGGTGAATCCAGGTGCAAGCTCTGATTCCTTATTGATGTCATTTGTTTTAAATCCATTTCAATCAGTGTAGATGAAGGGTAGGAGACAGGTTAATTAAAGAAGGATTTTTAAGCCTTGAGACAATTGAAAAATTGATTGTGTGCGTGTCATTCAGAGGATGAATTGGCAAGACAAAATATTTAAGTGCCTTTGAACGGGTATGATAGTAGGTGCCAGGCGCAGTGGTTTGAGTGTGTCAAGAACTGCAAAGCTGCTGCGGTTTTCACACTCAACAGTTTATCAAGAATGGTCCACCACCCAAATGACATCCAGCTAACTCCACACAACTGTGGGAAGCATTGGAGTAACTTGTAGTTACATATAATTTGCAGCATGCATGATCATGTGCAAAGTCAATCTAGTCTTTCATTTCACCTCCCCTGTGAGAACCATGAGCACGGACTGCCTTGGCTTTGCTGTACCACAGCTGAAGCCAGCAGCAGCCTACCAAAGGTTGCACTGTGTCCATTACAATGTGTAAAAACACATATCAGCAACAAAAAATAACATTAGCTAGCTAGCTAGATTAAGTTAGCATGCTAGCTAACTACACTGACAGCCATCAGTGGCTATTTGTTGATGTTAATCAATTCCACGTGGAAATTCCCACACCCAATTTGTGAAAATGTATAAGTAGCCTTTGTCATTCTTTCGAGTTAGAACCTAAACGTGCATTTAATCTCTAGAACAGGAAATTACATCAAAATAGTGACTGCGACTTCCTCTGGGGGGATCCTTTATTTAGGTAAGGGCAAATTAGATCTATTATATTGACAAGATAGTAGAGTGACTGCTCTAACAATGGAAATACATGTCCTCAAAAATGGAAAGCAGGTGGGAGGAGGCAAGGTCAGGTGGGACCATTCTAGCCAATTAGAGACCAAATATGTATGTGAACAAGAGGCACAACTCTGATGTTTTGTTTTTGCTGCCAGAATACCATGTATATCCTCTTATAATAGTGCATTCGTAACAAACTAACCATTTTGAAACTTATATTTGATCAAATTAGCCTCACATAGTAAATTAGCAAAACATATTTTTTTTTACCAAATTCAACATTCTCTCATTGACCTCCATACAAAAATGGCTCACTTCTGGGTTTTTACTTTTGTGGGCATATTTTGGGCGGAGTAAACCCTCTCACTTCACCTCTTCCTCTCTGGTAAGGGTTAACCCCCCTACTTTTTTCAATTTCCGCCTGAAGACATACCCAAATCTAACTGCCTGTAGCTCTGGCCCAGAAGCAAGGATATGCATATTCTTGGTACCATTTGAAAGAAAACACTCTGAAGTTTGTGTAAATGTGAATTGAATGTAGGAGAATATAACACAATAGATCTGGTTTAGATAATACAATGAAAAAAACGTTTTTTATTTTTATTGTTGTATCATCATCTTTAAAATGAACAAGATAAAACAAACATTCAGATAGGATGATGGGGACAATTTCAGTGAAAAATATAAGAGGGCAACAGTACTTGTGCAAAGTTTCAGAATGATAACTTCCAAAATGAGTGTGCTGCATGACATTTATCATGAAGTCACCCAGGTGTCCCACACAAGTAGCCCAAATGTAGCCCAAGTAGCCCAAATGTAGCCCAAACCACAAGTAGCCCAAACCCACGTGGCCAAATTGGTGAAGGTATACATTTTGAAACAAATAACTATATACAAAATGCCAAAATGGTATTCTAACACACCCCCAAAAAATGGAGCAAAAAATATGGAAAAAAAATATGAAGAAAAAAATATATACATTTACAAAATAACATGGGTAACTATTTACACACTTTCAATACTTGGAAGACCCTCAGTCCTCTAACAAATCAAATGTATTCATATAGCCCTTCGTACATCAGCTAATATCTCAAAGTGCTGCACAGAAGCCCAGCCTAAAACCCCAAACAGCAAGCAATGCAGGTGTAGAAGCATGGTGGCTAGGAAAAACTCCCCAGAAAGGCCAAAACCTAGGAAGAAACCTAGAGAGGAACCAGGCTATGAGGGGTGGCCAGTCCTCTTCTGGCTGTGCCGGGTGGAGATTATAACAGAACATGGCCAAGATTTTCAAACGTTCATAGATGACCAGCAGGGTCAAATAATAATAATCACAGTAGTTGTAGAGGATGCAACAGGACAGCACCTCAAGAGTAAATATGAACGGTTTAGGGTTCCATAGCCGCAGGCAGAACAGTTGAAACTGGAACAGAAGCAAGGCCAGGTGGACTGGGGAGAGCAAGGAGTCATCATGCCAGGTAGTCCTGACGCATGGTCCTAGGGCTCAGGTCCTCCTCCGAGAGAAAGAGAGAATTAGAGAGAGCATACTTAAATTCACACAGGACACCGGATAAGACAGAATAAGTACTCCAGATATAACAAACTGACCCTAGCCCCCCGACACAAACTACTGCAGCATAAATACTGGAGGCTGAGATAGGAGGGGTCAGGAGACACTGTGGCCCCATCCGATGAGACCCCCGGACAGGGCCAAACAGGAAGGATATAACATCACCCACTTTGCCAAAGCTCTTCACAATGTTGTGCAGCTTGAGGTATAATAAACAGATATATATACATAGAGTACAGGGAACATAAGGTTGAATATATTATTATAGACCTGCTAGATCTACTGTCTCTTTTATATTATGACATTTCAGCTAGATCTACTGTCTCTATTATATTATGACAGACCAGCTAGATCTACTGCCTTTATTATATTACAACAGACCAGCTGTATCTACTGTCTCCATTTCACTTTGGCCATTGTTGTGGGCCTGCCCTCCCCTCAACAGCCTCAAATAGGCTATTTTATGTGGGTTGGGGTGGGGCGGCAGACACTTTTCATTACATTTCATTACATTACATTTTTATATATTGCTTCTAAAATAAAATAAAAATCACAAATAATATTTTATATTATTAATTTCAAACAAGGGCATTAGCATGAGAAGAACTTACCAGTCCAAAACGGTGACATTGTTCCTCTTCTGCAGGCACCGTTACAGATTATACACAGTGGCTACAACGGTGTCCTCTCCGTTCACAAAATATTCCTCCACTTGGGAATCGCTAAATTAATTGTCCTACAACAATCTCTGTCTCACTTTTCCAATCAATTTCTTCTAAAATTGTGTGTACATCTGTATATCTAGACTTACATTTAGCTTTCCCTGACTTAGTCGCCATACTGATTGATATATAAACAGCTGAATCTGCGCATTTACCAAAACAATGCTGTGCGTAAAATGCGTAGCTCCTTCCGGAATAAAACTTCAATAGCGATTGACTCTCTTTACGCCGGAGTTTACGACATGGGTTGGTCTTCCAACACACAACCATTGCATATTGCCATTTACCTCAACTCATTGGCTATCTACCCAGCTAGATTTCAAGACGATCAGTGGTCATTGGGTTAAAATACAGTCAATCAACGAAACAGTGGTCATATCATTGGTGCACAGTGATGTCATTACTTGTTGTATTCAAATCAGTTTCCTTCAGTCAATACGTCCCGCGAAATGGCCCATCAGGTTTGGTTGTGTTACAAACAAACCTGATGGGCCATTTCACGGGACGTATTGACTGAAGGAAACCGACAAACAAACCAGTTGATTGCAATGAAACCAAACATGGCTGGAAAAGTCACGTTTTGTGTGGGTATTTACCCTCAAATGTGTCAAAAATTGAATGAGACGGAATTCACGACACAAGCGGTTCACAAAATGTTTCACGTTAGGCTATAAAAATTGATTTTATCAAACAAAAGATCATTCATTGTGTAACAATGAGCATTGGGATTGCAAACAGACGAATATCGTCAAAGGTAAACTATCTATTTTTAATGCAGTTTGTGATTTTGTTAGCCTGTGCTGGTTGAAATAGTTTTTTCGTTATGGGGCTCTATCCTCAGATAATCGCAACGTATTCTTTCGCAGTAAATCCTTTTAAAAATCTGACAACGCAGTTGGATTAGCAAGATTCTAGGCTTTCGATACATGTGAGACACTTGTATTTTCATGAATGTTTAATATGACTATTTATGTAGCGATCACCTTATGTTGTGGAATTTCAACCCGCTACCGGGTTCCGTGCGCAGAAAGGTTAATTAACTCCAGTGTAGAAGCACTGCTTTCAATACACTTTGTATCCTTCAGACGCTCAAGTGTTTCCATTATGTTGTCATTTACCTGTGGGTTACAATGTGTGTGGGTGCTAAATTCGATTTGTGTGGGTGATTATGTAATTTATAGTTACAACAGACAAAGAAGTTTGTACAACATGTCTTAGGTTACAGCAGACAATGACATCCCAATGTAGGGTGCATGAGAACAGGATGGAAGCAGCAGCAGAGTTCCCGGAGCAACATAAAAACAACAGACAAAGTAGCACATGCGTAGAAGGTACAGGTGTTTAGCAAATGGGAGTCTGGTCACAGTCACTCCGTAATTAAAGAGCGACTGCACCTAAAACCCAAATAATCCCTTTGAAAACGGCCCATGTGGCATCGATATGACTCAAAAACATTTATTCTAGTGTCCAAATTGACAGCAAAGTGTAAGTAAAGGCAGGAACCTAGGAAGAAACCAGGCTCTGAGTGTTTACCAGTCCTCTTCTGGCTGTGCCGGGAAGAGATTATAACAGTACATGGCCAAGATGTTCAAACATTCATAGATGACCAGCAGGGTCAAATAATAATAATCACAGTGGTTGTAGAAGGTGCAACAGGTCAGCACCTGTCAGTAAATTTCAGTTGGCTTTTCATAGCCGATCATTCAGAGTTAGAAACATCAGGTGCGGTAGAGAGCGAGAGTCGAAAACAGCAGGTCCGGGACAAGGTAGCACATCCGGTGAACAGGCCAGGGTTCCATAGCCGCAGGCAGAACAGTTAAAACTGGAGCAGCAGCACAACCAGGTGGACTGGGGTCAGCAAGGAGTCATCAGGCCAAGTAATCCTTAGGCATGGTCCTAGGACTCAGGTCCCCCGGGAGAAGAGAGAAAGAGAGAATTAGTGGGAGCATACTTAAATTCACACAGATAAGACAGGAGAAATACTCCAGATATAACAGACTGACCCTAGCCCCCCGACACAAACTATTGCAGCATAAATACTGGAGGCTGAGACAGGAGGGGTCGGGAGACACTGTGGCCCCGGCCGACGATACCCCCAGACAGGGCCAACCAAGCAGGATATAACCCCACCCACTTTGCCAAACCACATCCCCCCACACCACTGGAGGGATATCTTAAAACCACCAACTTACTACCCTGAGACAAGGCAGAGTATAGCCTACAAAGATCTCCCCAATGGCACGAACCCGAGGGGGGCGCCAACCCGGACAGGAAGATCACGTCAGTGACTCAACCCACACAAGTGATGCACCCCTTCTAGAGATGGCATGGAAGAGCACCAGTAAGCCAATGACTCAGCCCTTGTAATCGGGTTAGAGGCAGAGAATCCCAGTGGAGAGAGGGGAACCGGCCAGGCAGAGACAGCAAGGGCGGTTCGTTGCTCCAGTGCCTTTGTTCACCTTGAAACCCCTGGGCCAGACTACACTCAATTGTAGGACCTACAGAAGAGATGAGTCTTCAATAAAAACGTAAAGGTTGACGCTGAGTCTGCGTCTCTCACATGGGTAGGCAGACCATTCCATAAAAATGGAGCTCTATAGGAGAAAGCCCTGCCTCCAGCTGTTTGCTTAGAAATTCGAGGGACAAGGAGGCCTGCGTCTTCTGACAGTAGTGTACGTGTAGGTATGCACAGCAGGACCAAATCGAAAAGATAAGTAGGAGCAAGCCCATGTAATGTTTATAGGTAAAAAAATAAAAAGTAATGCCTTGTAGGTTAGCAGTAAAACCTTCAAATCAGCCCTTGCCTTAACAGGAAGCCAGAGTAGCGAGGCTAGCACTGGAATAATATGATACATTTTTGGGGTTCTCGTCAAGATTCTAGCAGCCGTGTATAGCACTAACTGAAGTATATTTAGTGCTTTATCCCAGGTAGCCGGAAAGTAGAGAATTGCAGTAGTCTAATCTAGAAGTGACAAAAGCATGGATTCATTTTTCTGCATTATTTTTGTTTGATTTTTGCAATGTTACGTAGATGGAAAAAAGCGGTCTTGATATATTTGTCAAAAGAGAGATCAGGGTCCAGAGTAACGCCGAGGTCCTTCACAGTTTTATTTGAGACGACTGTACAGCCATCAAGATTAATTGTCAGATCCAACAGAAGATCTTTGTTTCTTGGAACCTAGAACTAGCATCTCTGTTTTATGCAAGTTTAAAAGTAAAACAATTGCCACCACCCACTTCCTTATGTCTGAAACACAGGCTTCCAGCAAGAGCAATTTAGGGGCTTCACCATGTTTCATTGAAGTGTACAGCTGTGTATCGTCCGCAAAGCAGTGAAAGTTAACATTACTTTTCCCCGAATGAACATCACCAAGAGGTAAAATATATGGTAAAAACAATAGTGGTCCTAAGACAGAACCTTGAGGAACACCAAAATCTACAGTTGTTTTGTCAGAGGACAAACCATCCACAGAGACAAACTGATATCTTTCTGACAGAATAGATCTATACCAGGCCAGAACTTGTCCGTGTAGACCAATTTAGGTTTCCAATCTCTCCCAAAGAATGTGGTGATTGATGGTATCAAAAGCAGTACTAAGGTCTAGGAGCATGAGAACAGATGCAGAGTCTTGGTCTGACGCCATTGAAATGTAACTTACCACCTTCACGAGTGCAGTCTCACTGCTATGATCGTGTCTAAAACGAGACTGAAGTGTTTCGTATACATTGTTTGCCTTCAGGAAGGCAGTGAGTTGCTGCACAAAAAACTTTTTCAACATTTTTTTGAGAGGAATGGGAGATTCGATATAGGCCAATATTTAAAAAAATATTTTCTGGTTCAAGGTTTGGCTTTTTCAAGAGAGGCTTTATTTTTTTCATTTTTATCATCTCACCTTTATTTAACCAGGTAGGCAAGTTGAGAACAAGTTCTCATTTACAATTGCGACCTGGCCAAGATAAAGCAAAGCAGTTCAACACATACAACACAGGGTTACACATGGAGTAAAACAAACATACAGTCAATAATACAGTAGAAAGAAGTCTTTATACGATGTCGAAAGCCTTGGCCAGGTCAATGAATATGGCTGCACAGTATTGTTTCTTATTGATGGCGGTTAAGATATCATTTAGGACCTTGAGCGTGGCGGAGGTGCACCCATGACCAGCTCTGAAACCAGATTGCATAGCGGAGAAGGTGTGGTGGATTTCAAAATGGTCTGTAATCTATTTGTTGACTTGGCTTTCGAAGACCTTAGAAAGGCAGGGTAGGATAGATATAGGTCTGTAGCAGTTTGGGTCAAGAGTGTCCCCCCCTTTGAAGAGGGGGATGACCGCAGCTGCTTTCCAATCTTTGGGAATCTCAGAGGTTGGCAGATCTTTTTTTGGCAGATCATTTTAGAAAGAAAGAAAGGGTTCGATGCTAATGCAGAACGCCATAGGATGTTTTTGTGTTGGTTAATGGCAGTCAGGTCTGAAGAGAACCAAGGGCTATATCTGTTCCTGGTTCTACATTTCGTCAATGGGGCATGCTTATTTAAGATGGTGAGGAAGGCATTTTAAAATAAATAATCAAGCATCCTCTGACGGGATGACGTCAATATCCTTCCAGGATACCCGGGCCAGGTCGATTAGAAAGGCCTGCTCGCTGAAGTGTTTCAGGGAGCGTTTGACAGTGATGAGTGGAGGTGGCTTGACCGCTGACCCATTACGGATGCAGGCAATGAGGCAGTGATCGCTGAGATCTTGGTTGAAAACAGCAGAGGTGTATTTAGAGGGCAAGTTGGTTAGGATGATATCTATGAGGGTGCCCGTGTTTACGGCTTTGGGGTGGTACCTGGTAGGTTCATTGATAATTTGTGTGAGATTGAGGGCATCAAGCTTAGATTGTAGGATGGCTGGGGTGTTAAACATGTTCAAGTTTAGGTCACCTAGCAGCACGAGCTCTGAAGATAGATGGGCGGCAATCAGTTCACATATGGTGTCCAGAGCACAGTTGGGGGCAGACGGTGGTCTATAGCAGGCGGCAACGGTGAGAGACTTGTTTTTAGAGGAGGTGAAAAGTAGAAGTTCAAATTGTTTGGGTACAGACCTGGATAGTAGGACAGAACTCTGCAGGCTATGTCTGCAGTAGATTGCAACACCGCCCCCTTTGGCCGTTCTATCTTTTCTGAAAATGTTGTAGTTAGGGATGGAGATTTCAGAGTTTTTGGTGGTCTTCCTACGCCAGGATTCAGACACCGCTAGGACATCCGGGTTGGCAGAGTGTGCTAAAGCAGTGAATAAAACAATCTTAGGGAGGAGGCTTCTAATGTTAACCTTTTGCGTGTAGGGGGCAGTATTTTCGTTTTTGGCAAAAAAAAACGTACCCATTTGAAACTGCCTATTTCTCAGCCCCAGAAACTAGAATATGCATATAATTGTCAGATTAGGATAGAAAACTCTAAAGTTTCCAAAACTGTAAAAATATTGTCTGTGAGCACAGAACTGATATTGCAGGCGAAAACCTGAGGAAAATCCAATCAGGAAGTGCCTCTTATTTTGAAACCTCTGATCCTTTGCATGCCTATCCTCCATTTAAAGGGATATCAACCAGATTCCTTTTTCTATGGCTTCCCTGCGGTGTCAGTCTTTAGACATAGTTTCAGGCTTTTATTTTGAAAAATGAGTGTGAAAGATCACATTGCGTAAGTGGATAGGTAGGGGCTCTCAGAGTGAGTTTTGCGCTACAGAGTAAAGTGGCCATTGTTTCTCCCGGTGTTATTGAAAAACCTACACACTCAGTTGATATATTATCGAATATATATTTTAAAAACAACCTGAGGATTGATTATAAAAAACGTTTGACATGTTTCTGTGGACATTATGGATATTATTTGGAATATACGTCTGCGTTGTCGTGACCGCTCTTTCCTGTTGATTTCTGAACATAACGCGACAAACAAACGGAGGTATTTTGGGTATAAATATATCTTTATGGAACAAAAGGAATATTAGTTGTGTAACTGAGGGTATTGTGAGTGAAAACATCCGAAGATCAAAGGTAAACGATTAATTTGATTGCTTTTCTGATTTTCATGACCTAGCTACTTAAATGCTTAGTGTACATAATGTGTTCCTATGCTATCGATAAACAAAAACGCTTGGATTGCTTTCGCTGTAAAGCATAATTTCAAAATCTGAGACGACAGGTGGATTAACAAAAGGCTAAGCTGTGTTTTGCAATATTGCACTTGTGATTTCATGAATATGAATATTCTTTAGTAATATTATTTGACTGTGGCGCTATGCTATTCAGCGGTTGCTGACGAAAATGATCCCGCTAACGGGATGGGTAGCGTCAAGAAGTTAACTAGCATGAAACTAAGGCTATTACGGTTACAGAAGTCATCAAAAGAGAGTGCCTGGGGAATAGGAGTGGAGCTAGGCAATGCAGGGCCTGGATTTACCTCTACATCACCAGAGGAACAGAGGAGTAGGATAAGGGTACGGCTAAAAGCTATGAGAATTGGTCATCTAGGACGTCCGGAACAGAGAGTAAAAGGAGGTTTCTGGGGGCGATAAAATAGCTTCAAGGTATAATGTACAGAGAAAGGTATGGTAGGATGTGAATACAGTGGAGGCAAACCTAGGCATTGAGTGATGATGAGAGAGATATTGTCTCTAGAAACATAATTGAAACCAGGTGATGTCATCGCATGTGTGGGTGGTGTAACTGAAAGGTTGGATAAGGTATAATGAGCAGGGCTAGAGGCTCTACAGTGAAATAAGCCAATAAACACTAACCAGAACAGCAATGGGCAAGGCATATTGACATTAAGGAGAGGCATGCTTAGCCAAGTGATCATAAGGGTCGAGTGAGTGGTGAGGTTGGTTGGGGGCTACTTTTAGTGAGTTTGGTACACTTCCGGTGGATAGGGAGCCGTTTATTATTTGCAACATAGGAGGGCCAAGCACAGGAAGCAGCTCTTTCAGTAGTTTAGTTGGAATAGGGTCCAGTATGCAGCTTGAAGGTTTAGAGGCCATGACTATTTTCATCAATATGTCAAGAGATATAGTATAAAAAAAACTTGTGTCTCTCTTGATCCTAGGTCCTGGTTGTGTTGTGCAGACTCAGGACAACTGAGCTTTGGAGAAATACACAGATTTAAAGAGGAGTCCGTCATTTGCTTTCTAATGATCATGATCTTTCCATCAAAGTTCATGAATTTATCACGGCTGAAGTGAAAGCCATCCTCTTGGGGAATGCTGCTTTTTAGTCAGCTTTGCGACCGTATCAAAAATACATGTTGGATTGTTCTAATTCTCCTCAATTAAGTTGGAAAAATAGGATGATCGAGCTGCAGTGAGGGCTCTTCGATACTGCACGGTACTGTCTTTCCAAGCTAGTCGAAAGACTTCAAGTTTGGTGTAGCCTCACTTCCGTTCCAATTTTCTGGAAGCTTGCTTCAGGGCTCGGGTATTTTCTGTATACCAGGGAGCTAGTTTCTTATGACAAATGTTTTTTGTTTTTAGGGGAGCGACTGCATCTAGGGTATTACACAAGGTTACATTTAGTTTCTCAGTTAGGTGGTTAACTGATTTTTGTACTCCGATGTCCTTGGGCAGGTGGAGGGAGTCTGGAATGGCATCATCTAGGAATCTTTGGGTTGTTTGAGAATAATAGCATGATCCTTGGTTGGGGTCTGAGCAGATTATTTGTTGCGATTGCAAACTTCATAAAAGGGTGGTCCGATAGTCCAGGATTATGAGGAAAAACATTAAGAGCCACAATATTTGTTCCACGGGACAAAACTAGGTCCAGAGTATGACTGAGGCAGTGAGAAGGTCCAGAGACATGTTGGACAAAACCCACTGAGTTGATGATGGCTCCGAAAGCATTTTGGAGTGGGTCTGTGGACTTTTCCATGTGAATATTAAAGTCACCAAAAATGTGAATGTTATCTGCCATGACTACAAGGTTCAATAGGTATTCAGGGAACTAAATACGGCCCAGGAGGCATGTAAACAGTAGCTATAAAAAGTGATTGAAGCTCAAAAGACGTGATTGAAGCTCAAAAGACGAAAACGCAGTCATTGATTTTATTTAAATTGAAATTTGCTATCGTAAAGGTTAGCAACACCTCCGCCTTTGCGGGATGTGCAGGGGATAGTCACTATTGTAACCAGGAGGAGAGGCCTCATTTAACACAGTAAATTCATCAGGTTTAAGCCATGTTTCAGTCAGGCCAATCACATCAAGGTTATGATCGGTGATTAGTTCATTGACCATAACTGCCTTGGAAGTGAGGGATCTAACATTAAGTAGCCTTATTTTGAGATATCACAATCTCTTTCAATAATGACAGGAATGGAGGAGGTCTTTATTCCAGTGAGATTGCTAAAGCAAACACGGCCGTGTTTAGTTTTGCCCAACCTAGATTGAGGCACAGACATGGTCTCAATGGGGATTGAAGGCGGTTCACCTAGGGGTCATGATAGGGGCTGTACTAAACAGTTGATGTATTATAATAACTAATTATGCTTATGTTGTATTAATAGAAGGGGAGGGGTTATAAGACCCCTCCCTCTTTACATTTATAGGGTCCTAGACTACAGATTAACAATATATATACACATTATGAGGTTTAATATTGTTTCTCAGTACTTTTCTAGGCTCTCTGCCTCTTATGAAGAAACTGTCTGAGAAATGTGTGACTGTGAAGACAGAACTCTACAGGGGTGTGTAAGAGATAAGAGATTAGTCAGACATTCCACTATAAATCAACTTGAACATTTACTGCTAAGCTTTTAGATAGCTATATAAACAAGAATTTTAGTGTTGAGTAGGCATGGTTTTGGTCCCAGGAGTAGAAGATAATGACATACGCAGAGACATCACAAGGGCTGGACTTCGGGTTTAATAAAAGAATTTGGGACCTTTTCTTTGATGCAGAACTTACTCGGAAACATGCGTGCTATGTTCCTGGTGTCAACTTCTGTCTGCAATTGCATTAATAAAGGTTGAATGATTTAATTAAAGACATTGTCATAATGCTAATTTCACCAATGAGCCAATGATTGACAAGGAACAAGGAAACGAACCACAACAGGATAGCTGAGCTGACTACACGGTCTGTGCTAGTGGCAGACTCCACTCCACAGACGCCTGGCCTACACCCTATCTTATTGTGTAGCTAGGGGAGTTAGAGCCCTGTCTATGTTCATAAATAAGATGAGAGCACCATTCCAGGTAGGATGGAGTCAGTCACTCCTCAGCAGGCCAGGCTTGGTCCTGTTTGTGGGCGAGTCCCAGAAAGAGATCTTTTGGGAAGGGCAGAAAACAGTTTTCAACCAGCAATTGAGTTGTGAGACTCTGCTGTAGAGCGCATCACTCCCCCTAACTGGGAGGGGGCCAGAGACAATTACTCGATGCCGACACATCCTTCTAGCTGATTTACACTCTGAAGCTATATTGCGCTTGGTGACGGTTTCAGCCTAACATCGTTGGTGCTTACGCGGATAATAATATCCCTATACTCTCTACACTGGCCAGTTTTAGCCTTAGCCAGCACCATCTTCAGATTAGCCTTAACGTCTGTAGCCCTGCCCCCTGATAAACAGTTTATGATCAATGGATGATTCTTTTTAAGTCTAATACTGTGGGTAATGAAGTCGCCAATGACTAGGGTTTTCAATGTGTCAGAGCTAATGGTGGGACGCTTCGGCGTCTCAGACCCCGTAACGGGTGGAGGAGAGACCAGAGAAGGCTCGGCCTCTGACTCCGACTCGTTGCTTAATGGGGAGAACCGGTTGAATGTTTATGTTGGCTGAATGCGCAACACCGGTTGAGCATTTCTACAGCATTTCCTTCCAGAAGCAATGAGAAAATAGTCAGGCTGCGGGGACCGTGCGAGGGGATTTATACTACTATCTGTACTTATTGGTGGCACAGACGCTGTTTCATCCTTTCTTACACTTACATTACCCTTGCCTAATGATTACGTCTGAAGCTGGGCTTGCAGCACGGCTATCCTCACCGTAAGGCAATCGTTCTCCTGTATATTACAAGTACAGCGACTGTAATTAGAAGGCAAAATGTTAATGTTACTACTTAGCTTTGGCTGGTGGAGGTCCTGTAGAACCATGTCCCGATAAAGCGTCTGAGGTGAAAAAGTTTAATTAAAAAAGTGACCGGATTACTTGGGCTGTAATCCGTCAAACCTGAGGTTGGTGTGTTGTTGGTAAGTTTTTTTTGTATGATTATATTTTACTCTTTTTTTCGTTAGTAATGTAAAATTAACAGCCGTACAGAACTACAAAATTACAGAGGAGGAACTTCTTGATGCAATTAAAGCCTTTAAGTCCGGGAAAACTCCAGAGCTGGATGGCATACCAGAGGAGGCATATCAAACCTTTTTTAATACAGTATATTCAGAGGACCGTTATTAACATGTTTAAACCACTCCTATGTAAATGGTAGATTATCAGACACTCAACAAGGTGGTCTGATTTCATTATTACTGAAACAGGATACAAGTGGGAAATATAAAATATCCAGTCCATTTAAAAAATTGGAGGCCCCTTACACTTCAGTGTTGTGATGCAAAAATTCTAGCAAAATGTATAGTCGGACATTATTCAATATAACCAGACAGGTTTTTTACATGGACGATACATTGGAGATATGTGACCGACTGGCTCAAATCGGTCTTATGTTCAAAAATGTGAAATTGTGTTTTTTAAAATTGGATAGACTCAGAGCTACAAAATGGTGTATCATACACTACAGTTGAGGAACAATGTGAAAGTAATTTTGCTTTGAAAGTTGACAAACTTGTAAACTCTCTTTAGAGAAAATGGCCCATTCAGCATTGTTCACACCCTCTTAAGCTTTAGCCCCACCCATCTCTTTAAGGGTTGATCTGAGAATTCTATACTAACAGCAGTCACGCACCCAGGCAAACTTGCTAGCTACTTCCAGACACAAATGAGAGAAAAGCTCACTGAACATTACTCGCCCTAGCAGAGCTGGTTAGGCTGTTATATTATCAAGAGCGTTGGGGACAGCAACTGTGGTGTCAGATTGTCCATTCGTAAATTCAGAGCGTTTCGCTCTTGTCGCGTTCAGAGCGCACACTGGATGCTCTGGCCAATGAGTAGGGTTGATCCGAACGTTTTGACCTCACAATTTAATTAATTTTTTGCCGATGTTTACTGACACCGGCCATATTCAACGGGTGTTGAGCGTTCGTAAATTCACCAGTTATTCTGCGCTCTGGTACACTCAGACGAGAGTCTTTTGTTTAGACATGTAGCTAGCTAAACAATTAACCATAATCCCAACTTTAACTTGAAATTATAAGACTTTAAGTCTAAATTCGAAACATTGTCTATCAACAGTCGTTGCAGTGACATTCAATTGAATGAATACTTGTATAGTGGAGTCTTTTGTTAAGACATGTAGCTAGCGAGCTCATGACATTACTAGAATAAAAAATAAAAAGCCTCTCTATGACCAGGGCGTGACACATGTAGTTTACCAATAAAATGGTCTGATGGGGATGTGGATATACTCGATATACATATCCCAAAATAAATAAAAGATCTCACTCAAATAAATTTTAATAGAAAGTTGCTACCATGGAATGGTGAATACCTGTCTATTTGTGGAAAAATACCCATGATTAACTCTTTAGTCATATCCCAGTTAACCTATTTGTATATGGTCTTACCTACAACTAGCGAACAGTTTTTTAAATTATATGAGAAAAAAAAGATTCCATTTTATTTGGAACGGCAATCCAGACAAAATTAAATGCACCTATTTATATAAGGAATATGAATTCGGAGGGCAGAAATGATTAAATATTAAAGCATTAGACCTCTCACTAAAGGCTTCAGTCATTCAAAAGTTATACTTAAATCGGAACTGGTTCTCTAGAATATTAGTAAGAATGTCTCAACCTATGTTCAAGAATGTCCTTTTATCCTTTATTCAGATTACAACCTCTCACTTTCAGTTATTTGAAAAGGAAATACTCTCCCAAATATCACAATTTTTAAAACAACCCATAGAAAGTTGGTTGCAATTTCAATTTAATCCAGCAGAAAAGACAGAACAAATAATGCAACAAATATTGTGGTTAAACTCAAATATACTAATTGATTAAAAAAACATTTTTTTTTTTTTTTTTTTGTTTAAAAAGGTTATAATCTTCGTAAATGATGTCAGAAATAGGACTGGTGGAGTTATGTTACACATGCAGCTAACAAAAACTTATGGAAATATCTGCTCCACCCAAAATTACAACCAACTAATTGCAGCATTACCGCAAAAATGGAAGAGGAAAGCGGAAGGGGGAAAAGGTAAGGAACTTGTCTGTCGGACCTGCATTGAAGACCATAAATGGTTAAAGATAATTGTGATTAATATAAAAGTATACCAGTTTAATCTAAGGACCAACAAATTTACAGACGTGCCACAAAGATTGCAAAATAGCTGGGAAGAGATTTTTGACGTACCGATTACATGGCACATGGTTTATGAACTGATGCGCAAAACCCCGGCAGATTCAAAACTTCACATTTTTCTATTTGAATTATTATACTAAATTCTTGCAACCAATAGAATGTTTACAAACACCTTGTCCCATTTAAACTCAGATTTTCACAATTCCTGACATTTAATCCTAGTAAATATTTCCTGTGTTAGGTCAGTTAGGTTCACCACTTTATTTTAAGAATGTGAAATGCCAGAATAATAGTAGAGAGAGTGATTTATTTCAGTTTTATTTCTTTCATCACATTCCCGGTGGGTCAGAAGTTTACATACTCTCAATTAGTATTTGGTAGCATTGCCTTTAAAAAGTTGAACTTGGGTCAAACATATCAGGTAGCCTTCCACAACCTTCCCACAATAAGTTGGGTGAATTTTGTCCCATTCCTCCTGACAGAGCTTGTGTAACTGAGTCAAGTTTGTAGGCCTCCTTGCTCGCACATGCTTTTTCAGCACTGCCCACAAATGCTCTGTGGGATTGAGGTTAGGGCTTTGTGATGGCCACTCCAATACCTTGACCGTTGTCCTTAAGCCATTTTGCCACAACTTTGAAAGTATGCTTGGGGTCAATGTCCATTTGGAAGGCCCATTTGCAACCAAGCTTTAACTTTGCAAACAAGCTTTAACTGATGTCTTGAGATGTTGCTTCAATATATACACATAATTTTCTTCCCTCATGATGTCATCTATTTTGTGAAGTGCACCAGCCCCACAAATCAAATCAAATGTATTTATATAGCCCTTCTAACATCAGCTGATATCTCAAAGTGCTGTACAGATATGGGTGCTGCCACCCCCGTGCTTCATGGTTGGGAGGGTGTTTTGTGGCTTGCAAGCCTCCCCCTTTTTACTCCAAACATATAGATGGCCAGTTCTATTTTTGTTTCATCAGACCAGAGGACATTTCTCCAAAAAGTACGATCTTTGTCTGTCCCCATGTGCAGTTGCAAACCGTAGTCTGTCTTTTTTATGGCGGTTTTGGAGCAGTGGATTCTTCCTTGCTGAGCGGCCTTTCAGGTTATGTTGATATAGGACTTGTTTAACTGTGGATATAGATACTTATGTACCTGTTTCCTCCAGCATCTTCACAAGGTCCTTTGCTGTTGTTCTGGGATTGATTTGCACATTTCACACCAATATACGTTAATTTCTAGGAGACAGAGCACACCGCCTTCCTGAGCGGTATGACGGCTGCGTGTTCCCATGGTGGTTATACTTGCATACTATTGTTTCTACAGATGAACGTGGTACCTTCAGGCGTTTTGAAATTTCTCCCAAGAATGAACCAGATTTAACAATTTATTTTCTGAGGTCTTGGCTGATTTCTTTTGATTTTCCCATGATGTCAAGCAAAGAGGCACGGAATTTGAAGGTAGGCCTTGAAATACATCCACAGGTACACCTCCAATTGACTGAAATTATGTCAATTAGCCTATCAGAAGCTTCTAAAGCCATAACATCATTTTCTGGAATTTTCCAAGCTGTTTAAAGGCACAGTCAACTTGGTGTATGTATACTTCTGACCCACCGGAATTGTGATACAGTGAATTATAAGTGAAATAATCTGTCTGTAAACAATTGTTGGAAGAATTACTTGTGCCATGCACAAAGTAGATGTCCTAACCGACTTGCCAAAACTATAGTTTGTTAACAAAGAATTTGTGGAGTGGTTGAAAAATGAGTTTCAATCACTCCAACCTAAGTGTATGTAAACTTCTGACTTCAACAGTATATGGGAAATACAACCTTCCCAGCTCTGCTGATTTTTCTGCGAAGAGACAGAGTCATGAGATATTTTGTTTTGGTACTGTCCATATGTAAATAGTTTTTGGTCACAGGTCCAGGAATGGCTGAATTATTGCAATATTTACCTGGAGCTAACCCTGCAGATAGCACTACTGGATGATCTAAAAAGTCATAGTCAATCGATCAATAATACCTTTAGAAAAAAAATATTTTCAATTTACAATCTGTAGAAACAATGAGAATAGAAAGATTCAGAAATGTTGTGAAACATCACAGCACAGTTGAAAATTGTATGGCATTTAGAAATCCAATATGGATGGGGTTAAGAGATAGATGGGAGGGGTTGAATGGAGCTCAAGGTTAGGACTAATAACAACAAGATAACTAATGTAAACATCCTGTGTCCGCAAAACGTATATAGGTTAAGAACTTTTGTGAAAGAGCACAGTTTGAAAGCTATGGCAAATAGAAATCAAACCAGATGCACATCATAAATGGATGGGAGAGGTTGAGGGTAGAGGAAGCAGAGTAGTAAAAATATAACTATTGTAAAATAGACTCTGTCCATAAAATGTATATAGTATGTATAAGCTGGAAGTAGAGGCCAAAGTGTTGTTGTTCACTAGTTTACTCTGAATTAGGGGAGGGGTGGTTGGGTTAGAAAGTAATAACCCGTCAGTTAGACCCATCAGTTGTGTTGTGACAAGGTAGGGGTGGTATACAGAAGATAGCCCTATTTGGTACAAGACCAAGTCCATATTATGGCAAGAACAGCTCAAAAAAGCAAAGAGAAATGACAGTCCATCACTACTTTAAGACATGAAGGCCAGTCAGTGCAGAACATTTCAAGAACCTTAAATGTTTATTTGAGTGCAGTCGCAAAAACCTTCAAGCGCTATAATGTAACTGGATCTCATGAGGACCACCACTGAAAAGGAAGACCCAGAGTTACCTCTGCTGCAGAGGACAAGTTCAATAGATTTAACTGCACCTCGGATTGCAGCCCAAATAAATGCTTCACAGAGTTCAAGTAACAGACACATATCAACATCAACTGTTCAGAGGAGACTGCGTGAATCAAGCCTTCATGTTCAAATTGCTGCAAAGAATCCACTACTAAAGGACACCAAGAATAAGAAGAGACTTGCTTGAGCCAAGAAACGCGAGCAGTGGACATTAGACTGGTGGAAATCTGTCCTTCGGTCTGATGAGTCCAAATTTGAGATTTTTGGATCCAACCACTGTGTCTTTGTGAGACGCAGAGTATGGTAAATGTGTGGTGAAGCATGGAGGTGGAGATATGATGTGGTGGGGTGCTTTGCTGGTGACACTCTCTGTAATTTATTTAGAATTCAAGGCACACTTAACCAGCAAGGATACCACACTATTCTGCAGCGATATGCGGGACTATCATTGTTTTTTCAAAAGGAGAATGACCCAAAACATACCTCCAGGCTGTGTAAGGGTAATTTGACCAAGAAGGAGAGTGATGGAGTGCTGCATCAGATGACCTGGCCTCCACAATCACCCGATCTCAACCCAATTGAGATGGTTTGGGATGAGTTGGACCACAGAGTGAAGGAAAAGCAGCCAACAAGTGCTCAGCATATGTGACTGACCGGCTCAAATCATTCTCATGTAGCAAAAATTTGTTTTTTTTTACGTTGGATAAAAGTAGAGACTCAGAGCTAGAAAATGGTTTACCATACAATGCATTTTTGAGGAACAGTGGGAAAGTAATTCTGCTTTGGAAGTTGATAAACTTGTAAACCCACTTTTAACCTCTCTTGGGTAGGGGGCAGTATTTTCACGTCTGGATGAAAAGCATGCCCAAAGTAAACTGTCTGTTACTCAGGCCCAGAAACTAAGATATTCATAAAGTTAATAGATTTTGATAGAAAACACTCTAAAGTTCCTTAACCTCTCTAGGGTATTTGGGATGCTAGCGTCCCACCTGGCCAACATCCAGTGAGATTGCAGAGCGCCAAATTCAAATACAGAAATACTCATTATAAAAATTAATTAAAGATGAACTTCTTGTGAATCCAACCACGGTGTCAGATTTAAAAAATGCTTTACGGGGAAAGCATACCATACAATCATTTGAGAACATAGCCCAGCAGACAAATCATTACAAACAGCAACCAGACAATTAGAAGAGTTACACAAGTCAGAAATAGAGATAAAATTAATCACTTACCTTTCATGATCTTCATATGATTGCACTCAGAAGACATTCATTTATTCAATAATTGTTCCTTTTGTTCGATAAAGTCTCTTTTTATATCCGAAAATCTCAATTTTGTTCGCATCTTTTCTTCAGTAATCCACAGGCTCAAAAGCAGTCACAACAGACAGACAAAAAAATCCAAATCGTATCCGTAAAGTTCATAGAAACATGTCAAACGATGTTTATATTCAATCCTCAGGTTGTTTTTAGCCTAAATAATCGATAATATTTAAACCGGACAATAATGTTGTCAATATAAAAGGTAAACAAGAAAGGCACTCTCTCGGTCGCGCGCATGAAAAAGCTCTGTGACGGCGTGGTCCACTAATTCAGACTGCTCTTACTCCCTCATTTTTCAGAATACAAGCCTGAAACAATTTCTAAAGACTGTTGACATCTAGTGGAAGGCACAGGAACTGCAATTTGAGTCCTAAGTCAATGGATACTGTAATGGCATTGAATAGAAAACAAACAAAACAAAAAATCCAACTTCCTGAATGGATTTTTCTCAGGTTTTTGCCTGCCAAATCAGTTATACAGACACTCACAGACATTATTTTAACAGTTTTGGAAACTTTAGAGTGTTTTATCCAAATCTACTAATTATATGCATATCCTATCTTCTGGACCTGAGTAGAAGGCAGTTTAATTTGGGCACTCTTTTCATCCAAATTCCAAATGCTGCCCCCTACCCTAGAGAAGTTAAACTGTTAAAATGTCTGTGAGTATAACATAACTGATATGGCAGGCAAAACCCTGAGGACAAATCAACCCCCCCCCCAAAAAAAAATTCAGCCTACCACTGTTTTCAATGGCTGTCACTTTTATTATAAGGCTAAATTCTCCCAGGTTGCAGTTCCTAGGGCTTCCACTAGATGTCAACAGTTTTTAGAAAGAGTGTCATGCTGGTTTTTGGAAAAATGAGCCAGAAAATGTACTTTTTCTAGGTGGCTCCCATTTTGGCTGTAGTGTTTCCCATCGCGTGGAAGAGAGTGCGTTCTTTGGTATTTTTCTTCGGTAAAGACAATAACGATTCTCCGTCTTAAATTTTATAGTTTATTTACTTACTAGGGTACCTAAGGTTTGATTATAAACGTTGTTTTACTTGTTTGGAAAATGTATTAGTAACGTTTGGGATTCATTTTGTATGCATTTTGATGGAGGGAAACTGGGTGGATTATTGACTGAAGCACGCCAGCTAAACTGAGATTTTATGGATATAAAGAAGGACATTATCGAACAAAAGGACCATTTGTGATGTATCTGGGACCTTTTGGAGTGCCAACAGAAGAAGATCAAAGGTAAGGCATTTTTTAAATCGCTATTTCTGACTTTTGTGGCGCACCTGCCGGGTTGAAATATGTTTTTCATGCTTTTGTATGCACTGTCCTCAGATAATCACATGGTGTGCTTTCGCCGTAAAGCCTTTTTAAAATCTGACACAGCGGCTGGATTAACAAGACGTTAAGCTTTATTTTGATGTATTATACTTGTGATTTTATGAAAGTTAAACATTTATAATTATGTAGTTTGAATTTCGCACTCTGCAATTTCACCGGATGTTGGCCAGGTGGGACGGCCCATAAGAAGTTTGAGAAAACGGCATTTGAATGTTTTGGTACATACTGGAGAGCTCTCCTTTGTCTACAGCCATTCAGCATTGTTCACACCCTCTTAAACCAGCCCCACCCATCTCTTTAAGGATTCACCTGTGAGGTCTAAACAGTAAGTAGTGTAGTAAACATTAAGACTAAAAGTGGTAGTAGCCTACAATAGGTAAAAATTCCAGGTAAACAGAAAGTGTCCAGATAAAAATATTTTATAAATATTAGATGACCCTTACCCAGACACACTTGTCTAAATTGATGGGTCATGTGAAATAAATGCTATAACCCCCAGCCACATCCAGTGGTGGAGAAAGTACTACATTGTCATACTTGAGTAAATGTATATTTAATTAAAAAATTCTTATGTTAAACTAGATGGTTTAATATTGATGGATAGCCAGGGGCACACTCCAACACTCAGACATAATTTACAAAGTATTTGTATTTAGTGAAATGGGATGACCAGGGTTGTTCGGGTGAGTGTGAATTGGACATTTTTCCTATCAAAATGTAACGAGTACTTTTGGGTGTCAGGGAAAATGTAAAAAGTAGTAAAAGTCAAAAGCCAAAAACATAAATAGTAAAGTAATGTACAGATACCCCCCAAAAATACTTAAGTAATATTTTAAAGTATTTTTACTAAAGTACTTTACACCACTGCCCAAATGTCTTCACACCATACATTAGCATACTTTATATTGTGGCGTATAGCAGGTCAGCCACCAGGTGGAGACTCGCCGTTGCCTGGTGACAGACGGAGTCTACATCATGAGGCGATGGCACATGGGGGAGGGGACTGGGGGAAGAGAGCTTACTCCCGTATCGTTGTGCTCAGTCCCAGGGATAATGGAGGGAGTTCAGTTCAGACCCGGAGCCCAGAAGTCTCCTGCGGAGACCTATTCTTTTCTACAACGAGCGCCTACTGAATCGCATCCAAACCGTTTTTTAATCAAGCTAACGGAAGACGATAACATCAAAACATACCTCTGCATGTTTGAACAGACAGCACTACGGGATGAATGGCCAAGGCCGAAGTGGGCAAGTCTGCTGGCCCCGTTCCTCTCTGGGAACGCCCAAAAGGCGTATTGCGACCCTGACGACAAACAGGCGGCTAACTACGACGGACTCAAACAGGAGATACTCAGCCGCCAAGGGTACAGCCTGGCCCATCGGGCCCAACTGTTCCACAACCAGAGGTTTGTGGCCGACGCACACCCCCGAGCCCAGATGAGCGACCTACTGCACGTCACCAGGGCATGGCTCCTAACCGTCGTATCCACCCTCTCTATCCTAGACAAAGTGGTCCTGGATCACTTCTTAAGGGCGCAACCCCATGACATGAAGAGGACAGTGAGTCTATGTGCATCGCAGACCTTGGAGGACCTCCTGGGATTAGTGGAGACACATCAGAACACTGAGGTCCTGCTGAGTGGGAGCCGGCTGGAGTCGTGGACCTGTCCGAGTGGACAGAAGGACAGCCCCACCGCTGTATACCCCAAATCGACAGTCGGCAGGGCCAAAGGGCCGCAGACCCGTGGAGAGATGGCTGGGGGAGAGCCGACCCGCCACCAACGACCCCAGGTAAATGGTAAATGGAGACTAAAGGAGGTGTTTTGAGTGTGGCGCCCGGGGGCACCTTGCCTGGAATTTCCCAGCTCATGAGGAGTCAATGCCATGAGCAAGCCCTGGAGGCAAGATGGGCTATGCAGTGAACAACGTTATTTCTTGTTGGACGACCCGTCGCCTGCACGGCCCGGAAGCAAGCGGTTGACAAACCCGTATCTATGGGTCCGGAGTAGGAGTCGGAGAGGGAGCTGGAACCTGACCCCACTGGTGAACCACTAGAGGAGGAGCCCATCCTCCCCCTCCTTGATTTCGAGGGACCAGTCGAGACACCCACTGGGGGCCAACTGAGGGGACAATTCGGGACTGCCTAGTGGGAGGATCCGAACTTGAAAGCCGCCGCAGCCCGAGTGATAGCGATGGATGGACAGCTACTTCCGGGGGTGAGTGACTTGCAATACCCCCATTTCCAAATCAAGTATAACTTTTTGTATCAGGTGTCGCGCCAACAGGGGTAACTTTGACAGGTACTGTTGCTGCCCCGACGGTTAATGGGATCTGTTCTTCAGCTGGCCCACACCCACCTGTTGGGTGCTCACCTGGGAATGGAGAAGACCTGGGAATGGATCGCTGCCCGGTTCCACTGGCCCAGGATGAGGAGGGCCGTGGAAGACAATTGTCAAAGCTGCCCGAAGTGTCAAATCACTGCACCAAAGTACACTTCCGAAACCCGCTGGTCCCCCTACCGATCATTGGGGTGCCCTTTAAACGCATCACCATGGATAGTAGGACCCCTGGTAAAAACAGCATTAGGACACCGGTACATCGTGGTATTAGTAGATTATGCCACCCAGTATCCCGAGGCCATTCCACTATGGGCGGCAGTATCCAATGGAATCCCAGGAGCTGTTCCACCTCTTTAGCTGGGTGGGAATCCCGAACTAGATCCTGAAAGACCAAGGTACGGAGTTTATGTCCCGTCTAATGAAAGATTTGTGTGCTGTCCTGCAAATCAAACAGACCTGGACCTCCGTCTTTCACCCGCAGACAGATGGGCTCCTCGAGCGGTTAAATAAAATGCTCAAACAAATGCTGCAGAAGGTCATAGAGCAGGACGGGAAGAACTGGGACCAGCTACTACCCCACCAAATGTTCTTGATCCGAGAAGTACCCCAGTTCTCCACAAGTTTTTCCCCTTTTGAACTTGAACCCAGCCCAGTAGCAAACGCTCAGGGAGCTTGTCGATCGGAACACGGCGTTGTTCTCTGAGAAGCTAGGCCGCACGACCCTCATTGAACACAACGTCCGCATCTGGCACGGGAAATGGTACGAAAGTGGCCATATCTGATTCCTGAGGCCCGAAGGAAGGCTGTGAAGCAGGAAGTGGAGGCTATGCTGAGGATGGGGGTTGTTGAAGAGTCCCACAGCACATGGTGCAGGCCTATCATGTTGGGGCCCAAACCGGACGGTAACCTGCGCCTCTGTAATGATTACTGGGGTGTGAATGACATCAGCTTGTTCGACGCCTACCCAATGCCGAGGATGGACGAGCTCATTGACCGATTGGGAAAGGCCTGCTACATCAGTACCCTCGACCTGACAAAAGGATATTGGCAGGTACCGTTGGCAGCCTCCTTCCGGGAGAAGACTGTTTTTCACACCGGACGGATTAACCATAGAGTACTAGCAATACAAACTGATTGTCATAGCTAGTTGAAGTTATAACTAGCCATGCAAAATGGCATTCTGAGAAAACATCACTAACGTTACACACAGTTCATACACGCTGATCGCCATTTCATCCCCATCACTGTCCTCAGAAGACTCAATGTCTTCTTCAATGAACATGTTTTTACCTAATTCAGGGATTTCCTCATCGTCTGATTCATTTTTCAGAGTCAGAGAGAGTCAACATGGCATGATCGTCCTCCAGAAAGTAGTTCATCACAACTTTTTCCCACTGAAATTTGTCGATAGCGCCTGATAAATTCAGGGCAGCAATGTTATTGAGAGCAGTAGGAACATATTGCTTTATTGCTTTATATTGCATATAAAGTTTGTTATTATGGCACATGAAAATAGTAAAAATAAAGAAAAACCCTTGAATGAATAGGTGTGTCCAAACTTTTGACAAGTACTGTATGTACAGTATAAGTGTGTAAATAAGTGTATCTATGTATGTGTATCTACTAAAACTGTTTCAAGTTTTGAGGGAGCGTGCAATTGGTATGCTGACTGGAGGAATATCCACCAGAGCTGCTGCCAGATAATTGTATGTTAATTTCTCTACCATAAGCTGCCTCCAAAGTCGTTTTATCAAATCAGAGAAGCTCATTTGCGTAAGCTACGGAAAACAAACACAATTGGATTTTATCGATGGCAATTTGAATTCACAGAGATACTGTGACAAGATCCTGAGTCCCATTGTTGTGCCCTTCATCCGCCGCCATCACCTAATTTTCAGCATGATATTGGATGGCCCCATGTTGCAAGGATCTGTACACAATTCCTGGAAGCTGAAAATGTCCCAGTTCTTCCATGGCCTGCACACTCACCAGACATGTCCCCCATTGAGTGTGTTTGGGATGCTATTGATCAACGTCTACGACAGCGTGTTTCAGTTCCTGCCAATATCCAGCAACTTCACACAGCCATTGAAGAGGAGTGGGACAACATTCCACAGGCCACAATTAACAGCCTGATCAACTCTATGCAAAGGGGATGTGTTGCGCTGCATGAGGCAAATGGAGGTCACACCAGATACTGACTGGTTTTCTGATCCACGCCCCTACCTTTTTTTTAAGGTACAGTATCTGTGACCAACAGATGCATATCTGTATTCCCAGTCATGTGAAATCCATAGCTTACACTCTTTGAGAAAAAGGTGCTATCTAGGAGAACTCTTTGTAACTCAGTAAAATCTTTTAAATTGTTGCATGTTGCGTTTATATTTCTGTTCAGTGTATATTACCAGGGCCTGTATTCATAAAGCGTCTCAGTGTGAGTATAGGCAATCAATGTGGGAAAGCAGTTTGTTTTTTAAAAAGTTTGGTAACAACAATTCCTATGAATACCCTCCCCATAATGCATAGTAAAAAGCATTTCTAAACCCTTATCTGCTTTCCATAATGCGTTATAATGCATAACATAGGCTCTAAACGGCTTATTAACGGCTTATTGATGTCTATAACTACATTATGTACATTATGCATGCTGCATACAGTTGTAAGAGTTACTATGTATTCAGCAATGTGGACTTGTAATTTCACCCTATACAGGTTTACACGATGCATGCCTATGTAACTACCAGTTATTATAGGGATACTTATTGTAGTACAACCTGACATGACTGCAATGTTGTTTTGTGTGTAACCAACAATGGGAGAAAAAAAAAAAAAATGTAACCTACTGTGCAACCTCAGTTTTCCATCATTCATTGAAAGGTCAGGAAGGAAAGGAAATGGGAGGAGAAAACAATTATGGCTAGAAGCATTTTGCACACTGAGATGTTTCATTTATATGAAATAAAAAGTTAAATTTTTTTGGCTGCTCATTGGGATATAAACAACAGGTCAAAGTGTGTACATTGAGTGCCAACCACTCCCTCTTCACAGGTACTCTGAGAGAGTTCGATCATTATTCCCCCTGTGAAGGTAGAGGGGCAATGTCAGAGGAGCGTCAGGGGTATTTAAACCTCTCACCATAACAAGAGAGCATACTCTGCTTGTCCTAGAAGGACTAGGAGGATGACAAGGAGAATGCACACCCTTTTGCCTTTACCTCTCTGCAGCCTGAGCCATAGCTCCCTGTATTTGTCTCTGCTGCTGCTGCTCATAGCTACTACCCCAGTTCTCTGCAATGGCATGAATGGGACCAACTCTTACCGGCTACTGATTGGCTTCCAGGCTCCCTGGAACGTGTCCTATCCCTTCAGTGCCCGCCGGTTAGGCTCCGCAATACAGATTGCTGTGGAAAAGGTCAATAGCAACCCATCATTTCTGGGGAACTACAGCCTGGATTTTGTTTATGTGGACTCGGAGTGCGACGCCAAGGTTTCCATAAGAGCCTTCATTCAGCAGGTGTGGAAAGAAAACGTGTCGGCGGTCTTTGGTCCGGCTTGTCCCGAGGAGGCGGAGGTACAATTCAAATCAATTCAGTGCAGTTTAATAAATGTTATTTCATTTCAATGTACATTTGTTTTAAATAATTTGAGTATTTTATGAATTTGAATGCATATTTGGAGCTTACGTAATGCAAATTGGTAACACTTTGCTATTTCAGATTAATTTACAATTTACTATTATATAATATTACTATGTAGCGGACCATGGATATAATAAGTGAATACTTTTACATGCAGATATACGATAAGATAGATCATTATGCTGGCCAAATAAAACAAAAAAAATACTGTTTAAAGGGACATTTAAATCAAAGTTTGTTTAAAATGTTCTGACCTCAATTATGGTTTTATATTGAAATAAGTCCACAGCCTAGGTCATTGTGTGTGTTGTGTATATCCAGCTACCCTAAATGACTGAAAGGATAAGCACCACATCTCTTAGATCGTATTAGGTGCTTTCTTCCCGCAATCATTTAAGGTTGACTCATTTCAACGAATCGACACAATCGATGGTGTGAGACGTGGTTTAATCTTGAAATGTAGGCTATTTTTGAGGGGGAGGGGGAGGAATTGTGGAATTAATTTAAGATAATGATTACCACTATAGTAAATGTATTTTCACACCAAGCCTGATGCGTTTTCTCCCCACCTTTCAGAAATATTCATACATCAACAAACTAACCGTTGCTGCTGTGCTCATTCTCCTGCCTTTTAGAAGGCAGTGTCAATGTAATATGTTGTTCAACGTGGCTAGAGACGACGCTGTAATGATAGATTATTTATCTATGTTACTGAGTATATTACAAAATGGAAATCATGACAGGAGCATTTGCTTTAGTTGCGTCCCATTTAGGATGAGACGAAATGCAAAACTGACACCTGTCGTCATTCCTTGCACATAAACTGTTCAACTGTTGTTTTTACAACAACTTATTGGCAGCCAGATACCTGTACGTTATCGTACAAAAATACGCAGTATATTACCATACAGTATTTTACAGTATCCAATACTGTTACTGTTATTAATTTACGGTACAACTAATAATACCTTAAGTCTTTTTACTACCAAATACTCCTACTGTAATCTATTGTATGGTACTAACACTGTTACTGTACTCTATTGTACATACTAATACAGTTACTGTAATATATTATATGGTACAAACAGTTACTGTTATCTCTTGTATGGTACTAACACAGTTACTGTCATCTATTGTACATTACCACTGCTGTGACTGTAGTCTATTTACAGTAACATATCAATTACTTTGAGGAAAAGATGCCTTGAGTCAATCACAGAAGACAAGAGTCCCAATCCTCTGTACAAAGAACAAGAAGGGCTCCAGAGTGCGTTCATTTCGTCCGGTCAAACAGTAGCATTAATATCCTGATTCCTGCATGAAAGTGTCTGCCCTGCCCTGAGCCTGTTTCTCACTGAGCCCTACGAGAGGGAGAGAAGGAGAGGGAGAGAAGAATGCACAACATTTCAAAATGCAATCGCGGGAAAGACACATTTTTAGCCAATGTGATATTTGTACACAAAAATATGTATGCAAATTAATCTCTACTGAACAAAATAAATATTTTGAGAGTAAAATGTAGCACATAGCCTCATTATCAACCCAAATTCATGACAATCACTGATTTAGGTAGCACATCAAAATATCTTGATCATGCTTGGACATGTTGGATGAAACTTATTTCTTGAAGCATACCATCTCAGTAGCACTGTGAATAACGATTAGTTGTTTTTTTTAAACTGAAAATGTAAAGTGCACCCAGGGGAAAAGTTAGCCTGAACACGAGTCTGGACACTGACCCCTAAAAATAAAAGTGAATGATATCAATCAATATACAGAAAGAGAGAGAAACAAGAGTGTGTATGAGGGAGAGGTGTGTGTGTGTGTGTGAGAAAGGGTATATTACTAGAAACATTTCAAGTTTACCAGCAAACTACCGGAAATTTGGTGTCTTTCAAGGATTTTATGTAATCTATAACAAGACAACTAGTGGCCCTTTGGGTACTTTAGATTATCACAGGTGTCTGTAATCATCTTTAGCCCTCTGTGTGGTCTTATCACAGGTAAAATACACGGAGTAAACCAAACATTAGGAACACTATATTAGGAACACCAAACATTAGGAACACAACTCAGTATTGAGTTGCAAGGCAGACCCCCATTTTGCTCTCAGAACAGCCTCAATTTGCCGGCGCATAGACTCCACATGGATGCTGGCCCATGTTGACTCCAATGCTTCCCACAGTTGTGTCAAGTTGACTGTCCTTTGGGTGGTGGACCAATCTTGATACACACGGGAAATTGATGAGTGTGAATAACCCAGCAGCATTGCAGTTCTTGACTCAAACCATTATCCCTAGTACATACAGTGGGGCAAAAAAGTATTTAGTCAGCCACCAATTGTGCAAGTTCCAATTGTGCAAGATGAGAGAGGCCTGTAATTTTCATCATAGGTACACTTCAACTATGACAGACAAAATGAGAAAAAAAATCCAGAAAATCACATTGTAGGATTTTTTATTAATTTATTTGCAAATTACGGTGGAAAATAAGTATTTATGTAGGTCTACATAGCCTTGGTCTCCGGACCTAACAGAGAGTACAGTCGTCCCCGTGGCGGAGTGGTGCCTTGGAGAAGGTCAATCCCGCAGTCATAGGGTCAGTGCGGTGGAAGCGAAGTGGCCCGGGCCTTACTGAACACCTCCCGGAGGTCCTGGTGTTCCGCTTTAATAGCAGAGAGGTCCGGAGCAACTTCCGAGCCCCCAGAAAGACGTCCCGGGGCAGGCTGCGTCCCGGGCTCCATCCCATGATGGCACCAGCAGTCCAGTCTATGATGGGATTGTGTCGCTGGAGCCAAGACAATCTCCATGCCATGGGAACCTGAGGAGACTTAATAAGCGGCAATTGGACCGTCTGTGTTTCTCTGACACACAAAGGTTGATGGGATGGTATTGTGGGTGACCCGGCCTATAGAGCGCCCGTCCAGTGCTCTAACGTCCATGGGAATGGAGAGGAGCCGAGTGGGGATGCCCAGCTCGGACACCAGGATAGCGTCCATAAAGCTCTCATTGACCCCAGAGTCGATGAGTGCCCAGAGAGATTTTGATTGGTTCCCCCACAGCAAAATTACATGAAAAGGGGTGTGAATAAGGGGAGAGGAAAAGTTCTCCATATGGCCCACCAGAGTACTCGCTCCTACCGGTGAGCCTGGTCTTTTAGTGGACAGGTGGAGACGAAATGACTAGTAGTCCTGCAATACAGGCAACTGTGAAGCCTGTATAACCGTTCGGCTGGAGACAGCCAAGCTCTGCCTAGTTGCATTGCCTCGGGAAGAGGTGATTCGGCAGACTTCATAGACTCTCGGGGGAGCTTGGGTAGCCTCGGGTTCTCTCAGCAACAGAGCCGTCTGGGACTTCCGGCATGCCTTGGAGGCGAGGTGGAAACCTTGGGCGGGAAATCTCCTCTCCTTCCTTCGTTCCTGTAGTCGCCCATCAATCCGAATGGTAAAGTCGATGAGCGAGTCGAGATCCGTTGGTAGTTCCTGGGCTGCGTCCTTTACTTCCTCCAAAACTCTGTGCAGGAACATGTGAAATAGCGCTTCCGGGTTCTAAGCACTCTCAGCTGCCGACGTGCGGCAATCCACGGCATAGTCTGCCACACTGAGCGAGTTTTGCCGAAGCTAGAGTAACTTCCGGGCAGCCTCTCTTCCGGACAATGGAGCATCAAAACTTTATTTGTCACCGCCACAAACTCCTCCAGACTGAGGCATACTGTTGTTCCCATACTGCCGTGGCCAGGCGAGAGCCCTCCCCGACATTAGTGTGATGAGGTACGCTATCTTAGAGCGGTTCGAGGGGAAGGAGGAGGGCAACCGCTCGATGATGAGGGAACACAGAGAGAAACGCCCAACAGGTGCCCGACTCTCCATCGAAGCGCTCCGGGGAGGTAAGCGGGGTGGCCGGGGAGGCGGTAATGCTGCCTAACAGACAACCACGGAATTGCTGTTCAATGCTTGGTCATGGAGTATGGTCAAGGTCTGGAACCCTTCCATAATACCACGAAGCAACTCCTCGTGCCTTCCAATGGTGGCTCCTTAGGAGGAGATGGCGTTGCGGAGCTTGGGTCAGTCATGGCAAGTTCGTACTATCACGTTTTAGGGAAGTCCAAGATACAGACAGTATCAAAGTAACAAACGTTTGTTACTAGAACAGGGGGCAGGCAAAACGACAGGTCAAGGGCAGGCAGAGGTCGGTAATCCAGTGTGATGTGACAAGGTACAGAATGGCAGGCAGGCTCAGGGTCAGGGCAGGCAGAATGGTTAAAACCGGGAAAACTAGAAAACAGGAACTAGAAACAGACAAGTGCAAGGGGAAAACGCTGGTAGGCTTGACGAACAAAATGAAATGGCAACAGAAAAACAGAGAACACAGGAATAAATACTCTGGGGGATAATGGGGAAGATGGGCGACTCAAGTAAAAGTGAGTCACAGTAAAATACTACTTGAGTAAAAGTCTAAAAGTATTTGTTTTTAAATATACTTAAGTATCAAAAGTAAACGCAAAAGTACAAATAATTCCATATTCCTTACGTATATTAAGCAAACCAGATGGCACCATCCAACACATAGATATAATTTACAAACAAAGCGTGTGTATTTAGTGAGTCCGTCAGATCAGAGGCAGTAGGGATGACCAGGGATGTTCTTTTGATAAGCGCGTGAATTGGACCCTTTTCCTGTCCTGCTAAGCATTAAAAATGTAACAAGTACTTTTGTTTGTCAGGGAAAATGTATGGAGTAAAAAGTAATTTATTTTCATTAGGTATGTAGTGAAGGAAAAGTTGCCATAATAACAAAGCAATTTTAATAAAAAACAAAAAACATGATACCTTATTTACATAAGTATTCAGACCCTTTGCTATGAGACTCGAAATTGAGCTCAGGTACAACCTCTTTCCATTGATCATTCTTGAGATGTTTTTACAACTTCATTGGAGTCCACCTGTGGTAAAATGAATTGATTGGACATGATTTGGAAAGGCACACACCTGTCTATATAAGGTCCCACAGTTGACAGTGCATATCAGAGCAAAAACCAAGCCATGAGGTTGAAGGTACAAGACAGGATTGTGTCGTAGGCACAGATCTGGGGAAGGGTACCAAAAATGTTCCGCAGCATTGAAGGTCCCCAAGAACACATTGTCCTCCAGGATCGAGGCAAAGATAAACGGATCAATGTACAGAGAGTTCCTTGATGAAAACCTGCTCCAAAGCGCTCAGGACCTCAGACGGGGGCGAAGGTTCACCTTCCAACAGTACAACGACCCTAAGCACAGCCAAGACCATTCAGGAGTGGCTTTGGGACAAGTCTCTGAATGTCTTTGAGTGGCCCAGCCAGAGCCCGGACTTGAACCCGATCGAACATCTATGGAGAAACCTGAAAATAGCTATGATGCGATGCTCCCCATCCAACCTGATAGAGCTTGAGAGGATCTGCAGAGAAGAATGGGAGAAACTGCCCAAATACCGGTGTGCCAAGCTTGTAGCGTCATACCCAAGAAAGGCCATAGCTTTTTGAGTTCTTCTAAGCTCGGTGAAGGGCTTCCATTTATTGTGCAGTGCTACTGTGCATACCTGCTGCTCAGACCACTGCACCATCGCAGTTCACTCTGCTGTGCACACGTGATCTTCATGAGCTCCTCCACTCTTTGGTCCGCACCTTTGGGGCGCCTCTTGTGAAAAGATATTGACCATCTCCATCCTCTTCCATGGTGTCAGACGTCTCTTCATCTGGCAAATCTTCAGGCTGCCAGTTATTGCAGCCATACTGTAGCTGTCCTTTTAGGCACAATTTGAAGGTTTGGGCTAGATTTCTTTAGTGTTAGTGCGCTTTTTTCTTTGGAGACGGGCAACCATATTAGTTCTGTTTTTGTTCTCTACTAATTTTTTTTGTTGCATAAACAAAACCAATTCCCCCTCTTCTGTTTTGTCCTGAAAGCTGTCAGGGTGCTTTTGTATAATTGCCTTGGTAACTACTGCACACTGGTCGCGTGTAGGGTTCAAGCAAACCTTTTGGATTCCATTTACAATAACTCTAATCATGTGTAGTCTATCTTGCTTCTCTGGTCTTTACCCATTGTTATCCTGTCCCATGGGACATTGAAACTGTCCACCAACCAGACAGCAGCATTGGGGAATAGATTGTGCCTAAGGCTGTCTGAGACAGCAGGGGATTACACACGGGGAGTTGGCTGCTGGCTTTCTTGAGCACCATTATCTAGAAAATAAGGGAAGTAGTAACAGGTCATAAAATATGAGGGAGCACAAACAGCAACTTCACAGGCTGTTTGTACCCCTCTGGTCTGGGCACAGAGTTCCAAAGTATTAAGTCCCAGACTATCAGGTTCAGAGTTCAGCCTATTCACACATATAGTAGTGCACACAATATTTGTGTACAACGGCAGTATTTGCTACTCTGACTTATTTATTTTACTTCTATCGCAAGCCTTTCCCTTGAAGGCATGGATCATTTAACTACAGTGAATTGGTGAGCTAATGTTTTTGATGTCCTCCTCTTAACCAAACACAGACCTTGTGGCTCTTCCACACAAACTTTAGTTAGTTAATTTAATAAAGTCTGCAGTGGCTCCTCCAGTTTTGGCAGCACTCTCTGTATGGCCTTTTCAACAGTCTCCATTTCACCATGATATTTGTGCGTCTAACTTTCTCACTCATCATTATTCACTCATCATTCAGGACTATCTGTAATCATGGTAGCATCCACATTAATATAGAAATGTTTAGAAATAAATTCTATTCTTATTTACAATAAAAGTGACTCCAAAATGACACAATACATTATTTGCTATTCATTTCTATTGGGCACAAAATTATCTAAAACACATCCAAAACAAACAGCAAATGTGTGCAACAAGTTTGTAGAGTCACAAGCTGGATGTAATCATTGGGTGCTAGGAATATGGGACCAAATACTACACTTTTGACTACTTTAATACACATTTTGTACCAATACTTTTGGTCCCCTAAAATGGGGAGACCATGTACAAAAAGTGCTGTAATTAAAAAAAATACAAATATTGATATTGTTATTCTGTTTCAGTAGATTCTCTTTTGATAAGTCATTCATGATTTGTCTGATATCATTGTCTGAAGTGTTCGGTTTAGTCACTTTTTATAGTGCATGCCATACCATCATTATTTATTGGAACTCCTATATTATTGTTTGAATGGTGGTGGCCGATAACAGCATTTTTAACTTGTATTCTAAGATTGAAATGATTATTCAAATATTCCTCATTGTCAAAGGAAACAAATGTGTCTTTTATCTCTACACCTGCACCCTCACAACTGTGCTTAGGCATGGTCTCAGTGTGATGCGGATTACTGCTACCTGTGGGCCTACCTCTATCCCCATAGTCAGGGTGCTCCACCAATTATTTATGTTTTCTGCACAAATGTGATGTGAAAGATGACTTCGGACAACTGTTTAATAGACATTGTATTTTTTGTCAGATCCCTGATATGCCATTTCAGTGCTGGCAAAGCATTGAAAAAGTTGGGAGATATGAAAGTACACCCATCAAGTTGACATGTCAGATTCACATCCTCCATTTTTTCTCTATTTTGTGTTGTTATTGCTAGCTTGTGGTATTAAAACTTAAGTTTTAAGTTCCTCGGTGTACACATCACAGACAAACTGAATTGGTCCTACCACACAGACAGCATCGTGAAGAAGGCACAGCAGCGCCTCTTCAACCTCAGGAGGCTGAAGAAATTCGGCTTGTCACCAAAAGCACTCACAAACTTCTACAGATGCACAATCGAGAGCATCCTGTCGGGCTGTATCACCGCCTGGTACGGCAACTGCTCCGCCCACAACCGTAAGGCTCTCCAGAGGGTAGTGAGGTCTGCACAACGCATCACCGGGGGCAAACTACCTGCCCTCCAGGACACCTACACCACCCGATGTCACAGGAAGGCCATAAAGATCATCAAGGACAACAACCACCCGAGCCACTGCCTGTTCACCCCGCTATCATCCAGAAGGCGAGGTCAGTACAGGTGCATCAAAGCTGGGACCGAGATACTGAAAAACAGCTTCTATCTCAAGGCCATCAGACTGTTAAACAGCCACCACTAACATTGAGTGGCTGCTGCCAACACACTGACTCAACTCCAGCCACTTTAATAATGGGAATTGATGGGAAATGATGTAAAATATATCACTAGCCACTTTAAACAATGCTACCTAATATAATGTTTACATACCCTACATTATTCATCTCATATGTATATGTATATACTGTACTCTATATCATCTACTGCATCTTTATGTAATACATGTATCACTAGCCACTTTAACTATGCCACTTTGTTTACATACTCATCTCATATGTATATACTGCACTCAATACCATCTACTGTATCTTGCCTATGCCGCTCTGTACCATCACTCATTCATATATCTTTATGTACATATTCTTTATCCCCTTACACTTGTGTCTATAAGGTAGTAGTTTTGGAATTGTTAGCTAGATTACTTGTTGGTTATTACTGCATTGTCGGAACTAGAAGAACAAGCATTTCGCTACACTCGCATCTGCTAACCATGTGTATGTGACAAATACAATTTGATTTGATTTGATTTGACACACATGGGTTTTAAAGAGGCAACGTTTTTAAAAGTGCAGAGGCTCTCAGACACCCCACAGACAAATATTTGTGTTTCTTCACATGCTTTATAAATGCCGGGGTAGAGTCTGTGGGGAAACCACACTGTTTGCACATCTGCAAAATTGTGGCGAGGCAAGGAGGCTGAAGACGTGCGTATTTTCCAGACGTTGAAATCAGGCACATTTTTGGTTCTGAATGAAAGTTCGAAAGTAGACGTCTATGTTTGGGCCAAATCAAGGCTGGTCCAGACTGGACAAAATCTGAACCAAACATAGACAACTATGATTTGTTCAGATTTGGTCCGGATCAAACCAAAATAACACATATAGAATCATGTAGTAACCAAAAAAGTGTTAAACAAATCAAAATATATTTTATATTTGAGATTCTTCAATGTAGCCACCCTTTGCCCTGACTCTTGGCATTCTCTCAACCAGCTTCATGCTTCATGAGGTAGTCACCTGGAATGCATTTCAATTAACAGGTGTTAAAATTTAATTTGTGGAATTTCATTCCTTTTTAATGTGTTTGAGCCAATCAGTTGAAGTACAGTTGAGCCAATCTTCTTGAACTACACTGTTGGTTAAGGGCTTGTAAGTAAGCATTTCACGGTAAGGTGTATACACTTGTTGTATTCAGTGCATGTGACAAATAAAGTTGGATTTGATTTGATTCAAGAAACCAACAAAAAAAACGCAGACTTAGTCCGGCTTCGACACTTGGTATCACATGAAGGTAAAATGTTCTCCCTTCCAAAAACAGGGGTGTATAGTTTGGGATCACATGGGTTGCGTGGTGATGGTTTGTTACTATGCCAATAAACAACATTATCCATTCGAACCTTTGCCACCTAGGAAATTTGTGTGACTGGACCTTATCAAATATTACTTGAGTACCCCTCGCCTTTATGTACGGTGTTTATTTATGTGAATTTCACACTATTTTGTGGAAACAGCGAAATACAGTGCCTTGCGAAAGTATTCGGCCCCCTTGAACTTTGCGACCTTATGCCACATTTCAGGCTTCAAACATAAAGATATAAAAATGTATTTTTTTGTGAAGAATCAACAACAAGTGGGACACAATCATGAAGTGGAACGACATTTATTGGATATTTCAAACTTTTTTAACAAATCAAAAACTGAAAAATTGGGCGTGCAAAATTATATAGGGTGATAATTGAACATCATGCCTCACGGTACAGAAATAGGAGATAGCCAAGTCCCCCCTTTATGTCACCCTATCCAACAGCATGCCACTCACGGGTAGGTTTACACACGAAGAGGGGAATACAGTGAAATATGGAAAGGTTTATGGAAACAAGGTGTACCTCAAATATTTCAAGAAGTAGTGGAAGAGGTGGTTTAGCTTAACAGCACCTACATGTATGCAAAAATGCCCTCTGTGTCAGCCCTGACACCCTCCATCCATCAGCAGCTGAAGCCACTGCAGGTGCCCGTGGCAATGCCTGCCGACTGGCATCATGGTCTCTCTCTCTCTCATATACTGCAGGAGGCAGAGAAGATAAATAAGGTGGCATATCTTCCAGAACGGTGCTGTGAATGACGACAGACAACAAAAGATCTCAGTGACCCAAGTCAGCTGGCCGCCACTCACACACAACGCTGCACTCAAATGGTTCTAGATCCCCAGGGTGAGACAAATATAGGCCAGTCAGCACCGGATGTCTGTGGACATTGAAATGAAGGCTGGCTGGGCCCGGGTCAAATCTTAACCAAACATAGACGTCTATGTTTGGACAAATCAAGCCCTGTACTGACCAGACCAAATCTGAAACAATTATACACGTCTTTGTTTGGCCCAAATAGGCTGGTCCGGACCGGACGTCTGTGGATGTTGAAATCAAGACCGGACCAAGTCTGAACCAAATATAGGCATTTATGATTGAATCAGATTTGTTCCGGTCCGGAGTGGCCTTGATGTGGCTAAAACAAAGACATCTATGATTGGTTCAGATTTGATCAGGTCCGGACCGTCCGGAATCTGTTTTTTGGACCTAACTTGCTTGCCACTTTTTCCATGTGGTTTCTTCCTTCACAGAGCAGAACAAAAATCAACCCAAAAATATCGCCGGTCTGGACAGGACAAAAAAAATACAAAAATAATCTGTCGGACTGCCAGATGGTGAAGCGTGATTCATCACTCCAGAGAACAAGTTTCCACTGCTTCAGAGTCCAATGGCAGCGAGCTTTACACCACTCCAGCCTACGCTTGGCATTGTTCATTGTAATCCTAGGCTTGTGTGCGGCTGCTTGGCCATGGAACTCTTTTCATAAACAGTTATTGGAACTCGGGTACTGTTTGGAACTCGGTACTGAGTGATGCAACCGAGGACATTCCCAAAGGCACTTCAATCTTTTGTCTTGCCCATTCACCCTCGGAATGGTACACATACACAATCCATGTCTCAATCGTCTCAAGGCTTTAAAATCCTTCTTTAACCTGTCTCTTACCTTCCTCTACACAGAGTGAACTAGATTTAACAAGTGAGATCAATAAGTAATCATAGCTCTCACCTGGATTTGCTTGGTCAGTCTATGTCATGGAAAGAGCAGTTATTCTTAATGTTTTGTATACTCAGTGTATACGTAGATATCTTTGTTAGAAATAATAATATATTTCCCTTGATGGAGGGATGCTGAATGTAAAAAAAATCTCAATTTACCCCACTCTCTCCTACAGTTTCTAATAAGGAAGTGAATTTCAAAATGTCAGATCAAATCTGAAAACTGTCCCATACATATCTAAATTTAACCCAACCCAGCATTTAACCCAACCCCTCTGAATCAGAGAGGTGCTGCCTTAATCGTCATTCACGTCTTCAGGCGCCCAGGGAACAGTGGGTTAACTGCCTTGCTCAGGAGCAGAACAACAGATTTTTACCTTGTCAGCTTGGGGATTCGATCCAGCAACCTTTCAGTTCCTGGCCCAATGCTCTAACTGCTAGGCTACCTGCAAAACAGACACCTTTAGTCTACCACATTCCATAGTTGCTTCATGCACCATTACTATCCTGTAAAATCAAACGAATTTGCTGCATAGGATATGCTGCAAAGGATACCCATAGTATAATGGATTAAATATATGTATCAATCATAATGTTATCAACATTGTCTTCAGTCGTGCCAAGATATTGCATCGGGAGGGGATGGGGGGGGTTAATTCAGGCTAAGTGTCCTGCGTTTTACATGTAGCTCCTATGTGCTTGGTTTACTTTTAACAATGGAAACTATTCATTTGTATGATGTACCTGTCAGAGCCATTTTGTTATTGTACGGAAAATGTATAGAAGAAATGTTGGTTGATATATGAATGTTTATAGAATGTATAGAAACTGTTTAGAAAACGCTTATTGTGTACAGAACTGCAGACGGATATATCGGTCCACTAATACAGGACTATTAAAGGCTCGGTGTACTACTTATGTGAACAACCATTTTGATTGTCATTTTTTCATTCAGATTTTTCAGGGGGTGCTGCAACAACCCTTCCCGTGGCTATGCTCATAGATAGAACCTAACCATTCCATACAGTATATGCATAATATAATACTAGAGTTCACAGTCAAAAATGATTCCTGGAGTTTGTTTATTTTTGCAGCAGACTAAATATTTACCAAAGACATTCTAAATCTATGGCCTTTTATATTTTTCTTTGTAATTTGTATAACGGCACAATCATGTTTTCTCATTCTGGCATGGACACATCAAATATTTTTAATGTAGGAAGAACTCCGGTAGGTTCAGGCTTGAATTTTGGGTTTATGTGTGTTTTGTAGTAATATCTAAAAAGCTTTGAATTAAAATGCACATTAGAGATTGCTGTCCATTACAGTAAGTCTACCATAGATTGTAGCCTAATGTGATTTGTCTGCTGAACATTGTGTTGGTAACTTTTTTTCTCATGCATTCCGGTACCTCTGAACCCCCAGGTCAACCCCTCTAGTGCTTACTTTGTGTTCCTGCACCTCCAAATTTGCAAATGAAAGGTCCAGCACAGTAAAAATCTAGATTTACCTGTGTTTTATATATTTTTCCACACTATGAGGTTGGAATAATACTGTGAAATTTGGAAAATTATGATAATGCCCTTTAAGTGTAAGAACTGTTTGAAAAGAAATTTCAGCCTGTATTGGTGGGATGTAGTTTTGGCCTGCCTGGTGACATCACCAGGTTCAAAACCTCTCTGCAAATAACGGCTAGTTTTCAGTATTCCACTCCCCACTCAGACCACTCCCAAAAAGTCCACGCAAAATTCTTACTTGAGAAATTGTTCTTTGCTAAGAAGCTACTTTTGTTTCTTTTTGACCATTTGATTTTGCGATAAAACGGTTGCATTGGACTTGAATAGCACTGAATAGGCCTATAGTTTGGTCACTTATTTTGAGGAATTTTTAAAACTAATGTTTGAGGACAAGACGTACCCTTGTTTGTTGAGTCTTTGGCAATGAACTGGCTGGGAAGTTTGAATGGCCAGAGTGTGTAGCTCTGGTGTAGGACAAATGTGATCATATAGGCTGGTGGTGATGCATTGGTGCAGTACATTGCAGTACTGATGCATTATAAATGTAGCCTACATGAGAAACAGATAAATTCATGAATTCAACAATGGACCTGTCGGTGACAGAACACTTGTCCCAGAGAACACTTTCTAATGGTCAAACCAAGGTATGCAAGTATATGGGTAAACTTGGCTAGGTTGGAATAAATTATATAGGAAAACCTGCAAAACTGTGAATTTTAAACCGGGGGAAAAATGCACATCCCTCCCCTGTGCCCAAAAGAAAAACACGCAACCCTCCACAAAGTAAAAAAACATGTTGCACCCCCCTACACTATTTTGGACCCCCCCCCCTTCCCCCCAGTAATTATCGAACAGTCCCTAATGACTATGTATTCACTTTTGGAGGCACTGTAGTATCCTTTAAAATGTATACATTTTGCACGGGCAACCATGAACAATGTTTATGAATATAATAATAATTTTACTCTTTGTTTTACAGGTCACCGGTCTTATTGCATCTACTTGGAACATCCCAATGTTTGGCTTTGTCGGACAATCCTCCAAGATGGACAACACTGCCATTTACGATACCTACATCAAAGTTGTGCCCCCCCTTAAAAGAAGTGGAGAGGTCTTAGTTAGGACACTGCAATATTTTGGGTGGGACCATGTGGCTCTGATTGGAGGGGGGCTAGATTCAAACACTTGGGACAAAGTCGATGCTTTATGGAAGTCTGTCGAGGATCAGCTCAGAGCTCAACTCACCGTAACAGCAAGTGTTAAGTTTGACACCAGCAACATGGAACTTGTCCACAGGAATGTCAAGTACATCTCGACAGTGGCAAGAGGTAAGCAAACAAATGTTCCTCCTCTATTACTTCAGTTACTTCAGTTAATCAGTTATATAGTGCTGTAGTGTCTTTTAATGTGGTAAGTGGGTTTGTATTGCAGATGGCCTGATGAACTATGCTTGCATGATGAGTAACCTTGCTATAGACCTGAAGACTTGCATTATCTCCCTATTCTATTACATAGGCATCGATTGAAGCTCAATGTTAAATTCAGATCTCCCTGCCATCATATTTAAGCCAATATGACGCCAATCTCAATCAAAATTAGCAAATCAACTTGATTGGAGATACACAATACACTCTCACCTCTCGTCATGAGCCATCCATCCATTACCAAGAACCGTATACTGGATTTTTAACAGGGCCGTTAAGCATTCCATGCTGACCACACTGCGCGCATCGCGTGAGCGAGCTTTGCAAAATAAATGTACACATACATGTTATTCAATTATTGCACCTACACTTGCTGACGCACGCGTCTGCGTAGCCGGGTGCTAAAATAGATCTTGGTTCTATTTGTGATGCTCAATGCGCTGCAAGTCTTGCCTCTCAAATCTTCTCATTGGTTTTTAGGAGCATATACCCCACATGGGTGATTGAAATATGAACTGCGGTCCACTCTCCAGTCGGTTGTGGTAATGCACCGTAAAGTTGGTTGCCAACCACCATATAAAGTCCAAAGAAGAAAAAGAAGCCTGAAGGAAGGAGGAGAGAAACAAATTCGGTTTACCATTTTATCTGTGGATTAATTGTTGAAGTAGAGGACCTTGTGCATTTTGGGTAAAATAACAAACCAATATTTATATCCCAAGACAAATGAGCTAGCAACAGCAAGCTAGCTAGCTAAATTGCCATAAATGCTTTTCGGCCTGTCCTCAAATTAATATAATTGGTTCAGAGTTCATTTTGATATTTTAACCCGTCATGATCACGTCAGGTGTGGGGGGACAGAATCAACATACGCGCGAGCGGTGTGGTCAGCATGTTAGGGTTCTCAGACAACTTTGTGCCCAGAATTAATTCAATGTTTAGGCATTGGATGAGAACGAGACTACAGCGTCCATAAAGTGACCATTAGACTTGCGGACCTTTTGGACCGAATACGTTTGTAGGGGCAACAGATTTGATTAAATGTATAATTTATTGCTCTTACTTGCTCATTTCTGTCCATTAAGAACCAACGATGTGCTACCTTTTTGTAGCATTTCTGACAATGCTAACATATTTTTTAGCCGAAGCCCAGAGTTCTAACACCGGGTCGGTTGCTCAGCAACAACACAGCTGCTTTCACCAGGCTGCCAGTCATAAGAAGTGTATGCGAACAAACCTAGGCTACTGTAGATAGCTAGCTATATGGTTGTATTCAAGCTGAGGTAAATCAATAAATGCAAACAGATATTTTGATTAGCTAGGTAGCTAGTTAACGTTAGCTAATGTTAGCAAAGACTTGTATAGCTAAACCAGCCTGTCGTTTCCAATGGCAACAAAGTAGTCATAGTGGGCAGAACAAGCAAGGAGGTGGGCAGAGCCAAGCACGATTAAAAAAAATAAAAACTTTTGCAAAGGGTAAAGTCTACAAAACTTTGTCCACTCTGTTCATAAAAAAAATCCTCATCAATCTACACACAATACCCCATAATGACGTTGCAAAAACAGGTTTTTAGACATTTTTGCAAAAAAAATTACAAAAAAATAATGAAATATCACATCTACATAAGTATTCAGACCCTTTACTCAGTACATCGTTAAAGCACCTTTGGCAGCGATTACAGCCTGGAGTGTTCTTGGGTAAAACACTATAAGCTTGGCACACCTGTATTTGGGGAGTCTCAAGCTCTGTCAGTTTGGATGGGAGTGTTGCTGCACAGCTATTTTCAGGTCTCTCCAGAGATGTTAGATCGGGTTCAAGTCTGGGCTCTGGCTGGGCCACTCAAGGACATTCAGGGACTTGAAGCCACTCCTGAGTTGTCTTGCCTGTGTGTGTAGGTTCGTTGTCCTGTTGGAAGGTGAATCTTCACCCTATTCTGAAGTTCTGATTGCTCTGGAGCAGGTTTTCATCGAGGATCCCTCTGTACTTTACTCCGTTCATCTTTCCCTCGATCCTGACTAGTCTCCCAGTCGCTGCCTCTGAAAGACATCCCCACAGGATGATGTTGCTTCCACCATGCTTCACTTTAGGGATGGTGCCAGGTTTCCTCCAGATGCTTGGCATTTAGGCAAAAGAGTTCAATCTTTTTTATTTTATTTATTTATTTTACCTTTATTTAACCAGGTAGGCAAGTTGAGAACAAGTTCTCATTTACAATTGCGACCTGGCCAAGATAAAGCAAAGCAGTTCGACAGATACAACAACACAGAGTTACACATGGAGTAAAACAAACATACAGTCAATAATAAAGTATAAACAAGTCTATATACAATGTGAGCAAATGAGGTGAGAAGGGAGGTAAAGGCAAAAAAGGCCTTGGTGGCAAGGTAAATACAATATAGCAAGTAAAACACTGGAATGGTAGTTTTGCAATGGAAGAATGTGCAAAGTAGAAATAAAATTAATGGGGTGCAAAGGAGCAAAATAAATAAATAAATTAAATACAGTTGGGAAAGAGGTAGTTGATAGGGCTAAATTATAGGTGGGCTATGTACAGGTGCAGTAATCTGTGAGCTGCTCTGACAGTTGGTGCTTAAAGCTAGTGAGGGAGATAAGTGTTTCCAGTTTCAGAGATTTTTGTAGTTCGTTCCAGTCATTGGCAGCAGAGAACTGGAAAGAGAGGCGGCCAAAGAAAGAATTGGTTTTGGGGGTGACTAGAGAGATATACCTGCTGGAGCGTGTGCTACAGGTGGGAGATGCTATGGTGACCAGCGAGCTGAGATTAGGGGGAACTCTACCTAGCAGGGTCTTGTAGATGACATGGAGCCAGTGGGTTTGGCGACGAGTATGAAGCGAGGGCCAGCCAACGAGAGCGTACAGGTCGCAATGGTGGGTAGTATATGGGGCTTTGGTGACAAAACGGATTGCACTGTGATAGACTGCATCCAATTTGTTGAGTAGGGTATTGGAGGCTATTTTGTAAATTACATCGCCAAAGTCGAGGATTGGTAGGATGGTCAGTTTTACAAGGGTATGTTTGGCAGCATGAGTGAAGGATGCTTTGTTGCGAAATAGGAAGCCAATTCTAGATTTAACTTTGGATTGGAGATGTTTGATATGGGTCTGGAAGGAGAGTTTACAGTCTAACCAATCTTGGGTTCATCAGACCAGAGAATCTTCTTTCTCATCGTCAGAGTCATTTAGGTGCCTCTTGGCAAACTCCAAGCGGGCTGTCATGTGCATTTTACTGAGGAGTGGCTTCCGTCTGGCCACTCTACCGTAAAGGTCTGATTTGTGAAGTGCTGCCGAGATGGTTGTCCTTCTGAAAGTTTCTCCCATTTCCACAGGGGAACTCTGGAGCCATCCCTGACCAAGGCCCTTCTCCCCCGATTGCTCAGTTTGGCCGCAAGGCCAGCTATAGGAAGCGTCTTGGTGGTTCCAAACTTCTTCCACTTAAGAATGATGGAGGCCACTGTGTTATTGGGGACCTTCAATGCTATCTATATTTTTTGCTGGTTACAATCCTGTCTCGGAGCTCGAACAAATCCTTCAACCTCATGGCTTGGTTTTTGCTCTGACATGCACTGACAACTGTGGGACCTTATATAGACAGGAGTGTGCCTTTCCAGATCATGTCCAAACAATTTCAATTACCACAGGTGGACTCCAATAAAGAAACATCTCAGGATAATCAATGGAAACAGGATGCACCTGAGTATTACTTATGTAATAAGGTATTTCTGTTTTGTTTTAAAAACATTTACAAACATTTCTAAAAACCTGTTTTCGCTTAGTTATTAAAGGGTATTGTGTGTAAATTGACAAGGAAAACATTTTATTCAATCAATTTTAGAATAAGGCTGTAACATAACAAAATATGGAAAAGTCAAGGGGTCTGAATACTCTCTGAATGCACTGTACATGTACTTATCTGGAGTGCCTGAGGGTGGCGCTGTTACCCTGCCTCAGTGTGCTAATATATTACGTGGTGTCATGTTAAAAAGTAATACAAAGGAAAGCTCAACATTACAAAACATGGAACAAATGAGACCACCATCTACTCTGAACCTAGAGGGAAATTGGAGTGTGGATGCAGAAATTCAACCTTTATATCATCGCCAATGGCATCACAGAGAAATCCGAAAAAGTGAAATGTGCCACATTCCTGCACGTAGCCGGAGAAGATGCAATCAATCTATTCAATTTTGACAGTGATGTAGATGACTTGGATGTATTAAAAGAGCGTTTCCGAATGTGCTGTGAGCCCCAATTTTTTTTTGACATACCTGAGGCATATCTTTTTTTACGAGAGTACAAGGACAGAGTCAATTGATGCTTGTGTCACTGATCTAAAAAAATAAAGCAAAATACTATGTTTTAACAACATACCGAGTCACTGATACAGGACAGAATTGTGTGTGGAATCACAAATGACCAAGTGCGAGGCAGATTACTCAGAGAACCAGATCTCCTGCCAGCTAGAGCAATAGACATTTGCCGTGCTAGTGAAGTGAGCCAGAGACATTTGAGAATGCTTCATGAGTAAGTCGAGCTTCACAAGTTGCATTAGCGAAAGAAAACACAGAAATGGCGAAGACAAAGACTGTGCACAGCTAGTAAAAGAGAGATCACAGGGAGAATGCTCACGTTGTGGATACAAACATGAACCAAAAAAGTGTCCAGCATATGGTCAGATATGCAAAGTATGTTACAGGAAAAAATCCTTGTGCCAAAAAGTGCTCCTCAAGCACACACACACGGGCAGAAAACCAGAGGGTTCACAGCATAGACAGGGGGATAACAGCAGGAAATGAGGACATGTTCATTGGGACAATTAAAGTGAAACAGAGTGAAGTGCAATGTGTAGCTCAGCTAGTGAATGTCAATGAGAAAAATACTGAGAAAGAGCAGTGGACAGAAACACTGAGAAAAAACAACCAGAATCGGACTGTTAAGCTATGTACGGGAGCTGACTGTAACATCTTATCTCATCTGTGAGAGACTTGAAAACGCTGAAAGTGAAATTCAGTGTCGATTCCATGCAAAAATCCAACTGTAAGCATGTGACGTATTCTGGCCACCAGAGGCTCTGATACCATAGGATCAAACTGCCAGGGAGAAGCTGTGGCCACTTATACAAAAGGCACGACAAGAGGGAAAAAAGGCTGGGTTCAAGGGCCCACACACGTTCATCAAAAGAAGAAAGATTACTGGTTAACGCTGATGACATGAACCACACTTGAACTGTGAGTACTGCCAAGAGTACATTTACTGTGGTGCCACGAGTAAATTTACCGCCCGAACTACAATTAAGGAACACTTGCCAACCAAAAAAAAAAATATATATATTTGTTATACTGTTAACCACCGCTACCTCAACTGAGCGTAGTTTTCCGTCGAAGTAGCTACTATTCATTTTGCGAGACGAAGCTCCTACACCAACCAGTTGTGGGCCGGTTTCCCAGAAACAGATTAATATTAGTCCTGAACTAAAAAGCATTCTGAATGCATTCTGAATTCTGAATGAATTTCATTAAAAGCACCATTGAGTCCAGGACTAGGTTTTATCTGTCAAGGAAACTGTCCAAAAATGCTTACTGAAACCTAAGTTACCGAAACCATAATTCCCCATCTTCTCCTAGTGATTGTGGTGATGACCAACGCTGAGGATGCAATTAACCTTTTAATGGAGGCGGAGAGGCAAGACCTAATGGCTGGAGAGTATGTTTTTTTCCTTCTGCAGCATTTTGAGGTCAGTGGCAATTTGGTGAGTAAGCCTTTCTTAATTCAAGTTTCAAGTTGTTAATGTCACGTCCACAAATATAGTGCAATGCCTTTCTTGCAAGCTCCAAACCCAACAGTGCATTAATCAAAATCAATGTAGCATTAAAAATAACGTAAGGTAGAACAAAAACACACAACAAATAAAAAATAAGAAGAACACGAGAAAGTAAGAAGCTATATACAGGGTCAGTTCCAACACCATATTTGCAATGTGCATGGAGTGATTGAACTAGATACATGTATGTATAAGGGTAAGGTGACTAGGCATCAGGATATATGATAAACAGAGAAGCAGCAGCATAAATTATGATTGTATTAGAGTGTGTGTACGTGTGTGTAGAGTTGGTATAAATGTGTGTGCATGTTAGAATGTGTGTGTGTTGGAGTGTCATTGTGCGTGAGTGTGTAGCTTGATGCCACAGTTAGGGTTAGCTAAAGTTAGGGTTAATTAAAATTTTCTAAGTTGTAGTGTGTCTACAGTGTACCTATAAAAGGTTAGTTTTGGCTGCTCCAGATCATGTCATCAGAAGAAAAACTCCTGGACCTTGAGGCTGAGGATTTTCTGAAACGTGCTCTGTATTATTGTCAATGTTTACACCCTATGTATAGATTTAGGATCAGCAATCAGAATCTCCTCCCCCAATCCTAACCTTAAAAACTTCTTAGGGCTTAGGCCTCTTTTTTTCTCCACCTCCCGTGCCCTAAGTAAACTGCCTGTTCGTCAGGCCCTGAAGCCAGGAAATGCACATAACTGTTACCATTGGAAAGAAAACACTTTTGAAGTATGTAGAAATATTAAAATAATGTATATCACAATAGATATGGTAGGAGAAAATCCAAAGAAAAAACAACCAGATTTTGTTTTTGAGAGACCATCCTCTTAGAAAGGCAAGAGAAAGGTCATACTGAAAATTCCTATGGCTTCCACGGGGTGTCAGCAGTCTGTGTTCATGGTTTCAGGCTTGTAACTTCAAAAACAAATAACAAATAACAATTTAAGGAGAGGGATACAGTCTTGGAAATGTATGTTTGCGCGTGCCATGAAGACATTACGCACCTGCTAAAATCGGTTTCCTATTGAACATAATTCTTTCCGAAATAAATATTATAGTTTGATTACAATTCAGAGTAAATATAAACATATTTTGACTTGTTGAAACAAAGTTTAGGGGTAGATTTTCAGATTCCTTTCTCTGCAAGTTGAACAAGCGGATTACTCAAATCGATGGCGCCAACTAAACATACTTTTTTGTGATATAAAGAAGGATTTTATCTAACAAAACGATAGTACATGTTATAGCTGGGACAAATCAGAGGACAATTTTCAAAAAGTAAGTGAATATTTTATCGTTATAGGTGAATGTATGAAACCTGTGCCAGGGGAGAAATATTTTGATGTGGGGCGCCGTCCTCAAACAATCGCATGGCATGTTTTCGCTGTAATAGCTACTGTAAATCGGACAGTGCAGTTAGATAACAAGAATTTAAGCTTTCAGTCGATATAAGACACTTATATGTACATAAATATTTAAAATACATAATATTTATGATTATTTATTTGAATTGTGCGCCCTCCAGTTTCACCTAGCCCTCCATTAATGGGGGGAAATGCAAATGAAAACCTGACCCAAGATCAGCATTTATGGAAAACCTCACCCTACTCCAGTCATAGTTTAGCAACCATAGGTTATTCAAGACGCATGTCAACTGCTGGCAGGATGACAGCTCAAGGGGGACCTCTAATGGTCTTATAATATAATTATAGAGCCCCAAAGTGGACGTGTCATAATACCCATAAAACCTAACGGTCAAACACGGAAATGGTTCCAATCATTTTTTCACCATTCATTTTAGAACCACTTAAAACATGGTCTGTGTTTCATGTAGGCTTTCCCTGACGTGCATTTTTGATAACCACTTGAGTGTTGCTTTATCAGTATGCTTAGGGTCATTGTCCTGCTGGAAGTTGAACCTCCATCCCAGTCTCAAATCTCTGGAAAACTGAAACAGGTTTCCTTCAAGAATTTCCCTGTATTTAGCGCCATCCATCATTCCTTAAATTCTGACCGGTTTCCCAGTCCCTGCCGATGGCCCAGTCCCTGGCCAAAAAGCTACATTTTAGTCTCATCTGACCCAGAGTACCTTCTTCCATATGTTTGGTGAGTCTCTCACATGCCTTTTGGCGAACACCAAACGTGTTTGCCAATTTTTTTTCTGTAAGCAATGGCTTATTTCTGGCCACTCTTCCATAAAGCTCAGCTCTGTGGAGTGTACGGCTTAAAGTGGTCCTATGGACAGATACTCCAATTTCCGTTGTGGAGCTTTTCAGCTCCTTCAGGGTTATCTGTGGTCTCTTTGTTACCTCTCTGATTAATGCCCTCCTTGCCTGGTCTGTGAGTTTTGGTGGGCGGCCCTCTCTATGCAGGTTTGTTGTGGTGCCATATTCTTAAAAAAATAATAATAATGGACTTAATGGTGCTCCGTGGGATGTTCAAAAGTTTTCGACTTTTTTTTATAACCCAACCCTGATCTGTACTTCTCCACAACTTTGTCCCTGACCTGTTTGGAGAGCTCCTTGGTCTTCATGGTGCCTCTTGCTTGGTGGTGCCACTTGCTTAGTGGTGTTGCAGAATATGGGGCCTTTCAGAACAGGTGTATATATACTGAGATCATGTGACACTTAGATTGCACACAGGTGGACGTTATTTAACTAATTATGTGACTTCTGAAGGTAATTGGTTGCACCAGATCATATTTAGGGGCTTCATAGCAAAGGGGGTGAATACATATGCACGCACCACTTTTACATTTTGTAATTACGGTGTAATTACGGGGTAATTACGGGATGTAATGCAACTAGACTGTTGGTTTATAAAAGTCAAAGAAAGTTAAACTCGTTTTTATTAGTTGCTCATGCATTTAAATGGCTAGACAAGTAAATGGCTAATGTACCCATCTAGCCAGGCTAAGGTTGATAACTAGCTAACCATGAGCTAGCTAGCTAGATAACATGTATTGTGTAAATGTAAAGACAGTTCACAGAATTGTAAATTTAAACAAATGTAGCCTATTGATTAATTGCTCAATTTAGCTAACATTAGATAGCTAATCCAGAGATTCGTACCTCTCGTCCAGATCATCATGGCCCTGGTGAGTGATGTGAAGCTTGAGACAGGCATGTGTAGTGCTGTATGATAGCCACATTAGCAGCTAATTAGTCATTTGTTTTGGGGGCTAAATATATTGATACAAGTCAACTTGTCTGAAAGAGATTTACACAGTTATCAAAATGTCACACCAGGGTGAGTCTACACAAAACACAGCCCTTATTTGAAGTGTTTGAATGAATGGTGGAAAAACGATTGGAATAATTTCCATCAAAACACAAGTTTGTCCTTGTAACTGTCACGCCCTGACCTTAGTTATCTTTGTTTTCTTTGTTATTTTGGTTTGGTCAGGGTGTGACAATGGGTGGTTTGTTGTGTTTTGTCCTGTCTAGGGTTTTTGTTTGTTTATGGGGTTGTTTTCTAGTCTAGGTGTTTTGTATGTCTATGGTTGCCTAGATTGGTTCTCAATTAGAGGCAGCTGTTTATCATTGTCTCTGATTGGGAACCATATTTAGGCAGCCATATTCCTTGGGTAAGTCGTGGGTGATTGTCGATGTTTAGTTACCTGTGTAGGCACTATTATTATAGCGTCACGTTCGTTTTGTTGTGTTTGTAAGTTTGTTTAAGTTTCTTCGTTTCATTAAAGAAGATGTATTCTCATCACGCTGTGCCTTTGTCTCATCGCTATAACGAACGTGACAGTAACCAGCTAGAAAAACCTAGCACTTCATATAATAGGGGAAGTGCATTCTAAATGCAATCAGTGTTTTAAATATTAAACAGGGTTAAATATCGGGGTTATGATCGATGATAGCACTATAAACTGAACAAAAATATGGAAGCAACATGCAGCGATTTCAAAGATTTTACTGAGTTACAGTTCATAGAAGGAAATCATTCAATTTTAATACATTCATTAGGCCCTAATCTATGGATTTCACATGACTGGGAAGGGGCGAAGCCAGGTGGGCCTGGGAGGGCATAGGTCAATCCAGAATGAGTTTTCCCCACAAAAGGGCTTTATTACAGACAGAAATACTCCTCAGCCCCCCCCCCCCCCCCCCCCGGAAATGGAGGTCCTGGGCTGGCGTGGTTGCACGTGGTCAGTGGTTGTGAGGCCGGTCCAATGTACTGCCAATTCTCTAAAACGATGTTGGACGTGGCTTATAGTAGAGAAAGGAATTCAATTCTCTAGCAACAGCTCTGTTGGACATTCCTGCAGTCAGCATGCCAATTGCCTGCTCTCTCAAAACTTGAGAAATCTGTGGCATTGTGTTGTGTGACAAAACTGCTAATTTTAGAGTGGCCTTTTATTGTCGCCAACACAAGGTGCACCTGTGTAATCTGTTTAATCAGCTTCTTGATATGCCACACCTGTCAGGTGGATGGATTGTCTTGGCAAATGAGAAATGCTCACTAACAGGGATGTAAACACATTTGTGCAAAAACATATAGAAAAAAATATATATACAGTGCCTTGCGAAAGTATTCGGCCCCCTTGAACTTTGCGACCTTTTGCCACATTTCAGGCTTCAAACATAAATATATAAAACTGTATTTTTTTGTGAAGAATCAACAACAAGTGGGACACAATCATGAAGTGGAACGACATTTATCGGATATTTCAAACTTTTTTAACAAATCAAAAACTGAAAAATTGGGCGTGCAAAATTATTCAGCCCCCTTAAGTTAATACTTTAGCGCCACCTTTTGCTGCGATTACAGCTGTAAATCGCTTGGGGTATGTCTCTATCAGTTTTGCACATCGAGAGACTGACATTTTTTCCCATTCCTCCTTGCAAAACAGCTCGAGCTCAGTGAGGTTGGATGGAGAGCATTTGTGAACAGCAGTTTTCAGTTCTTTCCACAGATTCTCGATTGGATTCAGGTCTGGACTTTGACTTGGCCATTCTAACACCTGGATATGTTTATTTTTGAACCATTCCATTGTAGATTTTGCTTTATGTTTTGGATCATTGTCTTGTTGGAAGACAAATCTCCGTCCCAGTCTCAGGTCTTTTGCAGACTCCATCAGGTTTTCTTCCAGAATGGTCCTGTATTTGGCTCCATCCATCTTCCCATCAATATTATTATATATTTTTTTATTATTATTATTATTTTTTTTTGAATTTTACCCCTTTTTCTCCCCAATTTCGTAGTATCCAATTGTTGTAGTAGCTACTATCTTGTCTCATCGCTACAACTCCCGTACGGGCTCGGGAGAGACGAAGGTCGAAAGTCATGCGTCCTCCGATACACAACCAACCAAGCCGCTGCTTCTTTAACACAGCGCACATCCAACCCGGAAGCCAGCCGCACCAATGCGCCGGAGGAAACACCGTGCACCTGGCCACCTTGGCTAGCGTACACTGCGCCCAGCCCGCCACAGGAGTCGCTGGTGCGCGATGAGACAAGGACACCCCTACCGACCAAGCCCTCCCTAACCCGGGCGACGCTAGGCCAATTGTGCGTCGCCCCACGGACCCCCCGGTCGCGGCCGGTTACGACAGAGCCTGGGCGCGAACCCAGGACTCTGATGGCACAGCTGGCGCTGCAGTACAGCACCCTTAACCACTGCGCCACCCGGGAGGCCCTTCCCATCAATTTTAACCATCTTCCCTGTCCCTGCTGAAGAAAAGCAGGCCCAAACCATGATGCTGCCACCACCATGTTTGACAGTGGGGATGGTGTGTTCAGCTGTGTTGCTTTTACGCCAAACATAACGTTTTGCATTGTTGCCAAAAAGTTCAATTTTGGTTTCATCTGACCAGAGCACCTTCTTCCACATGTTTGGTGTGTCTCCCAGGTGGCTTGTGGCAAACTTTAAACAACACTTTTTATGGATATCTTTAAGAAATGGCTTTCTTCTTGCCACTCTTCCATAAAGGCCAGATTTGTGCAATATACGACTGATTGTTGTCCTATGGACAGAGTCTCCCACCTCAGCTGTAGATCTCTGCAGTTCATCCAGAGTGATCATGGGCCTCTTGGCTGCATCTCTGATCAGTCTTCTCCTTGTATGAGCTGAAAGTTTAGAGGGACGGCCAGGTCTTGGTAGATTTGCAGTGGTCTGATACTCCTTCCATTTCAATATTATCGCTTGCACAGTGCTCCTTGGGATGTTTAAAGCTTGGGAAATCTTTTTGTATCCAAATCCGGCTTTAAACTTCTTCACAACAGTATCTCGGACCTGCCTGGTGTGTTCCTTGTTCTTCATGATGCTCTCTGCGCTTTTGACGGACCTCTGAGACTATCACAGTGCAGGTGCATTTATACAGAGACTTGATTACACACAGGTGGATTGTACTTATCATCATTAGTAATTTAGGTCAACATTGGATCATTCAGAGATCCTCACTGAACTTCTGGAGAGAGTTTCTGCACTGAAGGCAAAGGGGCTGAATAATTTTGCACGCCCAATTTTTCAGTTTTTGATTTTTTTAAAAAGTTTGAAATATCCAATAAATGTCGTTCCACTTCATGATTGTGTCCCACTTGTTGTTGATTCTTCACAAAAAAATACAATTTTATATCTTTATGTTTGAAGCCTGAAATGTGGCAAAAGGTCGCAAACCACTCCACACATTTCTTGTTAACAAACTATAGTTTTGGCAAGTCGGTTAGGACATCTACTTTGTGCAAGACACAAGTAATTTTCCCAACAATTGTTGACAGAACGATTATTTCACTTATAATTCACTGTATCACAATTCCAGTGGGCCAGAAGTTCACATACACTAAGTTGACTGTGCCTTTAAACAGCATGGAAAATTCCAGAAAATGATGTAATGGCTTTAGAAGCTTCTGATTGGCTATTTGATGTCATTTGAGTCAATTGGAGGTGTACCTGTGGATGTATTTCAAGACCAACCTTCAAACTCAGTGACTCTTTGCTTGACATCATGGGAAAATCAAAAGAAATCAGCCAAGACCTCAGACATTTTTTTTAGACATCCACAAGTCTGGTTCATCCTTGGGAGCAATTTCCAAACGCCTGAAAGTACCACGTTCATCTGTACAAACAATAGTACGCAAGTATGAACACCATGGGACCATGCAGCCGTCATACCTCTCAGGATGGAGACGCGTTCTCTCCTGGAGATGAACGTACTTTGGTGCAAAAAGTGCAAATCAATTCCAGAACAACAGCGAAAGACCTTGCGAAGATGCTGGAGGAAAGTACAAAAGTATCTATATCCACAGTAAAAATGAGTCCTATATCGACATATCCTGAAAGGCGGCTCAGCAAGGAAGAAGCCACTGCTCCAAAACCGCCATAAAAAAGCCATTCTACGATTTGCAACTGCACATGGGGACAAAGATCATACTTTTTGGAGAAATGTCCTCTGGTCTGATGACTCAAAAATAGAACTGTTTAGCCTTAATGACCATTGTTATGTTTGGAGGAAAAAGGGGAGACTTGCAAGCCGAAGAACACCATCCCAACCGTGAAGCACGGGGGTGGCAGCATCATGTTGTTGGGGTGCTTTGCTGCAGGAGTGACTGGTGCACTTCACAAAATAGATGGCATCATGGGACAGGAAAATGGTGTGGATATATAGAAGAAACATCTCAAGACATCAGTCAGGAAGTTAAAGCTTGGTTGCAAAGGGTTCTTCCAAATGGACAATGACCCCAAGCATATTTCCAAAGATGTGGCAAAATGGCTTAAGGACAACAAAGTCAATGTATTGGAGTGGCCATCACAATACCCTGATCTCAGTCCTATAGAACATTTGTGGGCAGAACTGAAAAAGTGTGTGTGAGCAAGGAGGCCTACAAACCTGACTCAGTTACACCAGCTCTGTCAGGAGGAATGGAACCAAATTCACCCAAATTATTGTGGGAAGCTTGTGGAAGGGTACCTGAAACGTTTCACCCGAGTTAAAACAATATAAAGGCAATACTACGAAATACTAATTTAGTGTATGTAAACTTCTGACCCACTGGGAATGTGATGAAAGCAAAAAAAGCTGAAATAAATAATTCTCTCTACTATTATTCTGACATTTCACATTCTTAAAATAAAGTGGTGATCCTAACTTTTTACTAGGATTAAATGTCAGGAATTGTGAAAAACTGAGTTGAAATGTATTTGGCTAAGGTGTATGTAAATTTCCCGACTTCAACTGTATGTGTCGTTTGGTGTACGTCTCATACCGATAACCAGCTAAGTACTGGCTTTACTTTACTCAAATTTGAGAGGTACGATAAACAAGAGCAGAGGAGAGGGGAACAACGTTTTACACTGGAATGCAGCCATAAAAACTCATCTTTGTCCACCACTTTTGGTTTGAACAGGACAACCTGTGGAAATATGCCATGAACAACAGGAAAGACCTGGCGACCATGAGGGCCTTCGACATGGCCTTTGTCATCGGTCAGAAGTCCAACGAGGGTTACGACTACTACGACTTCTTTGAGCAAGTCTATGAGAGGCTGAAGACGCACCCTTTTCACAGCAAACTTACATCAGAAAAAGAGGTGAGAGAAAAGAGGTTCTCAATGTTACCAGTTTTTTTTGCATAATCCATCATAATGGGTGCATTAGAGCGAATCACTTTTGTCAAATCGCCTTTCAACGTGTATAGCATTATGAAGCGTTGGTGTCAGTTGGGTATGGCAGTCTTAATACCCTAGCTCAAGACCAATAATGTTAAAGTAGGCTACAAAAAAGTAGACTAAAATCAATCCAATCCCGAATCAAATGTAAAGGCTGTTTAGAGTTTTATTGGGCTGGCTTTAGGACCATGCGAAACATCGCTCGGAGAGAAACCTCCTTTCTCTCAAGTTAAGAAGGCAGAGAGCAGAGACAGTGACAGACAGTTTTCTTTGCCATTCAGCCATTTAGCTAATGCACCGATTGCTTTGAATTTGATGTCGGCATTTGAAACATTCACGGCCAGTTGTATAAAAATAGTTGAAAAGATAATAACACAAGGAATAAATACACAATGAGTAACGATAACTTGGCTATATACACGGGGTACCAGTACAGAGTCGATGCAGCAGTATGAGGTAGTTGAGGTAGGTATGTACATATAGGTGGGGGTAAAGTGACTAGGCAACAGGATAGATAATGAGCAGTAACAGCAGTGTATGTGATGAGTCAAATGGGGTCAATGCAGATTGTCCGGATAGCTATTAGGTTAACTATTTAGCAGTTATTTATTTATTCAGAAGTTATTTAACAGTTATTAACTATTTACAGTGCATTTGAAAACTATTCAGACCCCTTAACTTTATCCACACTTTCATTACATTACAGCCTTATTCTAAAATGTATAGCATTTTTTCCCCCCTCATCAATCTACACACAATACCCCATAATAACAAAGCAAAAACAGGTTTGTAGAAATTTTTGCAAATTGATTAAAAAAAATACAAAACTGAAATATCACATTTACATAGGTATTCAGACCCATTACTCAGTACTTTGCGATTACAGCCTCAAGTCTTCTTGGGTATGATGCTACAAGCTTGGCACAACTGTATTTGGAGAGTTTTTCCCATTCCTCTCTGCAGATCCTCTCAAGCTTTGTCAGGTTCGATGGGGAGTGTCGCAGCATAGCTATTTTCAGGTTTCTCCAGAATTGTTCAATCGGGTTCAAGTCCGGGCTCTGGCTGGGTCACTCAAGGATATTCAGAGATTTGTCCCAAAGCCACTTCTGCGTTGTCTTGGCTTAGTGCCTAGGGTCGTTGTCTTGTTGGAAGGTGAACCTTCGTCCTAGTCTGATGTCCTGAGTGCTCTCGAGCAGGTTTTCATCAAGGATCTCTCTGTACTTTGTTCCAGTCATCTTTCCCTCAATCCTGACTAGTCTCCCAGTCCCTGCTGCTGAAAAAACATCCCCACAACATGATGCTGCCACCACCATGCTTCACTTTAGGAATGAGAGTCCTTTAGGTGCCTTTTGACTCCAAGCAGGCTGTCATGTGCCTTTTAGTGAGCAGTGACTTCTCTCTGGCCACTCTACCATAAAGGCCTGATTGGTGGAGTCTTACAGATACGATTATAATTCTGGAAGGTTCTCTCATCTCCACAGAGGAGCTCTTGAGCTCTGTCAGAGTGACCATCGGGTTCTTAGTCACCTCCCTGACCAAGGCCCTTCTCCCCCGATTTCTCAGTTTGGCCTGGAGGCCAGCTCTAGGAAGAGTCTTGATGGTTCCAAACTTCTTCCATTAAGAATGATGGAGGCCACTGTGTTTTTGGGGCTTTCAATGCTGTAGAAATGTTTTGGTACCCTTCCCCTTATCTGTGCCTCAACACAATCCTTACTCAGAGCTCTACTTACAATTCCTTTGTTCTCATGGCTTGGTTTTTGCTCTGACATGCACTGTCAACTGTGGAACCTTATATAGACAGGTGTGTGCCTTTCCAAATCATGTCCAATCAATTGAATGTACCACAGGTGGTACATTCAAGTTCTAGAAACATCTCAAGAAAGATCAACGGAAACAGGATGCGCCTGAGCTAAATTTCAAGTCTCATAGCAAATGTTATGAATACTTATGTAAATAAGGTATTTCTGTTTTATTTTTAATACATTTGCAAAAATGTCTATAAACCTGTTTTTGCTTTGTCATTATGGAGTATTGTGTGTAAATTGATGAGGATATTTTTTTAAATCCCTTTTAGAATAAGGCTGTAACATAAGAAATTGTGGAAAAAGTAAAGGGGTCTGCATACTTTCCGAATGCACTGTATCATTGGATCAGTTCCACTGGAAAGGTTTTTGGGGGCACTAATTTCCTGCTCCAGGCTAGATGGACGTCATATTGTACAATTTGTTTCTCTCCCTTTCGTAGGTCTAGATTAGATGGTTGCCTTCAAGATGAGGTAGCTTCCAGTCATATAAAATATATCCAGTTTCCAGTCATATAAAATGTAGTAGAATTGCATGAAATTTATTTATAAAAGGCCTACTCTATGTCATTAAGTGCTCAGGCATGCATTGTTCAGAACAGTGTTTTGCTAACAATGATTTGAGTTATATTATTAGCCTAAATTATGACTATGCAATCTACTCATCACATTAGGAATAGTAGCTTATATTACATTAGTTTGAAAGTGCGATGATAGACGCACGCAATCCTTTATTATAAAGGTGAAATTTCATGGTGAAAAACAGCTTTAAACTGACACACCGCTTATGGATGTCAACATTTGAAGTCGCCCTTGTTGTGACTTGCATGTATTAGGCATCTATTTCACATTGCACTGCATGCACCGTTCAAAAGTAAATTAGTCAATTTATGATGAGGTTCAGTAGTTGTTAACATTGTCTGTGCCGTTCCACATATATTTAAACCTTTTATTTTTGCTGGGGTCAAAGGCTGGGGTCATTTTTTTCCTGTTCTCCAAATAGCATTTTAGAGTTTTTAAATTGTGTAAAAATGCAGTAAATGAGCTTCAACTTCCAACCCCCACGCACCCCACTTTGCCATAGCTGAGCTGAACTGACGCCACTGTTATGGGGATAAAAATGGTCCCAAACTTTACAAAATGTGATCAAAGGTTATGAAGATTTGACTACAGTCGACTGCAACTTTCTGCAGTTGCTCTTCACCAACTTCATCCTGCAGCCATCACCTGCATTGTGGCAGGCTCTATTGTAAACCAATCATTAGAGAGTTTTTGTTTGACTCACGGGAACATGACAGAAGACATGACTGGAACAGGAACCAACTTTGCCAAGATTTATAGCATGCTACAGTGGATATTCAAATGAAAGTGATATTTTTGTCTCTCTCTCACTAATTGATTGTACAATGTACACACACATATATTTCAGTTTGTGAGTGTGTGATATGGGGTTAAAAACATTTTATTTAAACATTATAAAGAACAACTTTGATAAACAATGGAAACACTGCCATGTTGATCTGAGCCTTGCTGTTGGAAAACCACATTAGTGTCTGACTTCACTCCTCGACTTTCTTCGACAGTCAGTTGCATTAGTGTTACCACTCAAAAGCACCTAATATCTTTAAGGTAACACTTTACTTGATGAGTACCTACATAAGGACTTCCTAACACATTCATACCTCATACATATCACATACATGAGCATTTTAACAATATTCATTAGCAGTTTTTCAACTTAAGTAGATTTTTCGTTATGTCTTGCAGATGTTGACAATAAGCATTGCATCACATCTCTCAACTAGTAAATTAAGACAGCTGAATACAGGGTTTTTTACTAAAAACCTTTCAGATCAACATTACATTCACATGTGTGGTAAGATCACTTTAGAACAGTCTCAACTTTGATGTCCAAAACCATGCCCTCATTAACCCCTTGTAGCTTGGCAGAAAGTAACTCTGTATTGTATTGTATGTATTGCTTATGAATGGGTTGTGAATGCTTTATGAAGTCCCTTCAAGCAAGTCTTACCCTTTCCATTGAGATCTAGTAAAAGCATGAGATTCTGCTGTGGGTGATGTTGTGTTCCAGGTTAGCCCTTACTCTGCCTACTTGCACGATGCAGTCCTGCTTTACGCCATGGGACTGAAGGAAGTCCTGAAAGATGGCAAAGACCCCCATGACGGCAGTGAACTGCTCCAGAGACTGAAGAACAAGAACAACATCCACTTCTATGGTAGCTTCAATTCAGCTTCTATTCATTCATGGCTAGACAGAAAAAACTCCAGCACATTTATGTCTAGACTCTGGAATGTTCATTGTCCCTGTCAAATAAATTAAACCTATTACAATGCAGTGACATTCAGAAATCCAAGCCCTGAGCAGCTGTCTACACTCAAGTCTATGGGAAAGCATGATAATGGTGGCCAGGTAGCCTAGCAGTTAAGCTTGTTGGGCCAGTAACCGAAAGGTTGCTGGTTTGAATCCCTAAGCTGACAAGGGAATACATATTTCAATGTGCCCCTGAGCAATGCACTTAAGTCTAATTGCTCCTGTAAGTCACTCTGGAGAAAAGCATATGCTAAATTGTATTATTTCATCAATTTTTTTAAATGAATTTACCTGTTCACAGATTTTTTTCTGTTGAGAAGCAGCTGCCATTGTCAATAAATAAACTAGCTGAAACGAGCCACCTACAATTCCCCACGTGGCAGCTGCTTGTCATTATTCTAAGCTGGCCATCCAGAATCAAAGCAACACACTGCCTTCTGCCCCATTGAAGCGTGCGCATTGTTTTTCGTGACGTTGTTAGCTAACCCATTTACAGAGTATTAATAATTGGTGTTGCACTGCTATGGAGGATTTATAAAAGAGTGTAATGTAAGCATAATCGTTGTATGTGGGGACCTGTGTATTACAGGAGCATCTGGACTGGTCCACTTTGATGAGGAGGGTGAGAGGAACTTGGACTACTCCATTTTTGATCTGCAGCATACTGATGACAGCACCACATTTGTGCCCATCCTTCATTTTGACAGCCACACCAAATCTATCAGGTGACACAATGTAGAAGTTAATTTCAAATATATTACCATTTTACCGTGTAATTTCTTTGTAAATACCTGGCCATTTCTGTATCGTACAAATAATTGGGCCCGCCATGAATATCGGATAGTAGGTTTATAGAATACATGTCATGTTGTTCCTTTGCAGACCGACCCCAAAGTTTGTATCTGTGATCTGGCCAAAGGGAAAGCCTCCGACTGATAACCCTGACTGTGGCTTTGACAACAAGCTTTGTCAATGGCTCTCCAATGGTAATTCCCAATATCACCATGCAACAATAATCTACACTAGTGGCATCCCTCCCTACAGGCGGTAAATCATTGGATCTGATTATTAAAATTCAATGCAGTTCACTCTGAGGACTGCATCCATATAAATACTATTTATACACTGTCAATTTGCTGTCTATGGTTATTTTGCTCATTGCTCACTGTCAGTTGCTCACTTTTCACATTATGTATTCAGAAAAATAATTTGTTTGCAAATGCAACTTGGGACATGTAAATAATTATTAAGCTACTCATTTTGAATCTACCAGTGGCATCTCGTGTGACAATAAGAAGTTTTGTTTACAAAAATTACTGACCCTTTACTATAGAAATAGGATGACTATTGTGATGCACAGTAAAATCAGTTACTGGCCTGCCCTACATCATAGAAGGCCCTTCACCATATAAATATAATTACAATAGTGATACAAAATTGCCATCGTAATTTGGAATGTTCAGTCACTGAGCATTGTGGGTAATGTAGTCATTCTACAATTTCCAAATTGGCCTACAAATGCATACATCATATGCACGGTTACCCATGGCAAAAACTGGGAAAATAAACAAAAATCCAAAAGACAGCAGAATATAGAGTGGCCAGTGACACACTTTTTTTTTTGCCTAAAATTAAGAATATCTGTGCCAAAAAATTGTCGTAGAAGATCATATAGATCGTATTAAAAAATGTAATGTCATAAACCTTCAAAGTTCCATAATGGGGTGCAAATGGCAGACATATTGGTCAAGGGGAAATCCAAATCAGTCTAATTGGAATGAATGGCAGTAAGACATATCAGAAATTGTGTAATAGAATTATTATCAAGCTATAATCTAATCATATAATTATAAATACAGTTTATACATGTTTTTATAAAAAAAAATCTGTATAAATAGCCTCAAAAATAAATGTAAACAGACCATATTATTTATTTATTATCCTCTAAAATGTAAATATTATAATTACCAACATAGAAACTAATTGTACACAGTTTCTTACCTTAATGTTGTCATCCTGATCTCAAAAGCAGAGCTGTCAAAGTTGTGAGAAACCTTTCAGGTCCAGTGGAGGCGAGGCACTTCCTCCTGGTGGCGGCATTCACTTTCAGTCACGGTGCTAAACCTCACAATTTGGTCAAGCCTACCAATGACACATTGGCAACAGTCGTTACTATGTAAATTCAAGATGGTGCTACCCATACCTCTAATAAACCATTGTTCAAGCTCAAAATGTTAAAAATAGAGATGTTTCTATGTAAAAATGCACGTTTAGTATTAGTGGATTGAATACATATATTTTCTTAGCGATACCTCCTAAAGTGTTTCCATTTCACTATAACAGTATTATAATATACATATGCTCATTTTAATGTATATATACATAGCTGTACATTGTGGTCTTGCTGTTAAAGGGACATTACACTCCATAATCAAAGATGATCAAATGTTTTTAAATCTACAAAAATATTCTAACATCAAAATGAATCCACGTCCCATGTCTTTGATTCTGTGTATCAATCCAGCCATATGCCTCAATCTGAAATTAATGGAAAAGATCAGCGCAGAATAAAATCAGGACATTTTATGGTGCTTATGTTTTACATGTATTTAAGATAGAAACATAAGTGTGTCTACACACCAGATGACCTGGGACGTGGTAGTATCTCAATATTAGTCTACAATTGATGTCTGAAAATATCTGGAAACTTTTATGTTGAATTGTCCCTTAAATGGTCACTTTAAAGCTAACCCTGGGCTTTTTTAAATAGATATATCCCTGGTGATCTTGCTGGTGGTGTCCCCTCTCATCGGTGTGTCAGCCCTGGTCTTCATTGGCCTCCTTATGCTGCAGAAGTTCCGGCTGCAGACCAGGCTGGACGGCTCCTGCTGGTGTATCATCAACTACAATGAGATCACTATTATCAAAGAGCCTAAAGTATGAGCCAATTCAAAAATGGACATGTCTGAGATTCCTCTCATCTGAAACATTGCGTATCAATGGAAACCAAAGGGAAAGGGAAAGGGGATGCCTAGTCACTTGTCTAACTGAATGTATTCAAAGTATGTATGTAACTAACAAAAATATGGTTAACGTCTAGGGAGTGCCGGCCCTATCTATGAGCACGACAGCCAGTAAGACTGGAAGTAGAGGCTCCTATCAGACCATCCTCTCCTCCACTAGCTACGGACTGAGAGACAATGCAGGGAAAGAGCACATCTACTCCACTATAGGTCTTTTTCAGGTATACATAGACAGAATACAATCAATATACTCTACAGCCGGATGACTCTGCTGGTTAAATTAACATACTGTTCCACAGCCATGTCATAAATTACATAGATGTTAGCATGAATGCCGTTAGGAATGTTGAAGCAAAACTCATGTTTTGAACTGTTTATCATGTCAGGTGTTATGTATGCATAATGTATACCCCTTTCAAATAAAGGCCCCTACCTGCAACTGATACAATCTAATAGATTAGAATAGAATAGATGTTTTAACTGCCTCTGTGTGCCTGCCAATGTGTTACTGACACTGTGTTACTACCTACCTCTATTTTGTTCAGGGAAATCAAGTGGCCATCAAATACATGCAGAATCAATCTGTCAGCGATATCAGGAAGCCGTCCATCATCGCAGAGTTCAACATGGTAAAGTTGGGTTTCACTAGACTGAAGCCCTTTTGTGGCATTTTCAAACGACACAACATTACATTTTTAGTACAATGCCTTTTTAACTTCTAACCATTTCTAAAGTATAAATCCAACAAACACATGGTTAGTACATTTAGAAAGGTAAGAACTGAGCTTTTGAATGGTCAGCTTATGTAAAAAAAATATTGTATATGTGTATATATATATTGTGTGTGTATATATATATATATATATATATATATATATATATATATATATATATATATATATATATATATATACTGCATATTTTGGGGCAGACCAGGGGGTTTGATCAAGACGTTTACACAGATCAGACACGGACAGAGTTGGATTAGCTCGGTTTCAAGGGTGTTTATTTAAAAAACAAACACAAACAAAATAATGATCTGTGTCTTCTGGACTTTCCTCTCTTGGGGCTTGACGTTCCCCCATCGAACCCTAGTTTGCATTTCTTTGAGTTCGCTGTCAACCCGGCTTGCCTGAGCGCATCCAGCACTGCCTGTGGATGATGATAGCATCCAAATAGGCCGCTGCGTACTGTTGGTGGGGTCGAAGTACTTTGTCCATCAGGTGCTGGAATGTGGGTGGGGCTCCGTGGAGACGAATGGGAGCCCCCGGTACCAATGGTCTCTTTTATACCGTTTCCCCGGGATGGCCGATATGGCCTCTTGTACCATTTCCCCGGGCCAGATGCGGATGTGGTGTTCAATGAGGGTCGTGCGGCCTTGCTTCTCAAAGAACACCGCCATGTGCGGATCGATGAGCTCCCTGAGCACTTGCTTTTGGGTCCTCATTGTTCGGGACCACCACTGCTATCGTTGGCGTCTTGGGTCCCGACCATAACACGGCCAAGGCTGTCCTATGGTGCCACTTCTTCAACAGGTTCACATGGTGAATCTGTTGGGGTTTCTGTCTCCCTGGCTGCCGTGCGCGGTAATTGACGGGTCCCACTTTCTCTATCACCTCGTACGGCCCGCTCCAGGAACTTGCTTTCGGCCGTCGGGATTAAGCCCAACACCTTGACTCCCACCTGGAATTCTCGGGGCTGGGAGAGTGATGGAGTGCTGCATGAAATGACCTAGATTTTGATTTGTTTAACACTTTTTTGATTACTATTTGATTCCATATGTGTTATTTCATAGTTTTGATGTCTTCACTATTATTCTACAATGTAGAAATTTGTACAAATAAGGAAAAGCCCTTGAATGAGTAGGTGTATCCAAACTTTTGACTGGTACTGTATGTATATATATATATATATATATATATATATTTACATAATTGATTTATTATTTACATAATTGATTTACAATATTGAGTCCAAAACAATTGCAGGGAGTTGAAGTTTGTATGCTTATGATTATTCTGTTGTTTTTTTTTTAATAAAAAAAAAAGGTAATCTTAATATTTATTAATAATTCATTATTATTGAAAAGCCCATTTGAAAGTATTTTTGTAAATAATGCTCTGTACTCCCTTTTATAAAACAGTTGAGAGAGATGAAGCATGAAAACTTGGTGCAGTTCTTTGGGGTTTGCATTGACCCTCCAAAGGTCTGTATGGTCATGCAGTACTGCAAGAAAGGCAGCCTGAAGGTAACAGCAAAGGACAGTGATGGTCCGGATTGAAATGACAACAACTTGAACTAATGAGGCCGCCATAAACTATTTATAAGTCCTTCGTAGATGCTTTACAACTGATTTATAAACAAATTCACACTATATAAACTATGTTACAACAATGTATATAGAATGCTATTTGTCAAACATCTGTGAATGCCATATAAACAGTTCGTGAAGGCTTCATAAAGTTTTTAACCCATCCCTTATGTTCCGGGTCAATTTGACTAATTTTTTACATTTTTTATCACTGACATACTTAATCTACTCTCCTAGGTATGAGTCTCAAACTTGTAAAACGCGTAATGTACACACAATAAAACCCTACCCGGTACAAGAAAAGTGACATCCATGATGTTCTGTGTCAATTTGACCCGGAATTTGACCGTGAGCTTGGTCTATATATCTCTTGAACGTTATGTCCTAGAAACAAGCTGCTATCTGCACAGGAATGATGCAACCATGCTGATCACAGTATTTTTTTTCCTACGACGCTCAATGGCTGAGCAACAAAGATCTGAAGTCAATTTGACCCGCAATTTGACCCTTGAACTTGACCATTTTCTAACTCTTGAGGCTGAGCAACACTGATCTGAGCAACAAAACTGAGTTTTGACAAATCATGATTATTCGATCTTATGGATTTCTGACTATTTACATGCATCAAACATTTGGGTCTAAGTTTAGAAAGGTTGGAGCTATCAACCCATGGGAAAAAAATCTGAAAGGTGACATTCTCAGCAACATTTAGATAAGGGGAACTGTACTTACTGTACCTTTTGTGTTCACTGTACCGAATCAAACTGACCCAGAACATAACTTGTGTATAGCCGAATCGAACCTAAGAGAAGGGTTCAAGTTGATGTTCATTTAAAGTGGTACCACTGCTGCTTTTCTTGTATCACTCTGTATGAGGTATCATATTATGTGGTGCGTTGTGTTTAGTAAAAAATGAAAGTTCAGGTAGTACTTTCTCATTTATCTCTGTTTCCCAAAAAACCCTCCCTAATGGACACGACTCAGATGTCAATCATTGGGTTGTAAAGGATTGCTACAAAATGTATCATTTTTGTTGTTTGTGACTGCAGGATGTTCTGAAATGCACTGACATTGAGCTGGATTGGATGTTTAAACTGTCCTTTGCATACGATATTGTTAATGTGAGTAGCAAAATCCCTTTAGACTGGTACGTCCTTTATGTGAACAGGGCTAGACTTTTTCCCGGTTTAGTTTGACACTGTTGATTTACTTGCAGGGGATGGAGTACATCCACAAGAGTAGCCTGAAGTCCCATGGCAACTTGAAACCCAGCACGTGTCTGGTGGACAGCAGACTTCAGGTCAAACTCTCTGGCTTTGGACTGTGGGAGTTCAAATACGGCACTAAACACAAAGTCATCCCTCTGGAAAATCCCAAATTTGAAGGTTAATAGTTCAATTGATCATGGGAGTAGAACTGAGTAGTTTGATGTAATCACTATTCAGGCCAGTGTTTGGAGATGTTTATGAGGCCTTCCTTTATAAGACCTTTATAGATGCTTCAGAAATCATTCATAAGCAAATATCATGCTATATAAAGTAGGGCAAAAGAGATATTCCACATTTGGCAAAGCAACAAATGTAGTGACCTTTTATATTGACCATTATGTAGTATTACTTTGCTTAAAATAATTTGTGAAGCATCTATGTAGGGCTTATGAAGACTAATGAACGCCCTATGATGCCTTTATCAATTGTTGTTTGTGGGACCTTAAATGGACATAAATTATATCAATGTTATATTAAACGTCATGAAATCCATTATGAATGTTGAGACAGAGCTCATGAATGTGTTTATCAATGTATGCCCCTCTCAAGTAAAGTCTTACCACAAGTCGAATTAACCACAGTTTGATGCCACTTTGTCCAGAGATGTACTGGACGGCTCCAGAACTTCTGAGGCAAGACCAGCTCACGTTCAATGGCACACCCAAGGGGGACATCTACAGCTTTGCAATGATTATGCGTGAGCTGATCTATAGCTCAGAGGTGGGTCCATACAACAATATCCAGCTGGAGCCAAAAGGTGCGTTGTTAATTCATTCTAGAAGGTCCTCGAAAACACCACAAATAATCCATCCTTTGTGGGGAAAATAATTGTTTAAAGTGGTAAAACGTTGGATTTGAGCTACCTGAAGTAGATCTAAAAATGTGTGAAATCTGTATCAAGTCCATTAGATACTGGGAAATGGTAGTTTTGTTGTACTTGGTATCACGTTGTGTAGAAAGTGTTTGTGTCTCATTGGTTTTCTCCAGAGATTATCAAGCAATTGCGGGTCCCTCTCTTAGGGGAGCCCCTCAGGCCGACTGTGTGCCCCCAGATGTGCAACGAGGGGCTGGTCGACCTTCTCAAGGCCTGCTGGAGTGAGAACCCTGACTACAGACCCCCTTTTGGCTCCATCAGAATACAGCTGAAGGAGACCAGCCCAGAAAGGTCTGTCGTGGAGAGACCAGCCCAGACTGGGACAGACTTGCCCAGACAGGAAGAGACCAACATGTTGAATGCACCGAGCTGCCTGTCTAAACTACTGGCACACAGCTCGGACACCCATACATACCCCACAAGACATGCCACAAGAGGTCTCTTCACAGTCCCGAAGTCCAGAACAGACTATGGGAGGCACACAGTACTACATAGAGCCATGACTACATGGAACTATACTCCACATCAAGTAACTGATGCAAGCAGTAAAATTTGATTTAAAAAACAGATAAAAAAATACCTTATGGAACAGTGGGGACTGTGAAGCAACACAAACATTGGCACAGACACACGCACACACACACACACACACACACACACACACACACACACACACACACACACACACACACACACACACACACACACACACACACACACACACACACACTATAGATACACACGGCTTTAGTACTGTAGATATGTGGTCGTGGTGGAGTAGGGGCCTGAAGGCACACAGTGTGTTGTGAAATCTGTGAATGTATTGTAATGTTTTTGCCTTAATTTCGCTGGACTCCAGGAAGAGTAGCTGCTGCCAAAGCAGACATTCAGACATTTCTTATATGGTGGGCTGGTATGTACAAAACAATCTTCTTGAGTTCCAGAAGGTTCCATGTTGTAGCTGAAAGGTTTGTCTGCCTGGTTGAGTGATTATCCTCTAAGGGCCAGACAAATTGGTATTCAGCTTATGTCCTCTCAGTGATCTCTTTACCCAGACACAATCTCCAACTTGAAGTGAGGGATCCTCCTTGACATTGTTACTTTTGTTGTAGTTCTTATTTTGAGCATCCTGATATTTCTGTACCTCTGTCATTAGCTTTGGAATTGCGGGCCATTATCAGTCACTTGAACTTGAGGCATTTTTGTGTGAACAGATCTTAAAGTCAATTGATCACAGTTGCTGTGGTCACATTGCTTGTGGCTATGACTCCAGGCCTTTTACTGTACAGGTCTGTCACAACAATCAGGTATTTCTGGTGAGCTAGAGCTGCTTGTAGTTCTCCGAAGATATCTACTTGAATATTTTCCCAAGGTTCCTCAGGTCATGGTATTGGTTGTAGTGGTGGTTTCTCTGGTCTGAGCAATTCTTCACTCAGTGCGCATGGCACACAGTTTTTCAAAAAGTTGGTGACGTCGTCCATCTTTGACCAATATACTTTTCTGCAAAGGAACTGCTTTGTCTTTCTTGTTGCTGGGTGTCCTTCATGTGCTCCAGTGAGCACATTCTCTAGGTGGACCTTTCCATCCTTTTTGCATCTAGGGTAGCACTTCACTTAGTACAGGATCTTGTAGCGCCTCTTGAGTGCCTTTCAAGTGTGATGGCTGCTTGTAACTTCTCAATGAAGGTATGTTGACAGTAACCCCCCCCCCCCCTCTCCCCACCACTTGGGTGAGCCTGACAAGCCGGCCGAGGCATAGAAGCCCGACGAGCTGGCTGAGGCGTGGGAGCCTGACGATCCGGCTGAAGCATGAAACCTGACGATTCCTCTGAGGCGTGGGAGCCTGATGAGCCGGCTGAGGCATGATGGGGCATGGGAGCCTGCCGAGCAAACCGAGGCAAGGAAACCTCACGAGCCAGCTAAGGCGTAGAAGCCTGACTAGTCAGCTGAGGCACCCCCGGTTCCATCGGCGGCGGCATCCGGACCCAACGTCACCACCAAAAACAAAAACACGAACTCCCTGATGCTTCAAATAGGGGTGTCAGTATTCTGTAACGACAGACGCTGGAGACGAGAAGCAAGTACAGGGAGTGAACATTTAATAAAACAAGAACAGCATCTGGACAGGGTGAACAAAACAACATTATGACAATAATGCTGACACGGGGAACCAACCGAGGAACAGACAGATATAGCGGGGCAATCAACAAAGTGAAGGAGTCCATGTGAGTCCAATGAGCGCTGATGCGCATAATGATGGTGACAGGTGTGCGTAATGAAAGGCACGCTTGCCTCCTCGAGCGCCAGAGAGGGCGAGCGGGAGCAGGCGTGACACATGGGCTACTGAAGCATTGCAGGTAATGAACCTAATTCGACCTGGGTGGAAGTAAGCCAGAACAGGCGGTTCTGCTATTGTAGGCACCTTGTCTCTCTTTCTTTCTTTCTCTCGGAGGACCTGAGCCCTAGGACCATGCCTCAGGACTACCTGGCATGATGTCTCCTTGCTGTCCCCAGTCCACCTGGCAGTGCTGCTGCTCCAGTTTCAACTGTTCTGCCTGCGGCTATGGAACCCTGACCTGTTCACCGGACGTGCTACCTGTCCCAGACCTGCTGTTTTCAACTCTCTAGAGACAGCAGGAGCGGTAGAGATACTCTTAATGATTGGCTATGAAAAGCCAACTGACATTTACTCCTGAGGTGCTTACTTGCTGCACCCTCGACAACTACTGTGATTATTATTATTTGACCATGCTGGTCATTTATGAACATTTGAACATCTTGGCAATGTTCTGTTATAATCTCCACCCGGCACAGCTAGAAGAGGACTGGCCAGCCCTCATAGCCTGGTTCCTCTCTAGGTTTCTTCCTAGGTTTTGACCTTTCTAGGGAGTTTTTCCTAGCCACCGTGCTTCTACACCTGCATTGCTTGCTGTTTGGGGTTTTAGGCTGGGTTTCTGTACAGCACTTTGAGATATCAGCTGATGAAAGAAGGGCTATATAAATACATTTGATTTGATTTGTCAGCCCCTCCCCTTAAATCTCAGCTTCTTTAGTAGCTGAGCACAGGACTTGGGTACCAAGGCTCAGACAGCCTGTGAACCAGGGCCCAGCATTGATTGCCAATGGGGTTGGAGATTATTTGTTCAGGGAAAATGGGCACAATGTTTGTAGAGTAGATGGGGACCAAGAGGAAATCCATGATCAGAGAATGGCTTTACCCTCTGCCTAACAGCAGGAACCAGGTTAGGCGAACCAGAGCTCACCTGTGATAACGTGGGGATTTTAGCACAAGGCTCCACCAGGGCACAGAGAGAGGAACTTGGGGAATCATTAGTCAGCACTGGCGACTCAGGGGAGATGGAAACCTCCACCTCTAAGACAAGACGGCCTTCTTTAAGACCCAGCAGTACAGTAGGACCCTCCAGTGGGCCCTGGGCATCGAAAAGTAGGCACTCCTCTTTTGGGACAGGAACAGTCACAGGAGTAGGGCTGTTACGGTGACCGTATTACCGCCACACTGGCGGTCGCGAGTCATGACGGCAGTCAAATTCTACATTATCTTTTAGTCATGGTAGCTAGACTTCCCCAAGCTCTGATGTTGATGATGGTCATTAGTAGCCTACCAATCTTGCTAACTTCCTTGTACTGCCTGGTACTCAGCACTCTATTGTCTCTCTAATCACTCTGACATAAATGCAAATGTAATGAAAAATCTAATAAAACAGGAGGATACCATCAGCTTTCTACGGGCTAGGACTACTATAATTATTTCTCAACTTTCCTAATATTAAGCACATTGCTTTTCTTTACCACAGGAGTATAAACCCGTCTGGCTAGCATGAAAATGGACCACTGGGAAAAGTGTCCTCCATTCGCTATTTAAGTGCATACTGTAGATTACTTTTTTTCCCCCACTGCCTTGTTTCGAGACAGGTGCATGATATTGGTCCCTTCTAAATCAAAACAAATGTCACACATATATTATTTAGTATGTATGAAGACGAGATTAAATCAAGAACAGTCTGATGGGTGAAAATATTAGCCTATCACTAATTGTGAATTATGCCAAGCTTGTGTTTAAAAGGCAAGAAACAGCACGCCTTTTTTGGCGACATTTTCTAATCATAGTCTCACCTCATGTGAAGGCCTATATGTTTTGATAAGGTTTGTATCAATAACGTCTTAAAATTAAGCACATGAATCCAGTTTACAACGGGTGTAGAGCCTAATTGGCATACATATGCAGCGCTTGAGTTTCAACTTTGTGGAAGATCATTTTCATCCTAAACATGGTCGATCGATATTTAGCCTGACGAAAAGTAAATGTGGACGGAATTGAGCTATCCGAGAGAGCCATGTGAGTGAGAGGTGCTTCGGAGAAATCAGCCTGGAGAAGGGAATTATAATTATTTTATTCAGCCCGAGGGTACAACGGCCACTGGCCGCAAAAGGGATGGATTTTTTTAAGGGGCATTGCGGCCACACAAGGGGGATGCTGTCGGGATATTCAAGGCATTAGCAAGTGCGTGTCAAATTATGAATGAGAGATGAAAGGATGTGCAGCCTGTGCAAATAACAATGCAGAGCTCATGCCTTTCATAGGACTATATTTTCAAATCATTATTGGAGTCGCATCATGCACACTTAAATTGTATTAAAGATACAAACGTTGGGCTATATGTTTTGATCACAACTAAAGTTGCATAAATAACTCTATCAAGCATATAGGAAGACCTGTTTCTTTGTTAACAGCTCAACACAGAATAGCCGCATGTGCGCACTCACTCAGAAATCTTTTGGAGAAAACATCCTTTCTACAGTATTTTATTCAGCTATGTTCAATAGTAATCTTCATACTACAAAATAATATCAAATAATGCCGCGGAATTCTAAGCAAATCTTGTCTGCTAAATTAACTAGTGTAGCCCACAGACATATGGCAGACCAGGGCCTAACATCAGGACAAAGAGTATGCTATTCTGTCCTTCTGAAATAGACTACATTTTCTTCATGTCATGTTTCTTCAGACCTATCTAAAATACATAATGGATTGATTGTGATGGTGTAGGCTATGGATTTATTATACTTTTTTTTTTAAATGTAGATGTTCCAAAAGTCTGCGTCAGGGGCTTGTAGGCTATGTGTGGAAGCCAGGAGACGCTAAAGGTGTTTATGTTAAGTAAAGATCAATTACCGTGAGAAGGCAGTTATTTGCTTGACAATCACCAGGCTGACTACATTTAATGACTGCCACAGCCCTAGACAAGAGAAAGCGTTTGAAGCTCCCTCTCAGCTGGAAGAGTAGGGGACACCAACCCCTCAGAAGAAGGTGTCTCCTCGATAGTGTTAGGTTCTTATTATCAGAGTAAGAACTCAACGGACACCATGAAAGCTTAAACCAAGTTTATTTGCCCATTTGGTCAAAACAGCTGCATCAGACTAAAGACATATTCACACAAGCGCTGATATGTAAACCCTTTCTCCTATGCTGAGTCTCCTCCTACACATCTCAACAGCCAATGCATCTCTGTTGCTAGACAGAACCTTAGTGATAGCAGCACTTCCTCACTTCATCTGACCTGACCTCTGCCCCAAAGTGCTCACTCCTCCCTAACTCGCGGCTGTCATGTTGACTCGTACCAGACGGTGTCTTTCCTTCTCCCATAGGATCCCTGATGGCTAACAATAACATATCCTGACATAATGTAAATGTTATAAGTCATCCTCTCTCCCTCAGTGAAAGGAATAGGTATATTTCATAAGTCAAGAAATCAGAACCCAACAATGGAAACCAGAGCCTCAGACGGCTCCAGCTGCAGGTCTGAAATGCCAGGAACTGGGGTGGCCCACTTACAATCCGATGTGCAAGCAGGTGGCGCCACCTCCTAAAAACTCCAGGAGAAACAACTGCATTTGGTGGTACTCCTCACATGGCAAATCAGTAGGGTAGGACTTACACCAACCCGGCCGTGATGAATGGCAGGACTGGCTGAGTAACTCAATGATGACAGCTGTCATCATTGACTTCCGGCGCCGACAGAGATGGCCGCCTCGCTTCGCGTTCCTAGGAAACTATGCAGTTTTTTGTTTTTTTACGTGTTATTTCTTACATTAGTACCCCAGGTCATCTTAGGTTTCATTACATACAGTCGAGAAGAACTACTGAATATAAGATCAGCATCAACTCACCATCAGTACGACCAAGAATATGTTTTTCGCGACGCGGATCCTGTGTTCTGCCTTACAAACAGGACAACGGAGTGGATCCTATGCAGCGACCCAAAAAAACGACTCCGAAAGAGAGGGAAACGAGGCGGTCTTCTGGTCAGACTCCGGAGACGGCCACAGCGCGCACCACTCCCTAGCATTCTTCTTGCCAATGTCCAGTCTCTTGACAACAAGGTTGATGAAATCCGAGCAAGGGTAGCATTCCAGAGGGACATCAGAGACTGTAACGTTCTTTGCTTCACGGAAACGTGGCTTACTGGAGAGACGCAATCCGAAGCGGTGCAGCCAACAGGTTTCTCCACGCATCGCGCAGACAGGAAAAAACATCTTTCTGGTAAAAAGAGGGGCGGGGGCGTATGCCTTATGACTAACGTGACATGGTGCGATGAAAGAAACATACAGGAACTCAAATCCTTCTGTTCACCTGATTTAGAATTCCTCACAATCAAATGTAGACCGCATTATCTACCAAGAGAATTCTCTTCGATTATAATCACAGCCGTATATATCCCCCCCCAAGCAGACACATCGATGGCTCTGAACGAACTTTATTTAACTCTCTGCAAACTGGAAACAATTTATCCGGAGGCTGCATTCATTGTAGCTGGGGATTTTAACAAGGCTAATCTGAAAACAAGACTCCCCAAATTTTATCAGCATATCGATTGCGCAACCAGGGGAGGAAAGACCTTGGACCATTGTTACTCTAACTTCCGCGACGCATATAAGGCCCTGCCCCGCCCCCCTTTCGGAAAAGCTGACCACGACTCCATTTTGTTGATCCCTGCCTACAGACAGAAACTAAAACAAGAGGCTCCCACGCTGAGGTCTGTCCAACGCTGGTCCGACCAAGCTGACTCCACACTCCAAGACTGCTTCCATCACGTGGACTGGGAGATGTTTCGTATTGCGTCAGATAACAACATTGACGAATACGCTGATTCGGTGTGCGAGTTCATTAGAACGTGCGTTGAAGATGTCGTTCCCATAGCAACGATTAAAACATTCCCTAACCAGAAACCGTGGATTGATGGCAGCATTCGTGTGAAACTGAAAGCGCGAACCACTGCTTTTAATCAGGGCAAGGTGTCTGGTAACATGACCGAATACAAACAGTGCAGCTATTCCCTCCGCAAGGCTATCAAACAAGCTAAGCGCCAGTACAGAGACAAAGTAGAATCTCAATTCAACGGCTCAGACACAAGAGGCATGTGGCAGGGTCTACAGTCAATCACGGACTACAGGAAGAAACCCAGCCCAGTCACGGACCAGGATGTCTTGCTCCCAGGCAGACTAAATAACTTTTTTGCCCGCTTTGAGGACAATACAGTGCCACTGACACGGCCTGCAACGAAAACATGCGGTCTCTCCTTCACTGCAGCCGAGGTGAGTAAGACATTTAAACGTGTTAACCCTCGCAAGGCTGCAGGCCCAGATGGCATCCCCAGCCGCGCCCTCAGAGCATGCGCAGACCAGCTGGCCGGTGTGTTTACGGACATATTCAATCAATCCCTATACCAGTCTGCTGTTCCCACATGCTTCAAGAGGGCCACCATTGTTCCTGTTCCCAAGAAAGCTAAGGTAACTGAGCTAAATGACTACCGCCCCGTAGCACTCACATCCGTCATCATGAAGTGCTTTGAGAGACTAGTCAAGGACCATATCACCTCCACCCTACCTGACACCCTAGACCCACTCCAATTTGCTTACCGCCCAAATAGGTCCACAGACGATGCAATCTCAACCACACTGCACACTGCCCTAACCCATCTGGACAAGAGGAATACCTATGTGAGAATGCTGTTCATCGACTACAGCTCGGCATTCAACACCATAGTACCCTCCAAGCTCGTCATCAAGCTCGAGACCCTGGGTCTCGACCCCGCCCTGTGCAACTGGGTACTGGACTTCCTGACGGGCCGCCCCCAGGTGGTGAGGGTAGGCAACAACATCTCCTCCCCGCTGATCCTCAACACTGGGGCCCCACAAGGTTGCGTTCTGAGCCCTCTCCTGTACTCCCTGTTCACCCACGACTGCGTGGCCACGCACGCCTCCAACCCAATCATCAAGTTTGCGGACGACACAACAGTGGTAGGCTTGATTACCAACAACGATGAGACGGCCTACAGGGAGGAGGTGAGGGCCCTCGGAGTGTGGTGTCAGGAAAACAACCTCACACTCAACGTCAACAAAACTAAGGAGATGATTGTGGACTTCAGGAAACAGCAGAGGGAACACCCCCCTATCCACATCGATGGAACAGTAGTGGAGAGGGTAGCAAGTTTTAAGTTCCTCGGCATACACATCACAGACAAACTGAATTGGTCCACTCACACAGACAGCATCGTGAAGAAGGCGCAGCAGCGCCTCTTCAACCTCAGGAGGCTGAAGAAATTCGGCTTGTCACCAAAAGCACTCACAAACTTCTACAGATGCACAATCGAGAGCATCCTGGCGGGCTGTATCACCGCCTGGTATGGCAACTGCACCGCCCTCAACCGTAAGGCTCTCCAGAGGGTAGTGAGGTCTGCACAACGCATCACCGGGGGCAAACTACCTGCCCTCCAGGACACCTACACCACCCGATGTCACAGGAAGGCCATAAAGATCATCAAGGACATCAACCACCCGAGCCACTGCCTGTTCACCCCGCTATCATCCAGAAGGCGAGGTCAGTACAGGTGCATCAAAGCTGGGACCGAGAGACTGAAAAACAGCTTCTATCTCAAGGCCATCAGACTGTTAAACAGCCACCACTAACACTGAGTGGCTGCTGCCAACACACTGACACTGACTCAACTCCAGCCACTTTAATAATGGGAATTGATGGGAAATGATGTAAATATATCACTAGCCACTTTAAACAATGCTACCTTATATAAATGTTACTTACCCTACATTATTCATCTCATACGCATACGTATATACTGTACTCTATATCATCGACGGTATCCTTATGTAATACATGTATCACTAGCCACTTTATACTATACTATGCCACTTTGTTTACATACTCATCTCATTTGTACATACTGTACCCGATACCATCTACTGTATCTTGCCTATGCTGCTCTGTACCATCACTCATTCATATATCCTTATGTACATATTCTTTATCCCCTTACACTGTGTACAAGACAGTAGTTTTGGAATTGTTAGTTAGATTACTTGTTATTACTGCATTGTCGGAACTAGAAGCACAAGCATTTCGCTACACTCGCATTAACATCTGCTAACCATGTGTATGTGACAAATAAAATTTGATTTGATTTGATTTGATTTGTAGCGTCGATGGTTTCTTCCTCCCCTAGCAGCCACTCCCACCAGGCCTCAGCCAATTCACATTACAATGGCCATACTTAACTCATTAATGCAAACAAAGGTTATAATTAGCATAAACATTAACATTCAGTTACTCACTCCTTAACTCAGGCAAATGTCAGAAGGGCTGGCCCATTTTTTGCTTAGTGGGCCTGTCTGACTTGTTGTTTTTGTTGCACAAAATTATAATTATCTGGCTAATAATGGGGCCTCAATTAATAAAATGGGTTGGTGTGTTAGCAATGCAAGAGGTGGTTTTTGGTCCCAGGCATCCCTTGCCTAAGCTAATGATGTTTTCACTATGATTATTGTTTTCCTCACCTCACGCAATATCAGTCTATACCGTGTATCGACTCATCTATTTTATACTTCTCAGTCATGTGAATATCCTTGACAACATGGTGAACAAGTTGGAGAGCTATGCCAACCACCTGGAGGAGGTGGTTGAAGAGAGAACCAAACAGCTTACAGTAGAGAAGACCCGGTCGGACAAGCTTCTCTCCAGTATGTTACCAAGGTAACACAGGCCTTCTACCTACAAGCATTTGGATTATGTAAAAATAAACATTCCAAGATAATTACGCTACAAATATTGAGATTTATAAGATACTATTTTTGCAAAATTCTGTGCTGTTTTGTGGACAGAAACTTTTGTGGACAGAACATTGGTGTAACATACCCTGTATGTATATTTAACCCACTCCATTGACTTCCCTGGCTTGACTAACAGGTACATAGCGGACCATCTGATGGCTGGGAAGTCGGTGGAGCCTCAGGGTTATGACATGGTGACAATCTTTTTCTCGGACATCGTTGGCTTCACCACCATGTGCTCCATTAGCTCCGCCCTGGAGGTGGTCACCGTCCTCAATGACCTCTACAGTCTCTTTGATGAGATCATCAAGCTCTACGATGTCTACAAGGTACATTATACCTGTACAATCATTTTAAAGTGTTAGACAGACCCCAGTGTTTTGGGGTACCACTTCACCTTAAGTGACACCATTAACTCACGTAGTTATTAGGGCATGGTCAAACTTTATTGAAGGTTACCTACATAAGGAATTCATAACCCCTACATAATGCATAAGCAGTAAATACGCATTTTAATAAGTAACTTATGAAATGCTGATGTAGGCTATTGTTTATGAATACATTATGGGTTCTGCATGTGCCTACTGCATGTGACTTTCCCCAAAAAAATTGTGTTACCGCCTGAATTTAAAATTGATTCAATTTAGATTTCTGTCACTGGTCTACACACAATACAACATAGTGTCAAAGTGGAATAATGTCTTGAGTCAAAAAGTATTCAACCCTATTGTTATGGGAAGCCTAAATGAGTTCAGTAGTAAAAATGTGCTAAACAAGTTGCATAATACGTTGCCTGGACTCACTCTGTGTGCAAAAATAGTGTTTAACATGATTTTTCAATGACTACCTCGTCTCTTTACCCCACACATACAATTATCTGCAATTTAACCTTTATTTAACTAGGCAAGTCAGTTAAGAACAAATTCTTATTTACAATGACGGCCTACCCCACCAAACCCTAACGACTCTGGGCCAATTGTGCTCCACCCCATGGTTCTCCCAATCATGGCCTGTTGTGATGCAGCCTGGTATCGAACCAGTGTCTGTAGTGACGCCTCTAGCACTGAGATGCAGTGCCTTAAACCGCTGCACCACTCAAGAGCACCCAGTAAGGTGTGGTGGTAATTCTAACCAAGTGAGAGAGACTTTGTTATTTATTCAAACAATCAATCTTTATTTTATTATAAATTAAGAATTGCAATAATGAAGCTGGTCAACGACCACCCATCGGTAATTATTGAGAGCCCAACAAGAATATTTGAGTTACAGCTCTTTATAGCAAAGTATATATTTCTGAATGTTCATGACAAACAACAGATGTGTATAATTATACAAAGGTACATTATGCTATCAAGCAACAGACAGCGAGATTTACATTGTGCCAGGTTTCTGTCTCTAGGTCATTTACTGCTCGTTTACACAGGGTTATATTCTCCTTAACACACAGATACAAATCATTCAATGGAATGCAGGCTGTAGGTTCTATCACCAAGCCACCATAAATCAATTGCTAGCGCCAAGCCCCAGAGGCCTAACGAAGTCCCACAGACAAAGATGAGAGAGTACTGAGAAACCTTATTTGATGCATCAACAGAATTAAACATAATCTTGTAATTTTGGATGGTGTATCAATACAGCCAATCACAGCAAAGATACAGGCGTCCTTCCTAACTCAGTTGCCGGAGAGAAAGGTAACCGCTCAGGGATTATAAGGCCAATGATTATGAGGCCAATGGTGACTTTAAAACAGTTACAGAGTTTATTGGCTGTGATAGGAGAAAACTGAGGATGGACCAACAACATTGCAGTTACTCCACAATAGTAACCTAATTGACATAGTGAAAAGAAGGAAGCATCCTGTGTGCACAAACATGCATCCGTGCATCCTCTGTGCAACAAGGCACAAAAGTAATACTGCAAAAAATGTTGCAAAGCAATTTATTTTTTGTCCTGAATACAAAGTGTTATGTTTTGGCCAAATCCAATACAACACATTACATATTACCACTCATCACATTTTCAAGCATAGTGGTGGCAGCATCATGTTATGGGTATGCTTGTAATCGTTAAGGACTGGGGAGTTTTTCAGGATAAAAAATAAATGGAATGGAGCTAAGCACAGGCAAAATCCTGGACGAAAACCTGGTTCAGTCTACTTTGAACCAGAAACTGGGAGATGAAATCACCTTTCAGCAGGACAACAACCTAAAACACAAGACCAAATCTACACTGCAGTTGCTTACCAAGAAGACAATGATTGTTTCTGAGTGGCCGAGTTACAGTTTTCACTTAAATCTGCTTGAAAATCTATGGCAAGACTTGAAAATGATTGTCTAGCAATGATCAACAACCAATTTGACAGAGCTTAAAGAATTTTGAAAATTATAATTGGCAAATGTTGCACAATCCAGGTGTGGAATTGTAATCGGGTCAACTGTTATCGGGTCAATCTCATAATATATATATTTTTTAAAGTCAATAACAAAAAAAATTGTCTCATAATTTCATAATTATGTTTTTGGATCAAATATTAAGCATTTTACAAACTTTTTTTACAAAATGTAAAGTTCAACAAATTAATAAACAAATCAATATTTCCAATTTTTTTTTTTTTACATTGCTCCCCTAATAAAAATGTCTGAGTTAAACATAACACTGAAAATGTGAATATATCATAAAATGATCAGTCTTTTTCCCAATTTGAGCTCTTTCGCTGTTTCAGTAATGAGAAGGCCAAGTGAGGTAAAGGGGGTGTTTGAGAATTAGAACCTCATTCTGAAGGCATATAAGTGAATAAATTGACTTAATTTGTGCTCATCTAATTAATACTCCTGTAGATAATTGGCTGGGGTAGGCCATCAATGTAAAATAAGAATTTTCTCTTAATTGACTTGCCTAGTTAAATAAAGGTTAAATAAATAATAATAATGCATAATACTGTGTTTTATTCAAATATGTTTGTTTTTTCTAATGATTTTTTAAAAATAAAATGACCCAAGAATTGAATCCAGATGCATTTCGGTAATGAGAATTTGTGTTAAAAATGTTCAAAATTCTGGTGAAATGTTTAAATGGATTTAAAATAAGACGTTTTCCCAAAAACTAAAGATCTTAGTCCTCAGAATTATAGTTGATTTTTGCAGATGCGTCAGGGTTTTATTACACAATTTGCTACAGACATTTTAAAACTAGTTTCATGAGAATCACCCAATATCTGCCAAAAGTGATTCTAACATGTATTTCTTCCACTTTGACATTACAAAGTATTTCTTGGAGATCATTGACAGAAACGGACAATTAAATACATTATAATCCCACTTTGAACACAACGAAATGTGTAAAAAGTCAAGGGGTGTGAATACTTTCTGAAGGCACTGTACAGTAGGTAGCCTTGTAAGATTTACAGTGTATATTGTAAAATGTACGGTGTATATTGTGGCCATTTATGTGTATGGTGTATCAGGTGGAGACTATAGGGGATGCGTACATGGTAGCTAGTGGGCTACCCATCAGTAATGGCATGAAGCACGCATCTGAGATTTCTACAATGGCTCTTCACTTCCTGTGTGCCATCAAGCTCTTCAAGATTCGTCACTTGCCCAATCAGAGCTTGTCTCTCCGCATCGGGATCAACTCAGGTCAGTACGTACGAACAATCTGTCAAATCGAATACCCAGACAGCGGCTGTCAGCCATGAAGTAACGAATCCTAACTCGAGATCTGTGTGTATAATTTAACGGGTGACTGCATTTCCTGATTTGGCACAAAAACAGTGTCTACCTATGTGAAAACAGCACGTTTCTATGATCTGTGGTTAAAAAGATAAGGTCAAAGGAATTGGTCAAATGGTCAAGGTCAAATGGTCACAAGGTCAAATGACATTAAAAATGTATGAGTTTCTAGCCCAAGGAAAGGTATTTTCTTGCTCCCCACATCACCTTGAATCTCACAGTGTTTAAAAATCACAGTTAACTCAGATTTTTCTACGAAACATAGAAATGCGCCATTTTCACATTTTTACACTGGTTTGTGCTGGAGATAATGGAAATGATGTTGAAATGTAATGGAGTTGCCCATGAAGAAATGCTAGCAGCCATGACGGATGGCAAACGAGAGTTGTCTTGGGGGTGTGGAATAATGTGGAAGTTTCTTGGGTGTTTTTTTTGCCATTCAATCACAAAGAAAGAAAGCCAGTAGTGAGTACGGCGAGGTAAGCTAAGCTAGCTTCGCTATGGAGAGAACAAAGTTTTGAAGTTGAGGACTTCTCTCCCCCTGATTGACTTACCATCTCAAGATGGTCAGCTAATTCCGTTCTATGTGTAGGCTAAAGCCTGCGCTGACCTTGTGTTTAGCCAAGCTGACAACAGCTAGCTAGCATAGCTTCGTGATAGCTGCAGCTGTCCATCCTATCTAGCTGATATTTCATTGCTAAATCAGTTATAGCAAGATAACAAGAGCCTGTGTCGAATGTGTTTTATAAGACACTCGTTCTATAACACCTTGCTAGTTTCAACATTTCATCATATCATGTAAATACATGTTACTGTGGAAACTGTATCAACTGTGAGTTGTATGCCTGGTCTTGAGTCATATCAGTCCTACAACACAATATGCTATAACTGGCTAGTTTTGTCTATTGTCATCTCTCCTTAAGTCTGCTGTAAGGTCTTTCCCAGGGGACATATCTCAGAACTACTGATATCCCTACAACAGGTGTAGGCTACATGTGGACATTGCTCAAACGTCGCCCAGCTTGAGTATAGATACATTTATCAACAACAACAAAAATCGATGAGTGTGTTTATGATACAAAGACAAAACATTCTGTGCTGTAAATATCATATTGATGTGCTTATAAAGACTGTACGCCTACACCTATCTAGCAAATAAAAATAAGTTGTGTGTAGAGTACAACTTCAGCTGTCTATCCAAAACTAGAATTTGGCAGTCTAACCACACACTGACATGCACCCCACTGGGCACAGACTTTAGTTCAACGTCTAGATTTGATTTACATTTGGATGAGTTGTCAACTATGACAAATTCAACGTGAAATCAACCAAAAATGTCACAATGTAGTTATTTAATCCAGCAGGCAGAATTCAATAACTACAGGCAGATAGATGTGAGATGCAGGAGGAAGGCACGTATGAAGAAATTCTAAACTAAGGTCTCCATTCAATCCGTATCGCGGAAATTCACCGTTATAGCGTGATTGAAATTTAAAGGCAACGTTCCCGTATTAGCAGAGTCTGCATTCACGGTAAACGCATATGTCGCCTCAAACGGAAACCATCTATACTTTGTAGCGCGCAATCGGTAGTGCTTCAGCGATACAGATTGACTAGAGTGTGTTCATAACTTTCAAGTGTAACAGTTCCATGTAGAATAACCCGTACATCACATTATACTGTAGAAGCGTGTCTTCTGCTAATATAACAAAGTGAAAATATCATACCTTCATGTATGGTGTCCCGTATAAGACAGGATTTCCCTGACATGTTTGACAATGGTGGTTAGGTGAATTCCAGGACAGATAGTATTTTGACCATGGACCAGATCAAATGCCAATGGGCTACAGTTGGCTGTTGTTAGCAAGGTAGCTAACTAACGTGAGCTATGCACATCTTCCTCTGACCTGCTACATCACATTACATGTTAGCTTGATGTATTTAGCTAGCTACAGTATCATTCCCCTTTCATCTGTGGTATCATAGCTAGCTAGCCTGGCTCGCTAGCATTGTCAAATAATGTTGCACAATCAAAAGTAGCTACTAGCAATCGCGCATCATTTGCAAAAGTGGGCATGCAAATAATCCATACCCAACCCGCCAGTAAGTCGTGACAAACTCACTTACAAAAATCAGTTTTGGACGAGAATTACTTTATGACCAAAATCATCCTATTTACACTTTGTAGTCCATTTTGACACTATAATTAATGTTTCGGATTCATATGCCACATAGGCCGTTTAAAACCAGAGAAGTTGGTTCTAAGGGGCAGTTAACTTTTAACTTGGACTGTTGCAGGAATCACACATTGATGTCAATGGGACATTTGTGCCAAAAATCTGCAAGTTACTGATGTGTGTGTGTGTGTGTGTGTGTGTGCCTGTGCACGTGTGCAGGTCCAGTGGTTGCTGGAGTGGTGGGCACAACCATGCCTCGCTACTGTCTGTTTGGTGACACAGTGAACACTGCTTCCAGGATGGAGAGCAACAGCCTGCGTGAGTTCCATACACCTGCTCCTGAAACCTAATGGAAAGCTATTGATGTCAATTCAAGTGATACTACATAATTTTAAAAATATGTATTTATTTATTTCACCTTTATTTAACCAGGTAGGCTAGTTGAGAACAAGTTCTCATTTGAAACTGAGATACCAAGATAAAGCAAAGCAGTTCGACACATACAATCAATAATACAGCAGGAAAATCTATATAAAGCATGTGCAAATGACGTAGGATAAGAGAGGTAAGGCAATAAATACGCCATGGTGGCAAAGTATAGCAAATAAACACTGGAATAGTAGGATGTGCAGAGGATGAATGTGCAAGTTGAGATACTGGGGTACAAAGGAGCAAGATAAATAAATAAATACAGTATGGGGATGAGGTAGATTGGATGGGATATTTACAGATGAGCTATGTACAGGTGCAGTGACCAAATTATATTGTGTTTCATTTTGGTGTCTCTGGACTATGTTCAAATTCATAGTTGCCTAACAGGGATCACATTGAATTGAATGTAATTGAATTTCCTCAAACATAGTTTGTGTGTGTGAATAGTGTTGTTTCATCCCAACTCCACTTAGCTGTAGCTCCAGTTTATACTATTGTGCATTCTCCATACATTGGTAATGATCTTGTTGTATTAGCTACATTACAATAGTTTTTCCCTCCTATTGATTTGATCTGTATATATTCCACAGCCCTGAAAATCCACATATCCCAGAGCACAGCTGAGATCCTCACTCAGATAGGCTCCTTTGAGCTGGAGGAGAGAGGAGACATTGAGATAAAGGTGAACATTTGACCGTTCTGTTTTGTCTCGTGGGTTTCATAACCACGCTTTATAACAATGAAATAATGATGACGGGAATTAGTTCAACCATTTATCTGAACGTGCTCATCTCAACACATATTACTCATGATGCTCTGCTTATAGAACTATGGTAAGTGCAAATGGTACAACCTTAATACACAACAACTACATGAACTGTAGGGAGAATCTGTTCTAAAAGTCCAAGCTTCTAGGTTCACGCCACTTGTAGGGTAACAGTGGTCAAACTGACTCCCAACAACAATGTCACAAACTTGTGTGGGTGCGGCTGAGTCAGTGTCCTGAGGTCGTAACTGTGAGCTCCTAGGTATTCAACCAATGATTGGAAGAATGCACATTTGTCCTTACAAACTCCCAGTCCATAGTCATTCAATCTCTGTGAGGTCACATCCAAGTTCTGGAGATGGTCATTTTCATTCTTTCCAGTCACGAGGATGTCATCCAGGTAGCATTGCACTCCTGGCAATCCACTCAAGAGCTCGTCCATCGCCCTTTGGAACAACGTTGCACACTTGTGATTCCAAACGGTAAACAGCAGTACCTGAAGAGCCTCTTGTGTGTTATGACGGTCAGCAGCTCCTTTGACTTTGTCATCCATGTGCACCTTCAAGTAGGCTTGGCTGAGGTGGATTTTGCTGAACTTTTGACCCCCAGCTAAACCCACAAAAGGGTTGTTGATGTGTTATAGCAGATGCTGATCTGTGGACAACACAAGGTTAACTGTGACTTTAAAGTCTCCACATATCCTGATTCTACCATCCTTCTTAATTAAGGACTGGTATTATGGGTGTCGCCAATTCACTCACGCTGACTGACTGGCATCGACTTTTGCGCTGATAGCGTACAGTATGCTTTCAGAAACTTTGGTTTGCTGTCTGGCTTAATGCTAAGTTTCACTGTAATATATTTCATGTTACCCAGCTCTCCATTAAAGACTTATCCATGTTTCTATAAGATGGAGGGTAGGCTTGTGTCTCCGCGTGTCATTGTACGCCAGTCCAGTGGGATTTTCTCCAGCCACGAACATCCCGGTAGTGACGGATAGTCTCTTTTCACGACGTAGTGGCAGCTTTTCAGTATGTCCGTTTAACTGAAGTGTGACGCCAGTGATGCTTATCACGGCGACAGCTTCACCTGTGTAAGTCTTTAACACGATGTGTGCTGGCTGAAGTGAAACGTATTTCAGTGTCTTTTTTGTAGACTGTGCCTGACACGAGCTACAGCTGCCCCTGTGTCAATCTCCATACGCACCGGCTGCCCCTCTAGCAAGGGAGAGACATAGTAGCCGTGCGGCCCCCCCCAGCAACGGTCAGTATATTCAGTGGGACTTCCTTGTCTGATGAGTCACTCACCTGAGTGTTCTCTTGATCAATAGTGTGAACTTGTCTCTTTCTTTTGTTGGAATGACTCTTTCTTGTATTCCGTCTTTGATGTTTTCTCTGAGTTATTTTTGTTGCCCTTTTTACCACAAGCTAGGCAATCCATGTCCTCCATGTCCTTACACCAGCCTGATCTCCCGAAGCATGTACCTTGATTTCCCTGTCTCTGATTTTTTTAGTTGAAACTCTGTGCACTTTTCCCAATGAACTCAACTGCTGAGCCTCTTTAGCAGCTAGTTCCCTGGACACTCTGACTTCAATAGCCTTTGCCAAGGTCAGGTTACTTTCAATCAATAGTCTCTTTTGTGTAGCTTCACTGCGTATCCCACATACTAGTCTGTCTCTAATGGTGTAATTTAGAACATAATTAAACTCACAGTGCTCTGATAGGTTTAGGCTCCACAGAAGAAATCAGGAAGAGGGAGAATCGGGGAGAATGTTTGCTGCTGCATTAAATACACTTTCAGCAATAACTAGTGGTTTTGGCGAAAAGTGGCCTTTCAGTATTTCCACAACATCCCAATATGTCTTAATACCTGGCCTGTCTGGCTGTAGCAGGCTGCGTATTAAATGAAATTGGCCCCATTACACCAAACAATGTAGGTACAATTTTGTCCTCATCAGTAGCTAGGTTCCCATCCAATTGGCGACAGATTTTTATGCGAATATTCTAGAATATACATAAAGAAAATATGTACATTTTCCCACCAGTGGTACTGTATGTTTCCACCAAATGGACTTGTTGCAGATATACATTTGTGAGTGATGACGTTTTCATGTAAAGTTTTGTGCTAAATAGCAAATGTGCCTACTCTGGTCTTGCCACCTGCGCTCTAGCCAACAGCTGGCAGATACAGTGTGGGTAAACTGTGCGGGTTGTGTAGTCTACACGACGAGATTATTATTGATATTTGTATTTGTCAAATGGCAGTCAAGCATCGATCATCATGTCACCAGAACAAGACCCTCGACATTTATTGGAAAGCAGCATCAAGCTCATCACCTTGCACTTTCACCACCAATGAAGTTCATCATAACTTATTTCATCTGTAGCCTAATAAACTGTATGGTTTCCTGAGTCATAGTGGGAGGACCACACACCATATCATCGCGAGATTCCAAATTGACTTCGATATGATGGTTATTATATTAATATTTGCAGAAAGGCATTTCCACCGACATTTCCCGCATGATTCATTTTACAGACACAAAAAATCCCACCATGTCAAACAAACAAATGATCTGCCGGCATTTATAAAATTACGCCGAAACATCACAGCTGTCATGATTTGTTTTCATATGATTTGACTTTACTCACATAAAAACTGTGGATGGAAACGTGGTTAGTGTCATTTGCAAGAACAAAATATTTAAACCGTTCTGCATACGAGTTCCACTGCTCAATAGTTTCATCAAACTGTCCAATGTAACAACCAATTCCAGCCATTTTTCTTGTCTCATTAGCCACTTGATTGTCACTCACGTCAATATTGTCCTCAACCACAGCAATGTTTTCCTCACTCACATGATCTTCATTCACTTCACTCACTGACGTTATATCATCAAGTTCCTTCGTTTAGCAGTTTTTATTTCCAAAGTTCGTCTTCACAGTTTAATAAAAGTCCTTTCCTTTACTAACTGTATATTTATTCCTCCTTTTTTAAATCACGTTTTCTGCTGGCCATGACGATGCTAACTCTTTTTCTAGGTAGCTCGACTATGCACTTGCCTCTGCTAGCAATACACTGTGCTAACATTAGCCTAGACTTTACCACAGAAAATAACAGTTTTAAACTTGTAAAACCAACTTCTTCTAGACAGAATAGTAACCGTAGGTTCAAACTTACTCTTCGCAAATCTTTTGTTATGTCTCGTTTTATAACCAGGTCTTTGTAACAATTCAATAATGATAAGCAGGAGACGGGAATAAGTTGGCATAAGTATAATTAATGCTTATTTGACTTATGAATTGATTATAAATGTGTTATGTCCTTATGTAGGTACCCTTCAAATACAGTGTTACCTCAATGTAATGTGTGTGAGTGACACAAACTCTGTGTATATCCATCCATGCCATAAGGGAAAGGGCTGTCAGAAGACCTTCTGGCTGTTGGATAAAGAAGGCTTCAACCCTCCTCTACCAGTCCACACCTCTCCCCCAGCTTCATGTTTCAAACCACCAACTGAGGTACTTGCAAGTTGATTCCTCTGCTTGCTTTTCAACAGAATACACGCCTCTGCAGGTCTCTAAAGTGGACCAATTTATTTTGCACCTGGTTTTAATTTGGGAAATTTGGTGAAAATCCAATATTTAGTTTTTGTTGATAATTGTTGTAACGATTAGGCTTCGCTGTACTATTGTTACCCAAGCACAGATTTGTTTGCGTCATACTTGCACCATTAATACAATGAAAACCGCTTGTTGCTAACCCAAACAGTTCAAAAGATCTGATGCATATTAGCGGCACAATTCTTTTTTAAAGAATTCTGTCACTGATTGGAGGGGGGCACATTTTATAAATCATGTTCTAAAACTACTTGCAGTCCTCATTTGTTTCACACCTTGTTCAGTCATATTTGTCACCTCACTAGCTAGCTAGTTAACAACCTGGTAACTTTACCAGTATATCCAGAATGAAAGGAAAAGGGATAGCTTCTTCAGGAGATCAATGATCAAAGCAATGAATGAATGACCGATAACTTGTGTAGTCGTCACAAACTTGACACTCTAAAAGATGCAGTGTACAATTTTCAATGTAATGCATTGCAATTGGAAAATAGTTCATTTACACAATCGACAACCTAATATTCCACATGACTTCATTTCAATGACAGGTACTGCAAACCCCCCCCCCCCCCCGAGTTCTTTAATAATTTGTTATTCTTATCTGCTACTTTTTGTTTCCTTTTTGGGGGGGTATTTTCTTAAAACTGTATTGTTTGTTAAGGGCTTGTAAGTAAGTATTTCACTGTAAGGTGTTACCCCCCCTGTTGTATTTGGCGCATGTGACAAATAACATTTGATTTACATAGTAGTTTCTAGGGCACAACATGTGCTTCAGAAGTAGCTATAATTCATAGAGCCTAAATCTCAATCAATTTAAGATATCGTATTTTCTGGTGCTCATAAATGTTATTTTGTGCTCCTAACTTTTTACATTTGGGAGCACTAGTGCTTTTAGGTTAATAACCTAAAACACAAGGCCAAATATACACTGGAGTTGCTTACCAAGATGACATTGAATTTTCCTGGCCTACTTAGTTTTGACTTAAATCAACTTGAAAATCTATTTCAAGACTTGAAAATGGCTGTCTAGCAATGATCAACAACCAACTTGACAGAGCTTGAAGAATTTTTAAAAGAATAATGTGCAAATGTTCTACAATTATAGACTTACCCAGAAAGACACACAGCTGTAATCGATGCCAAAGGTGATTCTAACATGTATTCACTCAGGGTGTTGAATACTTATGTAATTAAGAGATTAGTGTTTTATTTTCCATGATTTGTGTTCCAAATTTTTTCACCCATTTTGACATCTGAGTATTTTGTGTAGATCATTGACAAGAAAATGACAATTAAATACATTTTATCTGACCTTGTAACTAAACAAAATGTGGAAAAACTCAAGGGGTGTGAATCCTTTCTGAAGGCAGTGTAGCTGTTATTGGCAGAGAGGTTTGGAACTCTCGTTGTTATTTACCACATGGTGATGTCACCATGGGAAGCCAAAACTCCCGTCCTGCAAACCTGCTGATTAGAAGGTCCTGTGTAGATTGTATTTTCAACCAGCAACTATCAGGAAATAACACAGATCAAATTTCCTCACCCTTTTTCAGTATTAGTTTCATCAGCTGTTGTACAATATGATACAAAACACAGAAAAAATATCATTTTTACTGCACTGTGCCTTTAAGTCCATGTTTAAGGCAACTTATCTCCGGTCTGAAAAGGTCCCTAGTGACGACACATGATGATTATAGGAAATGTTATGGTAACACCTTTCTTGAGTAAATGTAGATGTTTGATGTGAACCAAATTAAATAAGCATATGGTGATAATCCTGGGGTGTGTTCAATGATGTGAATTTGAAATGTAATGAATAGAGCTAACATGATTTCCGATAAAGATGTTCTACACAATACAGTTCTATGATATCTAAATGCTCTGTAACATTACATCCTTCTAAACAGAGCCCTGGTCATTTCTTTGTTAGGTCAAACCAGCAACATCCAAAGACCAAGAGAGCAAAGGGAGGGGAAGAGGACAGAGAACTCTGACCACTTTCACATGACCAAGGCACACACGCTGACTGCAGGGAGAGGATGACCTACAGGCGAACTCAGGCCACACTGAAAGTCTTTCTTTTTTTTGCCAACATGGTTGTTAATGGCAGCTATTTTTCTAGTAATGATCTTGTTTAGTACATTAATACAAAGATGAATTAGTCAACACATTACTGGTTTCTGGATTTGTTCACATGAAAACGGGTCATTTCTTAGCAGAATAATTTATTTGCAGAAAGGGCATTTTACATGTTTTGTTGTCACATGCCTTTGTTATACGAGGTTTGAATGGAATGTAGTTACACGTAAATTAATGTATGTGGAGATGTGTACTTTTTGTCAACAAGGTTAGAATTAATTTAATATATAAAATAGACTAATGGGGAACAATTATTGTACTTTTTTATTATTTTGAAACAGGATACTTGTACTGCAGGTTACATTAAACATGAATATTGTTAGAATTGTAAAAGTATGTACTGATAACTAGAAGCGATGAGAACATGGGTGGATGTTAACTGTAATGTCACTGTGAATGTACTGCACAGTTTGTAAAGCTTAATACAGTATGGAATGTGTACGTACAGTCCCTGAGACCTGATGAGCATGTATGTTTCTTTGTTTCCACGTGTGATAGCACTTAAATACACTACTGGTCAAAAGTTTTAGAACACCTACTCATTCAAGGGTATTTCTTTATTTTTACTATTTTCTACATTGTAGAATGATAGTGAAGGCATCAATCAACACCATGGAATAACATATGGAATCAAGTAGTAACCAAATTAGTGTGAAACAAATCAAAAATCCATTTCATATTTGAGATTCTTCAAAAAGACACCACTCTTGGCATTCTCTCAACCAGATTCATGAGGTAGTCACCTGGAATGCATTTCAGTTAACAGGTGTGCATTCTTAAAAGTTAATTTGTGTAATTTCTTTCCTTAATGCATTTGAGCCAATCAGTTGTGTTGTGACAAGGTAGGGGGGTATACAGTAGACAGCCCTATTTGGTAAAAGACCAAATACACATTATGGCAAGAACTGCTCAAAAAAGCAAAGAGAAGTGACAGTCCATCATTACTTTAAGTTATGAAGGTCAGTCATTTCAAGAATTTTGAAAGTTTCTTCAAGAGCAGTTGCAAAAACCATCAAGCGCTATGATGAAACTGGCTCTCATGAGGATTGGAACAGGAATGTAAGACTCAGAGTTACCTCTACTGCAGAGGGTAAGTTCATTAGAGTTACCAGCCTCAGAAATTGAAGCCCAAATAAATGCTTCACACAGTTCAAGTCACAGACACATCTCAAAATCGTGAATCGGGCCTTCATAGTCGAATTGCTGCAAAGAAACCACTACTAAAGAACACCAATGAGAAGAGACTTGTCTGGGCCAAGAAATACGAGAAATTGACATTAGACCAGTGGAAATTTGTTGTTTGGTCTGGAGTCCAAATTGGCGATTTTTGGTTCAACCGCCGTGTCTTTGTGAGTCGCGGTGTGGGTGAACAAATTATCTCCGCCTGTGTATTTCAAGGCACACTTAACCAGCATGGCTACCACAGCATTCTGCAGTGATACGCCATCCCATCTGGTTTGGGCTTAGTGGGACTATCGTTTGTTTTTCAACAGGACAATGACCCAAGGGCTATTTTACCAAGAAGGAGAGTGATGGAGTGCTACATCAGATGACCTGGCCTCCACAATCCCCCGACCTCAACCAAATTGAGATTGTTTGGGATGAGTCGGACCGCAGACTGAAGGAAAAGCAGCCAACAAGTGCTCTGCATATGTGGGAACGCCTTCAAGACTGTTGGGAAAGCATTCCAGGTGAAGCTGGTTGATAGAATGCCAAGAGCGTGCAAAGCTGTCATCAAGGCAAAGGGTGGCTATTGGAGAATCTCATATATAAAATATATTTTGATTTGTTTAACACTTTTTTGGTTACTACATGATTCCATATGTCTTATTTCATAGCTTTGATGTCTTTTCTATTATTCTACAATGTAGAAAATAGTACAAATAAAGAAAACCCTTGAATGAGTAGGTGTTTCCAAACTCTAGACCGGTAGTGTATATTCTTTTCAGTATATGTGTCCAGCATGTCTATATAGTTTCATATCCTCTCCAAAAGTGTAGTAGTTTGTCCACACATACAGATTCTAATGCATTTATATATTCTACATTTTGGGTAGATTCACACAACCCAACAGTGTGTTTACCAGGACTATACACAGGATACATAGAGACGTGCCTGGGAGAAACAGGAAAGAGACAGGGTATAAACAGGAAATAGATAAGAGAAACACAAATTGGAGGACATCGTTAATTGACTTACAATACACTACAATAGTACTAATTGGTGGTATAATAAAAAAGGGTACGGAGCCATATTTCAAGCATAAATTTACTGTATCAGCATAAGTGCGTCACTTCAGCAAACTTCCTATTTCGGCAGCAGCAGCATTAAAAACACAACATTAACTCAGTGGTTACATGTCAACTGATTAAAAATAGGCCATATAGATTTGTATTGTAATTATGCCATGTGATCAGCTCTTAGATAATTACCTGTGATGTGTTCATTATTGGAAGATTCATTAGCTGTGGGAAACAGTGAGACATAATAGAAAGGCAGACAGCAAATTATGATGGAAGTCAAACGTCACACCATACATCACAAGCAAGACCTTGGCACCTTGCTGGTGTTAAAAACATTGAAAAAAATGTATACATTTATTAACTGATTTTCAATTATTAAAAAATAAAAAGGTGAAACAAAGACAAAAAGGAGCCTCTAATGCTATGTTACATTATATTGCATGTTTTGACTATACCACCCCTTAGTTGTTACATAGGCAAAGGGGAACCAACCACAAGTGATTGGTCAGGAAATGTTACATCAAGATGAAAAAGACATACCTTTAAGGTGGAACTCTGTGGTGAGGATACCGCCACTTGGCTCTGCTTCAGAAGGGAGGCTTCTGGCAGTGCACGGGCCCTTAAAAAAGATTAGAAGATAGTGTTTAATGACCTCTTTGCTGACCAGAGCTGTATACAACCAACTCCTGATAAATGTGTGTTGTGAATGCACTAAACTGAAATATGCAGATAAGTAAAAAAGTATGCATTTTAATAGGACAGTGAGTAGAAGGCATTGCACTTAAACAGTTTTTAGGTGCAATGACAGAGTTTGCATTTATGGGTCATTCTATAAATTAAGGGGCCAACGTCAGCGTCAACATTTCAAAATGGTTGGATATTCACTTAAATATGATTTTCTTGCAGCTTCACATGTGTAGTTACAGGAATAAGAGTCTAGATAAGCACAATGATGCCATAACTCCACCTAGCAACAACAAAATATTCAAAAAGGTCACATGAAACATGGACACCACATGTTTCTTTGCCTATTAGCCAGGCCCGTTTGTGCTTTAGTCAACTTCTCTATCATTTACAGCCATGCTAAACATTGCTTTAGAATGAAAATTATCAACAGCATTTATGTTTTAGTTAATATAACAATGTAATACAATTGGTTCTGTCAGCAAAATCATTGACAATAACCAATAATGAAATCATTAAAATCTGTAAACTCTTCAATATTGTGTTTGGACATGTTTTAACTATTCTTGTGGGGACCAGAAGACCCCACAAGAATTGTAAACTAACAAACATTTGACCAACTGGGGACATTGTTAGTACCCATGAGGTCAAATGCTATTTATCGGGGGTTTGGGGTTAAGGTTAGAATTAGTGTTAGGGTTAGAGTTACATTAAGGGTTGGGTTAGTTTTAGGGTTCGTGTTAGGCTTTTGGGTTAGGGTAAGTGTACTGGTTAGGGTTAGGTTTAGCGGTTAGGGAAAATAGGATTTTGAATGGGACTGAATTGTGTGTCCCCACAAGGTTAGCTGTACAAGCCTGACTGTGTGTGTGTAGTGTGAGTGAGTCTGTATCTGAAAACTAACCATCAAATTCTTGCTTCCTCTGTCTTTTTCCAATACTCCTTGCCTCTCCTTGAAAGTGCATTGGGGCCCGAGGGGAGGAACCTTTAGTTCACAATGTACTTTGAGAGGGAGGTGAGGAATGGAGGGAACAAGGGAAGAATCTCAATTGCATTTCCTTGATTCCTCACATACTCTCTCCTCGCCTCCTTCTCAAAACCCATTAGATAAGAAGTTGAGGGGAGGGGCCTCTGACCTTCTCATCCAATGGATTTTGAGAAGGACACGAGGAGCGAGGATGCAATGAATCATGCAATTGAGATTCTCAAGGACAGAGGATGCCAGAAGTTGACAGCTGTTCATATTTTTAGACAGTGTCAGACTGACTGAGAGACTGAGCTACCCCTAGCCCCTCAACATCTACTCTGTACAACTGTCTGGAAGAGGTTAAGTCCTGGCTGCAGAACAACTCCAATTCATCAGCAGCAAGACAGAGGCAATGATTGTAGGCACACCCAGCAGATCACCAACTCATCTGCCCTGCTATCAATGGCCACATCATTCCCCTCTCCTCAGTCATCACCAACCTTGGCGTTAAATTCGACCCTGCACTCTCCTTCAATGTCCACGTTACTCACTTCTGTAAAACAATCTTCACCTGAAGTACATCTCCCGCCTAAGACCCTCTCTCAGCGCTTCTGATGCAGAAAAGTTTATCCATGCATTCGTCTTCCCCAGAATTGATTATGGGAATGCAGTACTTGGGGGGGAACTACCTGCAAACTCAATTAATACATTACAGCTCATTCAAAAAACAGTGCTGCAAGGATTCTGACAAACCAAAAAGTCTGCCAACATCACCCCTATCCTTGTTGACCTCCATTGGAAACCTGTCCCTCAAATAATTGTCTAAATAGCATTGGACCTGCGTCCCGGTCAGATCTACTCTCCTATGAACCTCCATGCACCCTTTTTTAAATATATATATTTTTAGTTCACCTTTATTTAACCAGGTAAGCTAGTTGAGAACAAGTTGTCATTTACATCTGCGACCTGGCCAAGATAAAGCAAAGCAGTGCGACACAAACAACACAGAGTTACACATGGAATAAACAAGCGTACAGTCAATAACACAATAGTTGAGGGTGAAGCCACGCCAAACGGCTTCATGCACCCAGGACCCATCTCCAAACTATGGGTGGTCTTTTCTCCCCATGCACCATGGCTTTGGAACTCCCTTCCTGACAATCTCAGGGCTCAGACTATTTGTTTTAATGCACTTTTAGTTTATTCATGTACAGTATCATGAAAGGCGCTTTACAAATGTAATACATTATTATTAATACTGCACAGATTCTCGACACTTGTGGAGATCTGAGAGGGCTTGATGGGTGGTGACATGGTCAGCTCTCCATCTAACTCTGATAGGCTTGGCGGAATTTTTGCGGTATTGCTTACACCTGTCCGATCCTCTCAGTGTTTAGGGGTAGGGGCTCAGGGTTGTTTCTGGACAGGACCCCACAACCCTTTGGGTGTGTGGTGGATCAACAGTACAACACTTGTGGCATTGTTTGGATGTTTCATTCCATTGCTATACAGATTTGCACCGGTGTAAGCTGGACACACCTATGTCACTATTGTGTGTGTATTTCAGGAAATGACTTCCTGAAGTCCTAAGCAGCTGATTGGTCCGCCCCATTGATGATTGGAGCTCTGCCACGCCCTCTCGTCAGAAGATACAGCTGTTTTCAACTACCCACTCCTTCTGCAGCTTTAAAAGCCAGTGTTCCGTTATTAGGAGGAGAGAGCTTATTGGTATGTCCTGTGTTTTGTTGTTGGGCTTTCTGAATTTTTGTGAAGTATTTTGTAACCGGTCCTGCTGATGTTTGTGTATGCAGTAGGACTGTGTTTTTGATTTGTGAAATTGTTCACTTTAACTTTAAGTTTGTATTATTCTGTTTCATTTGTTCCTGGAGGGGAAGGGCAAGGCACATTGGGAGTGCTTAGACAAGAGGCCTGCGGGCACACATACTCGTAGTATGTACTATGTCTATGCACACTAGGTAAGACCTGGGTGGACCATCCCCTGTTTTTGGTTAGTGCACCCGTTGTTGCTAGTTAGGTAAGTTGTGGGTGGGTAAGTAAGGTAGGAGAGGGGGCTCTTTAACTAACTTTTTTTTTGCTTCCGTCCAGCCCATTTTCCCCAAATGACTGTGTGAAGGAAATAAATTCCCTGTAAACGGTAATATATTCTGCCTCGTCATCCTTACCCGCATCTGCAGTCACCTACCGCTTTCACTCCACGGGGAGTTGAGTGTAGCAGGGTGTTGCGTTCCCTCAAAGAGGCGTGTGTAACTTTTATATGCAGAAAATTGAAAAATAAGACATCTTACCTCAAGAATCTTGACCTAATTTTGCCTATGATATAGACCGCCTAACATAGACACCAATGTTCTGTCAATCCTCGAGATCCACATTAATTCTCTCACTTCGGCTGTTGTTCAAAACATGTGCAGTATCACACAAGCTCTTTATCACTTGACTGTCATTCATAAAATCCTTTCCTGAATCAACTGGTATTGTGCAATAATGTCCCCACACAACTAAACAGCTAGACAACTACTATGCGTGATTATTGAAGAACCCCCTTAATGACAGTATAGATTTTTTTTTATTTATTAGTCATGTTAAAGTTACTCGTTCTGTTAAAAGCATGACATTTTGAAATTGCGTAATTATTTGGAATGTGTGCCCATGAAAACTGAGTCCAACAGCAATATCCAGGAATTTTACAGTATCAAGTTCAATGTGTAATTTAATTCTTAAATGATTAGTATATGATATAACAACAAACAGTATCATAAATGCAAGGAAAGAAAGTTCATGTTTTGTCAAATGATATTTGCCAAATCTGTGAAGACGCCAAGCAGGAGAAAGGTTTTGATTCAACTCATGAATTAAATTTAATGTATCCATGTTCCCCCTTTATATCTTAATGCATTCAAATGAATTTGTTTAGCTAATTATTATTGACTTTAACAGCTCTAAACAGTTGTCCACAACAAGAAATGCTTACTGGTACCCTAGTTTATAGAAAGACCCTTACCCAGTATCGACTTCCTGGCGACTACGCTTATTTATCACAAATGTCCCATGTCACATATGTAGGATGGTAAAATGTCATACTTACTGGCTGACATGATAGTTTTTCTCCGTCACAAACCCCAACCTCGCAGTGAAGCCAAACAGTGGACACCTTCTCCTGGCGCTGGAAGCGGAATGAGTTGAACTTGAACATGGAGCGGCTGTCTTTGGCGTTCTCGAAAATGGTCACAGTTTTGTCATACGAGCAGCTGTGAATGAGAGACCTCAATTGATTGAATGTTTGATCAAATGTTTGGAAAATATAGGAACAACTATCAACTGTACGAAAGTTCAATGCAATTCAGTATGAACTTGTTTATTCCACAAAGTTGGGTTTTGATCGGCAAGCAGTGCGAATTAGGTTGGTTACCACTGAAATACCTGTTGATGATGAGATTCCACCTCTTCTTGTCTATTGAGTAAGGAGTGGGTGTCGCCCAGCAGTTGCTTATCACCACTTTGAATCTGGGGGAGCAAAGAATGTTGGACAATTATATTCAAGAAAGGGGGATCCGGGGGCACCTCCCCCTGTTTTGTGTTTTGAATTATCATCCCCTTATTTCTATCCAGAGAAGTGATCTCTTTAAGGGTGAATGGATGTTGCATGATACAAATACAGTGCTTTCAGACGTTATTCACACTCCTTGACTTTTTCCACATTTTGTTGTGTTACAGACTGAATTTAAAATGGATTACATCATTGGCCTACACACAATACCCCATAATGTCAACGTGGAATTATGTTTAGAACTTTTTACAAATCAATTAAAATGTGAAAAGCGAAGATGAAGGAAACCGCTCAGAGATATCACCATGAGGCCAATTGTCACGTTGTATAAAGGAATGGAGGCAGGCGCAGGAATACCTAATAGGGGGTTTTAATACTCCACCCAAAAATACAACATGCCGTGAAAGCCACGGGGACAAAGCCCAAAACAAACACGTATACAAAACACGTATGTAACCCAAACAAAAGAGCGAGGTTAAACCGCAAATACACGGGACAAATACACAGGACGAGACCTGGAATAACATGTACACAACACATGCAGCTTGGAAGCCGCTACAACAGCACAGGACCAACGGGCGTGGTTAAAATAACCGACAAAACAATGGTGAACAGAGGGCACATATACAACTACTAATCAGGGGGAATGGGAAGCAGGTGTGCATAATGAAACAAGTTCAGCGATGCCTAGAGGCCGGTGACGTAGACCTCCGGAGCTGGTTTACGGAATGAGCAGCAGTAGCGGGGGAATCCTTGACACCAGTGGTGACTTTAATACAGTTACAGAGTTTACTGAGTGTGATAGGATAAAACAACTACATTGTAGTTACTCCACAATACTAACATAATTGACGGAGTATAAAGGAGGAATTCTGTACAGAATAAAAATATTCATTAACAAGCATCCTGTTTGCAACAAGCCACTAAAGTAATACTGCAAAACATTTTTGTCCTGAATACAAAGTGTTGTTTGTGGAAAAATACAATACTATAAGGGCACAGGGCGAGACCCAGATGCAGACACAGGAGGCAGATGGTTTGAGTCTCTGATATTTATTAGTATCCAAGGGGCAGGCAAGATAATGGTCGTGGACAGGCAAAATATCATAACAAGGTCAGAGTCCAGGAGGTACATAGTGACAGGAAGGCGCTAGGGCAGGCATTATGGTCAGGCAGGTGGGTTCAGAGTCAAGGCAGGCTTGGGTCAATACCAGGAGGACTAGCAAAAAACAGAGAAAAGGAAAAAGCAGGAGCACGGAGTAACACACTGGTTGACTTGACAAAACAAGACCAACTGGCACAGACAGAATACACAAGTATAAAAACCCAGGGGACAATGGGGAAGATGGGTGACACCTGGAGGGGGTAGAGAGAAGCACAAGGATAGGTGAAACAGATCAGGGTGTGACAGCAGTGGAACGATGGACTCTAGAGATGGGGAAAGGGCCAATGAAACAGGGGGAAAGTTTGCGGGATTCCACCCGAAGGGGCAGGTCCCGTGTGGATAGCCATACCCCCTGCCCAATGCGATAGCGAGGGGCTGGAGTCCGGCAGCGGACCGCTTGTCGACGATACCTGGAGTTGGTCTTGAGAAGCGCCACCCAGGCTCTTCTCCAGGTACGCCGACAGCGGTGGATGAACATCTGGGCCAAGGGTATGTTGACTTCTTGCTCTTATTCTGGGAAGAGCGAAAGCTGATACCCCATGGAGCACTCAAAAGGTGAAAGTCCCGTGGTCGAACAGGGAAGAGTGTTCCGGGTATACTCCACCCAGACCATTTGTCGGCTCCAGGTAGTGGGGTTGGTTGAGATGAGGCATCTTGATGTTGTTTCCAGGTCTTGGTTTGCTCGCTCCGACTGGCCATTGGATTGGGAATGGAATCCGGAGGACAGGCTGGCCGACAACCCAATAAGGGTGCAGGGTTCCATAACTGAGATGAGAACTGAGGACCCCGGTTGGAGACCATGTCTACTGGGAGTCCGTGGAACCTGATGACGTGCTGCACCATGAGCTGGGCCGTCTCTTTGGCAGAGAGTGGTTCGGGGAGAGGGATGAAATGGGCGGCATTGGAAAACAGATCCACTACCATCAGATGGGTCTTATTCTGAGCACAAACGGTGCACGCAGCGACGAAGGCTAAAGCGTCAGGAACCATTGTGAGCCACCAGAGATGTTGTCGGAGAGAGGACAGGGTTCGACGGGAACCCAGATGACAGGTAAGCCTGGAGGAATGAGCCCATTCCAGGACTGAACTGGGGATGAACAACCGGTTAGCCGGGCCCCCTCCAGGGGCAGGCTGGGAATGTTGTGCCTTGCAGTCCAGGGTCTCAATACCCCAGCACACAGCAGCTGCAAGCACATGAGGTAGGGAGGATGGTCTCTGAGCCAGAGGATGTGGCAGCGGGACTGTACCGGTGAGAGAGGGTGTCAGGTTTAATATTCTTGGACCCTGGACGATAGGAAATGGTGAAGCTGAACCTGGTGAATAACAGAGCCCACCGGGCCTGCCTGGAGTTAAGGCACTTGGCTGTGCGGAGATATTAGAAACTCTTGTGGTTGGTCCAAACCAAAAACGGATGTTCTGCTCCCTCCAGCCAGTGTCTCCACTCCTCCAGTGCCATCTTGATCGCCAGGAGTTCTCGGTTACCCACGTCGTAGTTTCTTTCTGCAGAGTTGAGACGATGGGACATGAAGGCACAGGGATGGTCCTGGACGGATCTCTGGGATAGGATAGCCCCCACTCCAACATCAGAAGCATCGACCTCAACCACAAACTGACAGGACAGGCCCGGATGGATGAGGATGGGGCTGTAGTGAACCGATGCTTCAGGTCCACAAAGGCTCTGTCAACCGCTGGGGACCATGTGAACATTACCTTTGAAGAGGTGAGTGCCCGATAGGGGGCCACAAGGGTGCTGTAGCCTCGAATGAATCTCTGGTAGGAATTGGCAAACCCCAGGAAACGTTGTAGCTGCACCCTGGACGTAGGTTGGGGCCATTCCACTACTGCTTTCACCTTTTCCGGGTCCATCTGGACATTTCCTTCTGCGATGACATATCCCAGAAAGAAGAGGGTAAAACGGTGGAACTCGCACATCTCTGCATTCACAAATAACTGGTTCTCCAGGAGGCGCTGAAGGTCTTGTCGAACATGGAGGATGTGTTCTTGGGCAGAACTAGAAAAAAATACGATGTTGTTGAGGTAGACGAACACGAAATGATTTAACGTGTCCCAGAGCACATTGTTTACCAGGGCCTGGAAGACCGCGGGGCATTGGTGAGTCCAAACGGCATGACCAGGTACTCAATGTCCACTGGCAGTATTGAAGGCTGCTTTCCACTCATCGCCTTTGTGTATCCGAACCAGGTGGTAGGCATTCTGAAGGTCCAGCTTGGAGAAGATGGTAGCCCACAGAGAGGTTTGAAAGCCGAGGAGAGGAGTGGTAGGGGGTAACGATTATTGATCATTATGTCATTAAGGCCCCGGTAGTTGTCCTTCTTTTCCACAAAGAAAAACCCTGCGCCGGCAGGGGATGCAGAAGGACGGATGCCTCCAGCAGCCAGAGAGTCCTCAATATACTCCTCCATGGCCTGGGTTTCCAGGCCGGATAGGGAATATAGCCGACCACGAGGCGGTGTGGTGCCTGGGAGAAGGTCAATGGCAGAATCGTAGGGACGATGCAGGGGAAGAGAAGTAGTTTGTACCTTTCCGAAGACCTCCAGGAGGTCATGGTGCTCTGCGGGGACAGAAGAGAAATCCGTGGCTTGACTTAAGCCCTGAGGAGGCCGTCTCGGGGAAGGCTGCGCTGCTTTGAGGCAATGGCAGAACGGACTCCAACCCAGGATTGAACTTGTGGTCCAGTCAATAACAGGGTTGTGTTTTTGGAGCCAAGAAAATTCCAACACAGCAGGAACATGGGGGGACTCAATGAGGAGAAGCTGTGTAGACTCACTGTGATTTCATGAAACCCGCATATTAACACCCGTCCAGTGCACTAGCGTCCATGGGAACAGAGAGGAGTTGAGTGGGGATACCTAATTCAGAAACTATAAACCATAAAACTCTCATCCGCCCCAGAGTTAATGAGCACCCGGAGAGACATAGACTGGTCTCCCCACAGCAGTATCACAAAAAAGGGAGTGTGTTTGATAGGAATTAGAGGATTCCCAGTCTGGCTCACCAGAGTACTTGTACCTACTAAAGAAATAGGTCTCTTAACCGGGCAGGTGGCTATATAATTCCCCGCAGCCCCACGGTACAGACAACTGTTGGAACTTAGCCTATGTGAAGGTTCCCTAGGCAATAATCAAGCTCTGCCCAGTTGCATAGGTTCCAGTGTATCTGACTCACCCGTTGCCGATGATTCTCGAGGGAATTCAGGTGGCTTCAGGTCTTCTCGGAAATACAGCCTTTGTGGACTTCCGGATTCCTTCGGATATGTACGAGCAGCAGCGGATGAACAAGTGTGTCCAAGACCAGCACTGATTGTAGGCAAGTTACTGGGTGGTTGGGAGGTCTCAGAGGCGGCAGGCTGCCTATGAGCTAACTCACTGATTTGCTCCGTAATAGCCTTGAACCCTTGGTCGTGGGGTTCTGTCAGGGAACGAAAACCTTCCAAAAGCTCCAGCAGTAGCTCCTCATGCCTCGCAATGGTGGCTACCTGCAGGGAGACAGCGTGGCGGAGCTGGTCCAAGTCTGCTGGGTCTGTCATGGCCAGTTCGTACTATAAGGGCACAGGGCGAGACACAGATGCAGACATGGGAGGCAGATGGTTCGAGTCTCTGATATTTATTAGTATCCAAGGGGCAGGCAATATAATGTTCATGGACAGGCAAAATATCATAACAAGGTCCTAGTCCAGGAGGTAAATAGTGACAGGCAGGCTCTAGGTCAGGGCAGGCAGTATGGTCAGGCAGGCAGTTTCAGAGTCAAGGTGGGCTAGGGTCAAAACCGGGAGTACTAGCAAAAAACAGAGAAAAGGAAAAAAGCAGGAGCACGGAGTAACACGAAGGTTGACTTGACAAAACAAGACGAACTGGCACAGACAGACAGAAAACACAGGTATAAATACCCAGGGGATAACGGGGAAGATAGGTGGAGACAAGCACAAGGACAGGTGAAACAGATCAGGGTGTGACACAATACAACACATTACCTCACTCCATATTTTCAAGCATAGTGGTGGCTGCATCATGTTATGGGTATGCTTGTAATTGATACAAACTGGGGAGTTTTTCAGGATAAAAAAGAAACAGAATGGATCTAAGCACGGGCAAAATCATAGAGGAAAACCTGATTCAGTCTGCTTTCCACCAGACACTGGAAGAAGAATTCACCTTTCAGCAGGACAATAACCTAAATCACAAGGCCAAATATACAGTATACTGGAGTTGCTTACCAAGACAACATTGAATGTTCCTGAGTGGCCTGGTTACAGTTTTGACTTAAATCGACTTGAAAATCTATGGCAGGACTTGAAAATGTCTGTCTAACAATTTTCAAAACAAGCAATTTGACAAAGCTTGGAGAATTTTTTAAATAATAATTTGCAATTATTGTACAATCCAGGTGTGCAAAGCTCTTAGAGACTTACCCATAAAGACTCACAGCTGTAATCACTGCCAAAGATAGCATGTATTGACTCAGTGGTGTGAATCCCTATGTAAATCAGATACTATATTTCTGTATTTAATTTTCAATAAATTTTCCAACCTTTCTAAAAACATATTTTAATGTTGTCATTATGGGGAATTGTGTGTAAGTGTGTGTAAATGGGTGAGAGAAAATTTATAAATTTAATCAATTTTGCATTCTGGCTGTAACACAACAAAATGTGGAATCAGTTAAGGGGTGTGAAAACTTTCTAAAGGCACTGTTTGTCTCCAACACCTACAGTTGAAGTCAGACGTTTACATACACTTACGTTGGAGTCATTAAAACTCGTTTTATAACCACTCCACAAATGTCTTGTTAACAAACTATAGTTTTGGCAGGTCGGTTAGGACATCTACTTTATGCATGACACGAGTCATTTTTCCAAAAATTGTTTACAGACAGATTATTTAACTCATAATTCACCGTATCACAATTCCAGTGGGTCAGAAGTTTACATACACTAAGTTGACGGTGCCTTTAAACGGCTTGGAAAATTCCAGAAAATGACGTCATTGCTTTAGAAGTTTCTGATATGCTAATTTACATAATTTGAGTCAATTGGAGGTGTACCTGTGGATGTATTTCAAGGCCTACCTTGAAACTCAGTGCCTCCTTGCTTGACATCATGGGAAAATCAAAAGAAATCAGTCAATACCTACTTTTTGTAGAACTCCACAAGTCTGATTCATCCTTGGGAGCAATTTCCAAATGCCTGAAGGTACCACGTTCATCTGTACAAACAATAGCACTCAAGTATTAACACCATGGGACCACACATCTGTCATACCGCTCAGGAAGGAGACGAGCTCTGTCACCTAGAGATGAAAGTACTTCGGTGGGAAAAGTGCAAATCAATCCCAGAACAACAGCAAAGGACCTTGTGAAGATGCTGGTGGAAACAGGTACAAAAGTAACTATATCCACAGTAAAATTAGTCCTATATCGACATAACCTGAAAGGCCGCAATGCAAGGAAGAAGCCACTGCTCCATACTTTTTGGAAAAATGTCCTCTGGTCTGATGAAACAAAAATAGAACTGTTTGGCCATTATGACCATCGTTATGTTTGGAGGAAATAAGGGGAGGCTTGCAAGCCGAAGAACACCATCCCAACCGTGAAGCACGGGGGTGGCAGTATCATGTTGTGGGGGTGCTTTGCTGCAGGAGGGACTGGTGCACTTCACAAAATAGATGGCAACATCTCAAGACATCAGTCAGGAAGTTAAAGCTTGGTTGCAAATGGGTCTTCCAAATGGACAATGACCCCAAGCATACTTCCAAAGTTGTGGCAAAATGGCTTAAGGACAACAAAGTCAAGGTATTGGAGTGGCCATCACAAAGCCCTGACCTCAATCCAATAGAAAATTTGTTGGCAGAACTGAAAAAGCGTGTGCGAGCAAGGAGGCCTACAAACCTGACTCAGTTACACCAGTTCTGTCAGGAGGAATGGGCCAAAATTCACCCAACTTATTGTGGGAAGCTTGTGGAAGGCTCCCCGATACGTTTCACCCAAGTTAAACAATTTAAAGGCAATGCTACCAAATACTAATTGAGTGTATGTAAACGTCTGACCCACTGGGAATGTGATAAAGGAAATAATAATCTGAAATAAATCATTCTCTCTACTATTATTCTGACATTTCACATTCTTAAAATAAAGTGGTGATCCTAACTGACCTAAAACAGGGAATTTGGTACTAGGATTAAATGTCAGGAATTGTGAAAAACTGAGTTTAAATGTATTTGGCTAAGGTGTATGTAAACCTCCGACTTCAACTGTATCCCCCCCCCCCCCCACTTTCACATATTGTCGTATTTGGTCACGTGTTTTTGCTTTATGCAGGGCGAGGAATATCTATACTGAACAAATATATAAACGCAACATGCATAGTGTTGGTCCCGTGAGCTGAAATAAAAGATCCCAGAATTTTTCCATATGCAAAAAAAGCTTATTTCTCTCCAATTTTGTGCACACATTTGATTACATCCCTGTTAGTGAGCATTTCTCTTTTTCCAAGATAATCCATCCACCTGACAGGTGTGGCATATCAAGAAGCTGATGAAACAGCATGATCATTACAGAGGTGCACCTTGTGCTGGGGACAATAAAAGGCCACTCTAAAATGTACTGTTTTGTGCACTAGAGCTGTTGCCAGAGAATTTCATGTTAATTTCTATACCATAAGTCGCCTCCAACATTGTTGTAGAGAATTTGGCAGTAACTCCAACCGGCCTCACAACTGCGCACCACATGTAACCACTCCAGCTCAGGACCTCTGTATCTGGCTTCTTTACCTGTGGGATCATCTGAGACCAGCCACCCCAGACAGGTAATGGAACTGAGGAGTATTTCTCTCTGTAATAAAGCCCTTCTTTGCGGAAAAACTCAATCTGATTGGCTGGGCCTGGCTCCCGCATTGGGTGGGCCTATTCCTTCCCAGGCCCCCCATGGCTGCCCAGTCATTTGAAATCCATAGATTAGGGCCTAATGAATTTATTTAAATTGACTCATTTCCTTATATGAACTGTAAATTGTTGCATAATGCTTTCATATTTTTGTTCAGTATAAATAAACATTTGCTAAATATATATACAGTCGGAAGTTTACATGCAACTCAGCAAAATACATTTAAAGTCAGTTTTTCCACAATTCCTGACATTTAATCCAAGTAAAAATGAGTTAGGATCACTTTATTTTCAGGTTATGTCGATATAGGACTCGTTTTACTGGGAATATAGATACTTCTGTACCTGTTTCCTCCAGCATCTTCACAAGGTCCTTTGCTGTTTTCGCACCAAACTTTGTTCATCTCTAGGAGACAGAACGTGTCTCCTTCCTGAGCGGTATGACGGCTGCGTGGTCCCATGGTGTTAATACTTGAGTGCTATTGTTTATACAGATGAACGTGGTACATTCAGGCATTTGGAAATTTCTCACAAGGATGAACCAGACTTGTGGAGGTAAACAATTTTTTTTCTGAGGTCTTGGCTGATTTCTTCTGATTTTCCCATAATGTCAAGCAAAGAGGCACTGAGTTTCAAGGTAGGCCTTGAAATACATCCAAAGGTACACCTCCAAATGACTCAAATTGTGTCAATTAGCATATCAGAAGCTTCTAAAGCCATGACATCATTTTCTGGAATATTCCAAGCTGTTTAAAGGCACAGTCAACTTAGTGTATGTAAACTTCTGACCCACTGGAATTGTGATACAGTGAATTAATTCTAAGTGAAATAATCTGTCTTTAAACATTTTTTTTTAAATTACCTGTGTCATGCACAAAGTAGATGTCCTAACCGACTTGCCAAAACTATAGTTTGTTAACAAGAAATTTGTGGAGTGGTTGAAAAGCGAGTTTTAATGACTCCAACCTAAGTTTATGTAAACTTCCGACTTCAACTGTATATACTGTATATTTTGAGTACCTGTTGCTGAGTCCTTTGGCTTCCATCCCAATGAACACTTCAGAGCCAATCTCTGATGTGTCAATCACATAGGGGGCGTCTTTGGCATACAGGAACTTGGAATTCTAAAGACATGAACACAGGTCAGTCAGTTATATTTATATTCACATTAAGTTGACTTTTACGACTTGAGTGATCCTTACAAGTAATGGACAAATTATTATCTCCGTAATATTACAAAACTAATGTTAGCATTACGTTTTACACTCAGCAGCTAAGAACCTGTTTCGCGGGGCCAGACTAAGCCTATTCCTGGACTAAAAAGCATGCTTTATGGATAATCTCCATTTAATGTCCAAGACTAGGCTTAATCTGTGTCCGGGAAGTTGATGAGAACCTAAACCTGAGGTACTCACCGTGAACACGTTCATAGACAACTGTGAACTAAAAGTGCCTAAACTCCCGTTGTTGACAAAAACTGTAGCCACTCTGGAAGAAGCAAAGGGTTTAGTAAAAACGCTGAAAGTCATTGGGTTAGAATGCAAATGCTTTCCAGAAGGTACCGGCGGTGACCTAAATGCCAGGATTGGTGCTTACCTTTGGCTGAAGACGGCGTTGTTGACCAAGTAGGCGGCCCGGTACGTGCAGCTGAACGTGTAGTTGACCGGCTGGTTTCTGACTGTTAGTGAAGTGTCATTGGACACAATGGAGTTGTAGAAGACATACTTGGGGTCTTTACCACCAATATACTGGGAAAGAATAGCAGACACGCCAAAGAATGAGGATGGGTTGTTGATTCTTTAGGCCTATCGCTTTTGCATTTAGCTGGAATACCTTGCTCAGACCTGCAACTCTTCATGTCTCAGGCAAGCTTACCCCCTCCATTAAAAGTACTTTCTCACCTCGGCGTGAGTGCCACAGTACGAGTTGTTTTTGGGCGTCAGGTCAGGGATGGTGAAGCGAAAGTACCCTGGGCTGTTAACACCGCTGTAACACAGCCCCCCTAGGGATAGCTGGCCGATCTCCCAGCCGTAGGGACACTCCGGGACGTTAGCAATGATGGCATTGGGGAAACACGACACCATCACATAGTCTGATAAACAACAAGCACAGAGAAAAGACGATCTTAGAGGATGCTGATAGAACCTGTTCCATAGTGTCATAGGGATAGCGATTCCACTCTCTTTAAGGGAAAAATACTCACCTGCTTTCTGGGGGGCACAAGTCCACGCTACCGGCAGTAGAAGTAGTAGAGCGCTTACAGCAGCCATTGTCAAAGGCTGAAAATAAATATCAGAGATAAATTGTAACACATTGATATGATAAAGTCAATTAAAAATGTTAATCGTATGATCTCCCCATATATAATGAGGTTTATTTGAGCTTGTACACATGCATGCACAGCTAAAAGCTGAATTTCAGTGTTCAAACAGAAAGGAAAGAAAAATAAGAAGAGGGACTGCAGATGAAGCATCGTTGGTCTCTGAGCGGAGGGGGAGGATCACAATAGCAGCCAGGGGAGTCAGATCCCAAGCCATAGTTTTGTTTAATCATGGTTTAATAACCAGCCACTCCTTCACAACCACTGCACAGTCACAGACAGACATGACCAGTACATAGTTCTAGTATTAATTGGCATGAGCTGATAACGTCCGTTCCCGTCAGGATTTCTACATGGTCTAAAAATGCTCTCAGGGAGATGTTGGATGTTTAAAAAAAAAAAAAAAAAACTATTTAAGAGACTTAAAAATGGAATGAAAACACGTTAGGTAAGGCCTAAATAAGGTTAAACCTAAGTGAACCATCTCTTTAACCTTACCATAGAAGATTCATGAAGGGTAGGCGGCTAGTTCTAGTCTGGCTAGGTTTCCGTCAGAGGGTCTTCGTGGTCTGTATAGACTGACTGGGAACTATAGCCACCACTGACAGCTAAACAGCCAAGAGGATGGATTTTATACTTTTACCGGTAAGAGGAACCCCCCCCCCCCCCACACACACACACCCCCCACCGCTCACCTCTCCTCTATCTCAAGTCCCCTACTTGGCAGTGCCAAATTGGTAGCCCTATTGTGGAGCTACTCACAAAAGCTCTCTGTGAAGTAAACGACATTGACTTTCAAATGACTAACTTCTCAGGGGATCACTGCAGCACACTCAACATTGCGTTAGTCTTTAACATTCCTTTCATGTCTTACTCTACTCTGATACTTCTATGTTATATTCGATAATCAAGGGTTGAGCATGACTGTGTTGCGTCCCGAGACATATTTGAATCAGTATTGTGTTGATTCTAAGCATGCTCTCAGCTTAAAGATTCTATGCAAGTTAGATGCTCTGAAAGGGAGAGGTTCCCTCACTCGCTCGCTCGCACGCACGCACACACACACACACACACACACACACACACACACACACACACACACACACACACACACACACACACACACACACTGTCACTCTTCCTAGCTCTTTGTAGATCACCTAGCATGTTTTTCGCGACTGGAAGTGTGGGATGCCAACCTTACATAACATGATGGAATCTGGGGGCTTCTCATTGTTAGCATGGCTAAAGAGCTGTAACTCTACCTGTCCCCTGACCCTTCCTCTGATTTGTATCTTCCATCAATCCCCCTCCAAGAATTCCCCAATGCTCTATTCTGATGCTAATGCTAACGCTATGCAGCCAGCTATGCCTCTTCAATAGCACTGTAATGTTTCCCAAACTGGTATATGAATGACAGGAGTGTCTCGATCTGCTCCTATCATTTTACACTTGATTGGTGGAAATGGCCTATTTTGTCAGACCAGACGATAGTTGTTCAGAATAGGATTTTTAATTGATGTAGCGTTTCAGTACCATGGGTAAAAGGGACATTAATCTATCACGTAGTCATCTCATTTCAAGTCCACAACGCAAGCCATCGGTTGTGTGGATCTAGCTATGTCTCGATCCCACATTATATATAATATATGCCATTTAGCAGACCCTTTTATCCAAAGCATACATTTTTTTTTACAAATGAGTGACCCAGGAATTGAACCCACCATGCTGGTGTTGTAAGCACTGTGCTCAATCAACTGAGCCATACAGGACCTTTACCAATTAGTCATTAGACTGCTTTTGACCAGGGTTGGGATAATTCTACGAATTCCATTTGAATTAAATTCCCTCTCACTCTAAATTCCATTGAATTCAATTCAAATTGCAGGTCAGTCATGTTAGGTCAATTCCAATAATTCAATTCCCAATTCAATATTATCCTCAACAATTTCACAAACTCAAATTCAATTACCTCCACCTTTCAGGCTGATCGTGTCACTGTTCAGACAGCCTAGCTGGAAATATAGAAATTCAAGTTGAAATTATTTCAAACAAATGCATGAATTCCATTAACTGGGAAATGCATAAATATTGAATTCCAATACCATTCAATTTCAAATATTGAATGTTTTTACAAATCCAATGCAATTCCAATTCTAACAGTCTAATGTCAATAAAAATGTCATAACTTGAAGATTGTGGTAATAAAAAATTTATTCAACGTCAAGAATTGAATTGGAAAGTCAAACCCTGTAAGGAGCATGATATGGCTGCATGGTATGGGCTGCATGGTATGGGTCATCATAATAGCTGACTAAATATGAATGGAGAGAGGGGTCAATTAGGACACTTTCCCCCAGTCCCTCTGTCCTCATACATACAAGAAAGGGACACCAGACCAGGGACAAAAGCTGCCTCTATCTCATTGTATCCCACTGGGCTCTGTGAAACCCTATATCTCTGAATGATGTGAAATGTCTGTGAAACAAAGTCTCCCATCTCATCTCCACTTTGGAACACTCATTGGTAGTGTGTCTTGTCTTATCAGAGCCTCCATCACAGTTCAGGGATATCCATACATGCCTGTTTGCAGTGTTGTGCCGCTAAGATGGTGTTTTGTTCCCGATACCTTTTAAAGATTCCTCAAATAATGACGATGTCATTATTGTGTGGCGGTCCCTGCTTTTCTCGTGTTTGGTTCAATGAGAGGTAGCGATCACTATCAGTCTGTCCGAGTCGGTGACTTGACAGGAATGCTGAAAGGTCTGTACTTTGACATCCTCATGTATACAGTGTGTACAGTATGTTCCATTAAATCTATGTTCACATAAAATGAGCATTATTTGCATGGTCTAAGATAAATGGGTCCGTTCCAGAGTCAAAGGTAATTCAGGTCTGTATGGGGAACACACATTGTGAAGAGGCAATTTTCAAACATTTAATTTTAGGACATGGTTATCTTCATGAAACACTCCAATCAAGTCCCGAACACCAGTGGTTTGTTCGTTCTGCAGCCTTTGCTTTGCTTTCGCGTTTGTCAGTTACTCTATCGCCATTCGGCTTTTACTTTAAAAACCGCGCTAGTTAAAATCACAAACATACTGTACAAAACACACAGAAAACAAAAAAGGGACACAGGAAGTGTGTGTCTTGCAGGCATGTGGACATTTTGTTTCATTATTCAACTAAGCACAAACTGTAATGTGCTCTCACCAAACAAGCTGCTATGTTAGCTCTGCACTAAGGATCCGCTTGGAACATTAGGGCCGTTCTCCACTGCTCAGGCATTGGATTGCATCAACCAATGGGTGAACTTCTGCCAGTTCATGCTGGGTTCATAGACGAAAAAAGGGTCCCAGCTGTCTCAGTGTCACTGATCGCGTCGCTGAAATGGCCGCACCCTGCAAAGCGCTGTCGTAGCTCTCCACTGCCTGGCTCAAGCAGCAACACTGCTCTACAAACTCCAGCTCAGAGTGTTATGCTTGTTAATGCCCTCTACACGGGAGGTGTGAATTGCAGGAAATTACCACGTGCCATGTGCTAAGGTAGCAGTCATTAGCCATAGCCATTAGACCAACAAAGAGAGCATGTTTCAAAGTTCAGGTATACTAGTTTTCAGGTATACTTATTTAACATTTTTACATTTGAGTTATTTAGCAGATGCTCTTATCCAGAGTGACTTACAGTTAGTTCATTCATCTTAAGATAACTAGTTGGGACAACCATATATCACAGTCAGAGTAATTGTCCTCATTAAAGTAGCTATCAGAAAAGCTATAAGCAAAGTCAGAGCTAGTAAGGGCTAAAATAGTCAAGTGCGAGTGTTTTTCTTTGGGGGGGATTATTTAAGATACTCTTAGGGTTTCAGATGTTTTTCGGAAGATGGCAGGAAAGCTGGTTCCACCACTAGGGTACCAGGAAAGAGAAGAGCTTGGACTGGGCTGAGCGGGAGCTGCCCTCCCATAAGGGGTGGGAGGACTAAGTGACCAGAGGCGGCAGAACCGAGTACCCGGGTTGGGGTATAGAGTTTGAGCAGAGCCTGAAGTTAGGGAGGGGCAGTTCCTCTTGCTGCTCCGTAGGCAAGTACCATGGTCTTGCAGTGGATGCGATCTTCAACTTGAAGCCAGTGGAGTGTGTGGGGAGAACGACAAGGTGTTGTATAGAGAATGACAGGCTGTTGTCCAGGGTCACACCAAGGTTCTTTGAACTCTGGAAGGGGGACACCGTGGATTTGTCAACTGTGATGGAGAGGTCTTGGAGTGGGCAGGCCCTCCCCGGGAGGAAGAGCATCTCTGTCTTGTTGAGGTTGTGCTTGAGGTGGTGGGCCGACATCCAAGCTGAGATATCTGCCGGTGACGCAGAAAGAGAAAGTAGTTGAGTGTCATCCGCATAGCAATGAAAGGAGAGACAACGTGAGGATGTGATGGAGCCGAGTGACTTGGTGTATAGAGAGAAGAGGGGACAGATAGAACTGAGCCCTGGGGAACACTAGTAGTAGGAGTACGTGACACAAAGAAGAGCAGTCTTGGTTGAGTGACCAGTCTTGAGAAGGGTTAGGGTCAAGAAGATCGTTCTGAGAGAGATAGCCAGAGAGTTGGTCAGAGAAAAAATTAAATAAAGAAGTGATACCGGTCTTTGACACATATTACATCAGCACCCGTCATGAATCTCATTTTCTTCCTGAGTCCAACCTCATCCAACCCTCTGATATATTGCTGGAAATACCAGAAATGTTGAATCTCTGCTTGATTTTGTGGGGATGCCTGCAGTAACTTCAAAACTGTTCTAGCCGTCGGATTTTGCTCTGCATAAATATTCTCAATAGCCTCTTTCCTCTGGAAAGTTTGTGACAGCACTTCTCTTGCAGCATCCAACATATTATCAAGAGCATACTTTGGCTTCTGAATGAGTTATTTATGTGCTATCTGTAAAGCACAGCTCTTGGGTTAGGTACTGTACACACACCCCCCCCCCCCCCCCATGCTGTGCAGGAGATCGATCAACTTGTCTTGATCTTCGGTCTTTAGATCCTCTTTAAGGGCTTTAACAACAAGATCGCTCTCAGAATGACTTAAATATTGTAGGAAGGAATCAAACAAGTGCTCAGTAGACACTAAATGCTCTCCAAAAATGAGTGCCTCAGTAAAGGCAGATGCAAGTCGGTTAGCGAAATAGCCATTACCTTTCAATCCCTTTGCCAGTACTCTGCCGATAGATTGCCATTCATCTTCTTGCCATCTCAGGATGAGGGACGGGACCCTCATATCCTCGCCATCAGCCACAACGTCAAAAAATTCAGACCCAAAAATTCAGACTCCCCAAAAAATCCAGAGTTAACATCCCTTGAAACACCTTGTGCATGATCTCCTTTCTCATCAACCAAGTGGAACTTTACAAGGAGATCGACAATTTCGGGATTTTTTAATAGCGAATTGATCTCTATAAGTATATTGACTCTATGTATTTTTATTGTGGCATAATCTCTGTTGCCTGGAGGGGTTGTGGCTTGACCTTTGATGTCTGGATGGGTTGTGGCGTGAACTCCAATGTCCGGGGGGGGGGGTTGTGGAAGTACTTCTGACATCTGGAGGGGTTGTGGCATGACCATTCACATCTGGAGGGGTTGTGGCGTGACCTCTGACATCTGGAGGGGTTGTCGAGTGACTTCTGACATCTGGGGGGCTTGTAGCATGACCTCTGTTTTCTGGAAAAGTTGTGGCGTGACCTATGACGTCCGGAGGGGTTTTGGCATGCCTTCTTAAGTCTGGAGAGGTTGTGGCGTGACTTCTGTCTTCTGCAGGGCATGTGGCGTGACATCTGTTGTCTGGAGAAGGATCAAGTGTAAAAGCAATCAGGTGGCAAGGTGTAAATACCAGTGTGTTATCCACAGGTGTGGTGCAAACTGTATCTCTGATATGTCTGATAGGTCTGAGAGACAGCTAACATCAATCCCTTCAGTGTTGGTTAAAGTGACAGCAACTGTAACTCATTTTACATTATTAACAATTTCCTGTTTCAGCTCCTTGGTGATAAGGTAACATCTCAACACCTTACATTTCTTATATTCCCACTGTGGGAAAAACTGTTATTTTGCTTGACACAAAAGTTCCTTTTTCCTGAAAGTTTTTGGTACATTGATAACTCTGGTAACCCCAAAACACAGTTTCCTAACTTTGTTTCCCCTCGTGTATCCACCTTAATTCAATTGTTCTTGGGTTTCCTTCAGTAAGCTAGTTGCTCCTCAAGTAAGCTAGTTGCTCCTCAAGCCCTTGAACTTTTGGAATGCGGCTCTACAGTGTCCTCTGATGCTGTGGGTTCTTTAGCCCCTTTAGATCAAAAAGGACAGTTCTTTGCATCTCTCACTGTGGACTCAATCCAAAAACGCCTTGTGGCAATCCTGTCCCCATAGTTCGACAGATGAACTGACAAAGCACTGTCCTCCATCTCCTCAAGTTTGTTGTGTCTATCTGCAGAGACAGAAAGGTAGGGAAATACTGTCGTTTGCTGGTTGAATAATTATAATCATGATTTCTATCTGATGATACGTCTGAGTCACGAGACCTATTCTGATACGCACTCTAGCTACACTCCTAACTCCAAACTTAACCCCAACATCCTTATGGTTTGTCTTACAATGCTGTCAGATAAAGCAAGATTGATAATGATTCCAATAAACACTACAACATGGGCTGCAAACGTGAGCTCTGATAACTGAAAGTACTGTGTTCATTTGGGAACAGGAGAAGGGACAGGAGGGAAAATACCTCATAGTCAGGGCTTTTCTTTTGAAAAACCTTTTCTGTACTCTATTCTTGCATGACTTTGGACCTTTGACATTTGGATGGGTTGTGGCGTGAAGGTTGTTCCTTGCCAGTGTCTGCTTTGGTGGCAGCATCATGCTGTGGGGATGTTTTTCAGCAGCATGGACTGGGAGACTAGTCAGGATCGAGGGAAATATGAATGTAGAAAAGTACAGAGAGATCCTTGATGAAAATGTGCTCCAGAGCACTCAGGACCTCAGACTGGGGTGAAGGTTCATCTTCCAACAGGACAATGACCCTAAGCACACAGCCAAGACAACGCAGGAGTGAGTGGCTTCGGTATAAGTCTCTGAATGTCCTTGAGTGGCCCAGCCACAGCCCGGATTTGAACCCCATTGAAAAATACAGCATTTGTGCTCCATTAGTTGCAATCAGCGGTAGACACAATAATTGCTGCTACAGTGCCTTGCAAAAGTATTCATCCCCCTTGGCGTTTTTCCTATTTTGTTGCATTACAACCTGTAATTTAAACAGATTTTTATTTGGATTTCATGTAATGGACATACACAAAATAGTCCAAATTGGTGAAATGAAATGAAAAAAATAACTTGTTTAAAAAATAAACAATAATAATTGAAAAGCATGCATATGTATTCACCCCTTTGCTATGAAGCACCTAAAGAAGATATGGTGCAACTAATAACCAGAAGTCACATAATTAGTTAAATAAAGTCCACCTGCGTGCAATCTAAGTGTCACATGATCTCAGTATATATACACCTGTTCTGAACGGCCCCAGAGTCTGCAACACCACTAAGCAAGGGGCACCACCAAGCAAGTGGCACCATGAAGACCAAGGAGCTCTCCAAACAGGTCAGGGACAAAGTTGTGGAGAAGTACAGATCAGGGTTGGGTTATAAAAAAATATCAGAAACTTTGAACATTCCACGGAGCACCATTAAATCCATTATTAAAACATTGAAAGAATATGGCACCACAACAAACCTGCCAAGAGAAGGCCACCCACCAAAACTCACTGACCAGGCAAGAAGGGCATTAATCAGAGAGGCAACAAAGAGACCAAAGATAACCCTGAAGGAGCTGCAAAGTTCCACAGTGGATATTGGAGTATCTGTCCATAGGACCACTTTAAGCCATACACTCCACAGAGCTTGGCTTTATGGAAGAGTGGCCAGAAATAAGCTATTGCGTAAAGAAAAAAATAAGCAAACACATTTGGTGTTCGCCAAAAGCCATGTGGGAGTCTCCCCAAACATTTGGAAGAAGGTACTCTGGTTCATGGAGACTAAAATGTTTTGGCCATCAAAGAAAATGCATGGCGCAAACCCAACACGTCTCATCAACCTCTCATCAAAGAACACCATCCCCACAGTGAAACATTTAAATGTCTTGGAATGGCCTAATCAAAGCCCAGACCTCAATCCAATTGAGAATCTGTGGTATGACTTAAAGATTGTGGTACACCAGCGCAACCCATCCAACTTGAAGGAGCTGGAGCAGTTTGCCTTGAAGAATGGACAAAAATCCCAGTGGCTAGATGTGCCAAGCTTATAGAGACATACTACAAGAGACTTGCAGCTGTAATTGCTGCAAAAGGTGACACCACAAAGTATTTTGGGGGTGAGTAGTTATGCACGCTCAAGTTTGCAGTTTTTTTGTCTTGTTTCTTGTTTGTTTCACAATAACAAAATATGTTGCATCTTCAAAGTGGTAGGCATGTTGTATAAATCAAATGATACAACCCCCCCCCCCCAAAAAAAAAACTATTTTAATTCCAGGTTGAAAGGCAACAAAATAGGAAAAATGCCAAGGGGGGTGAATACTTTCGCAAGCCACTGTATAGTCTACATTCAAATGCCTTGGCTAAAGTGTGTGCATTGAATAAAATAAGAATATATTTAATAGGGAGACCATAGAGAAGTATGATTCATACATCTAACCCTGTCTAGAGCCTTAAAGGGTTCTTCGGCTGTCCCCATAGGAGAACACTTTGAATAACCCTTTTGGTTCCAGGTAGACATAAACCATTGAAAAACACTACATCCAGATGACAGTTATGCTACATTGTGTCTTTCTTGAGGTTGCACTGTCACCACACACTTTCTGTTCAGAGGCTGCCAACTAACAGCAAGCAGTACGTCAGTCTACAACTTCGACAATTAACAAGCTCAAACAAATTTGGCAAAACAAATAGATCACAAACCCGGGACCGGCAATGAGCGCACCTTTCTCCCTCACTGACTGTTGCAATAATCCAAGATTAAGTGCATTTCCCCCTTTCGGGTAGCTAATGAACACACCCTGGCTTTACTGACTTTTCCCCCTGGATTTATGGCCTGCCTTTATACATGAATGACTAACGGTACCGTGAAGAAGAGGCATGCAAAATCTCCCAAATTCACATGTCTGAATTTGCATGATTGCATCATGGCCATGCAGGTCTTGTTCAGTTATGATATATTGTTTGGCTACTTAATAGTTTGTTATAGGCCCTATTGGCATTGGGCTTTAGCCTATTGAAATGTTTGGCTATAGCCTAATATAGTGTTCTTTATCGTAATAATGATATATTTCTCTTAAGAACAATATTTTTTATTTGTAATGATGATATATTTATTGCAATAATGATATTTTATTGTAATAAAGAGATCATGGATTATTTCATTATAATTATATATTTTATTATTTCATAATAATGTGATCTTATCTTATAATAATTATATACAAATATATATATATATATATATATATATATATATATATATATATATATATATATTATGAGTGGCAGCAATACTTCACTATAAATGTGTTATCAAAGCTTGAGTTGGCAGGCCAGGCAATATTGGCAGGCCAGGCATAAATCCATTATCCTGTGATAATGTATTAGTCCTACTGCCCAAACCTCATTCCTAAGAGAACTGTTTTTATTAGGTTAATGTTACATTTTTTAAGAGATGTTTTTAACTTTTTTTATCTGAGTGGTAGAGCTCAGCTTGCTTTTTGATCACTTTGAAAGTGATCTTGACTCAGAAAAGGTTGGTGACCATTGCTGTCGACCAAGGGTCTCCAACAGGTCGATCGCAAACTCCCAGGAGCTCGCAGCCCACCTATGAGTGGCTCGCCAAACAAGCAAACTGTCATAAACAAATCTCACAAGTATCCAACACTGTGTGCTCCCAGCTACTATCCAATCAAAATAACATTGACATTATCACACCCCTGTTAAGTGACAATTGGCTTAAAAAGCCAAACGTAACACAATATCTGCCATTACATTTCCAGCAATATCGCCCCTGTTTGTGTGGCGTGCCATCTATCATTTCATGTAGCCAGTTGGATGGTAGACAGAAAGACTACCTGGCAGAATTATAGTGTGATTATTTGTGTCAATCAGTATGCCTCAGGAAGTAGGGGTGCGGAGGGTGCTGCAGCATCCTCTGAAAAATCTTAATAAAACCATTTAAAAATGGAAACAAAGTGTGCACTGGGCCTTTACTAGTCCTGTATTAGCAGACTGATATATAAACACATCAATGACCTGGGGAAGAGTTGCAGGGGAGATGAGAAGAAAAGAGTATGCCTATTTGAAAGCTAGAAGAAAAATAGTAGGTCGGGACATGTTCCTTTTTTTTTAAGTAGAAAAGGCTGGAGAACCCTGCTCTAGACCATTACTTTACTTACATTTGCTCTCCACTAGAAAGCGGCAAAGTCTCTCTGACTCTGTCTGTCCTTATCTGTTGTCAGACCAGTGTTGATGACCCTCAGTCATCCATTTAACTGTACCACAAACAACATACACATATCTCAATGCTAGACGCAGTAAACTTTACAAAGGACACAATAGAAATAGAAACCTCCCAAATGAGCCCATTGTGATGTAAGTATTAAAAGCAGCCAACGATCGTCATAGGCTGCTTATGACCTCTACATAATGGCATCGTAGCAGGTTGTGAAAGGTTATGTCTTGTCAACTTTTAATGGATATGTGTACTCTGATGGTGTCCTAATATGGATAGTGTAAATGTAAGAGCTGTGTAGTGTGACAATCAGAGAAAAAGAAAACAAATCACCCATACAAAATAACAGCTTTTATTTTAGCGCTTATTTCGCCAGATGACATTGTCTGACATGACCAGATGGCGCAAATTCGATTTTAATAACGATTTACTTTGTCAAGAAAACCGTGATGGTAATTGGCCTCGCTAAACAGTGCATTTGTTAAAATATACAAAATGGCAACAAACGTAAAAAAAAAAGTTTAAAAAAAGTTTTTAAAAAGACAGCCTATTTGTTGATATTTACATTATAGTACATACAGTCATATCGGTATACACACGATACTGACATAATAAATAACTGGTTAATTGATCAGTGTTCATCAAGGCTTTGGGGCTTGACAGGTCCAACTTGTAGTGTCAGGGTGGTAGAAAAACTCCTTCCTGGAGAAACAAGGAAAAATGTGGTCAGAATCTGTCTAACATCATGCCATAAACAACATAGATCATGGGTTGCAATTATTACTGTATGACCATCGATGTTGCAATGATTTAGATAGTCCTCTGCTGCACAGGAGGCTACTGAGGGGCGAACAGTTCATACTGGAACGAAGCAAATGGAATGGCATCAAACACCTGGGAACCATGTGTTTGATGCATTTGATATCATTCCACAGCAGTCATTTACCACAAGCCCATTCTCCCCAATGAAGGTACCAGCAACCTCCTGTGCTCTGCTGCCATTCTTAAGTCTTTTATTGTGTACTCACTCTCTCCATTTGGGCTCAACAGCGCCACGACACAGCAGGCCTTCATCACATGGGCAGATCTGGTTGATGCTGAACGCTAGGCCGCCTTCGGGAACGAAGCAGCTCTCATCTCGCAGCAGACGCCGCTTGCACAACTGCTCACCGTGATGACGGGCACAGCACATAGACTCGCCGCAGTCCCTGTCTACTTTACACCTAGCACCTAGACAAGACAGAGCCAAACAGTGAATCATTTCATGAAAGTGAATAAAAATGAAATGAATGAATTAGTTCAGGAAGGCATGAATTATACAAATCACTACTTGATCAATTAGTCCGTAAGCATCCTGTCACCCTGTGGTCATCATGAAACATTTCTCTCTTGTATTATTATTTGAAATGTAGACAGGTGCCAGCACTCAGTATAGCAAAAAAAAAGTAGCACAACATTTTTTTTACTTTTATCACCATAAGGTACATTTACTTCAATAAACTGTACTGTGTCCACCACAAATGTTCAAGTGAGTCGCAATGCCCTTGTCACTTAGCCTACCCTCTTGTCCCTCAGAAATGCGCCGGTGGCACTTCCCAAACATGCAGCTGAGTCCTCGGACACACTGGGCATCTCTCCTGCAGTACTGGCCCTCCCCACGGAGAGGAAAACACAGGCCAAAGTGACGGTCACAGGAGAAGCTTCGACCACAGGCGCGGTCATGGTCACACACACCCTGATAAACAAAGCAAGAGCTTAGAAACTGTGATAATGATGACACACACCCATAAGCAAATCATTGCATTCACATCTGGTATAACATATACTCTCTTGAAACAAATATTAAAGTAAAGGTAGTTGTCATGTTTTATGGGAAATAAAGTGAAAATAAGTTGTGTTATTATAGACTGAGCGAGATGCCGTTGCAATGAGCAGCACCGCAGCTATTGAGATGGGCCCGATGCAAGATCGCTCTCACAGAGTAACTGTGCATGTGCGCTTCCCGCTGATAAAAAAAAAGTGTTAGTATTGGGAGCAAAACAGCGGAGAAGTTTAGCCTAAGGCTTCAATGCTCTTAGATGTTACGGAAATTGACCCGATTATCGTGTTCACTTCATGCACGCAACTTCATTGTGCTGAGTCTACATTTAGGTTTGCTTAACTGGATTTGAGCTAGTTGAAACCAATGAATGAAAACCAAGAAAGGAAACCAAGATGAATGAAGTGGTGGTGATACACTGAGAACCATCTAAGTAAATAAAACCATTCAGAGTGTTGCTGCCCATTTACTGCTGCTGTGATTGAGAGCCATTATCAGTCGAAGATTGGTGCTCTAAGGTCCTAATTTTTTCGAACCACTTCCAACACAATACAAACAGAGAAAGCTACTGGAATAGAGTAGCGCCGTCACTAACATGCTAATGTGCCATTTACAACTCTGGAGTATTGACAATGGTTCAGCTACTACTGAATACATCCAGCCTTTATGCTTGACTAAGCTACTTCCCGAATCTTGAAATGTGTGTGGTTTTTATCTGGACAAACAGATAGAGACAATGTGTCGTTGACTTTTAGCAAATTGCATTCTTCGACCAGATTGACCATGTGAAAATGCTACAAAAGCAGATACACATGTGTGTCAATTCAAGCTCAGGTAAAATAGCAAGAGATTACCACTTCATTAATTAGGAAATTCAAAAACATTTCAGAACTCCTTCAGTAGGACAAAACCTGTTTAAGCAAACAAGATGCTTTCAAACACAATAAAATGATGATCTGGATCTTACCGAGGATCCTTTGGTGTTGACTGGAGGGGTGCTCTCCATGAGAGCCATGGGTCCTTTCTTGGGGGGACTGTGGGGCATGTTGAGCATCCAGGCCCAGATACGGCCCTGGGCCAAGGGCATACACAGCCAGAGAGATAGGAGCCACAGAATCTTGGTTGACATCATCTCCACAAAACGTGCAATTAGGTAGGAAAAGAGAGAACGAGAAGAGGAAGAGAGAAAAAAAATTAGCTTGTCCGAATGGAGTTGAAGAGGTATTGAGACAGGGAGAGAAGAGAGTTTCCAAAACGGAGGGTCTCAGCCTATATAGATGTCCTGTGTGTACAGTCTAGGCAGGAGGGTTTGATATCAAGCTTCTCTTGTGCCCCATGGCTTATAAAGGCTCTGGAGGCCCCTCTCTCTCCCCCCTGCTATGCTGTTTGTTCAAGCCACAATGTGGGAGGAGACAATTAGTGGTTAATGGCTTAACTAAATTGACTGAGACACCCCCTACGACCAGAAAAGGATGACAGAATTATCAGCTGCGGAGGCAGAAAGGGGGAGAGTAGGGGTGTTGGTCCAGGGGTGGGGTAATGGGCTTGATGGATTGACAACATTGACAACAGGGGCCACACAATGGAGCAAGACAGGCACCTTCAAGGCTTATCTCACTCAGACAAACAAGGTGGGGAGTGTGAAGACAAAAGCAGACCAAAACGACATGCACAGATTCATGGCCTGGGTCGTTGAGTGGCAGCCCCACAGGGCCAACGCAGTTGACCCTAACTAGTGGCCCTCTGTGCTGGACAAGGGCCCCACACTGGGAGTAATTTGCTTCAGTGCACACTGCAGACGACCCCCAGATCTCATTAAACGTAATTATCATCAGGGAGGTTGGAATACAAACTCTGGCGGGACGGCTCGCTTTCTCAAGCTGCCATTTAATAGATGTTGGTCCTCTTGTGTCTTCCTCCTAACTTTTTACACATTTCCAGAGTTAGGACATTTAATCATACTAATTTGGTTATTGTATATGATCAAACTTCAGAATAATATTGTTGATTCAAATTATCCACCCCAAAATAAGCAACTGACAAACAAAGATTTAAAAAAAGAGGTCTCCCGATAAAGACCAAAGAGTAGAGATGTTGTGTTACAAAAGGACACGGTTTTGGGTACTACTAATTGCCTTAAAGATGATGGGCAGTTGTGGTTGCCTTGCATGACAGAGGCAAAACTCTCATGTATAATAACCACAACGGTCAAAATCCTCCGAAAATATTTTCTAATACTTGTTTTGTTTCAATAGCTCAACCAAGCACACCTTAAATGACTTCTAGGTATTCGACATAAAAATACTTCACCCAGATCTGATAAAAACTTTTTTTGTTGCTCGGGAGAGCCATGACAATGAAGTATGACCTACTTGATTCACTATCTCTTAGCAATTCTGGGCAGCTAAAGATGTTGTGTGTCCAACCTTAAGCCCTCTGTTTGGAAAAAAGACTGACATTTAATATATGTGTATTTTGAATTTATAAAAGTATTTTCTTTGTCTGTTTACAACCTTTTTTCCCCCCATCTTACAGATTCCCTTTCTTGACTTTTGATGCAGCAATCTTCAGACCAAAGTAGGTCTAATTTACAATGTGCTTTGCAGCATGGCTACCTGGAGTGAGTTGTTGTCTGTTTCTTTGACATCTGGTCTTTTTCTGGGTTTTTTTCTTCAGTTTTATGCTAGGGCCCAACTCTGGTTACCTAAGCTAACAGATGCGGATGTTGCTGACTATATTTTCTGCTCTGTGGGTGACAGTATCAATCTATGTGTTACTCACATATCTGTCACAACTTTAATTACGTATTTGGACAGACTGGAATACAGAGTTTGGCAAAAACTTGACTGTAACATGATTACCATACTCAATATTTATTACACCCTTTACAGCATAGAGCAGAGATTTATCCTTTCACCCTGACTCCCTTTACTCTCCCTGTCCCGCTCTTTCTTTCCCTACCCTCCTGTCTTTCCCCATCATTCCATCTTCTAGAGACAGTGCAGTCGATCTCGCCTCATCTGTTCTGGTTTTGGAGGTGGCAGTTAATGAGGGACACTCAGCATGCCTGTGTTTGGCCGTTTAGCACTAAATGGATAACATCACTAAATCCCCAGCCGTTGGTGCACCAGAGCTTACTGCCTGGCCCCAGAGGCCCGGGAGGAGCCTTTATGTGGAGCTCTAACTCCCACCTCATTTAGGGAGTCAATTATACTGAACAAAAATACACTGAACAAAAATATAAACGCAACATGTAAAAGTACTGGTCCCATGTTTCATGAGCTGAAATAAAAGATCCCAGAAATGTTCCATACTCACAAAAAGCTTATTTCTCTCACATTTTGTGTACAAATGTAATTGCATGTCTCATGTTTCAGCATGATAATGCACGGCCCCATGTCGCTATTCCTGGAAGCTGAAAATGTCCCAGTTCTTCCATGGCCTGCATACTCAGCTGACGTGTCACCCATCGAGCATGTTTGGGATGCTCTGGATCGACATGTACACCAATATGCAGCAACTTCACACAGCCATTGAAGAGGAGTGGGACAACATTCCACAGGCCACAAACAACAGCCTGATCAATTTGATACGAAGGAGATGCTGCATGTGGCAAATGGTGGTCACACCAGATACTGACTGGTTTTTGGATCCACTCCCCTACTTTAAAAAGTTATCTGACCAACATATGCATATCTGTATTCTCAGTCATGTGAAATCCATAGATCAGGGCCTAATGAATGTATTTCAATTGACTGATGTCCTTACATGAACAGTAAATCAGTAAAATTGTTAAAATTGTTGCATGTTGCGTTTATTTTGTTCGGTATAAATAAAAACAAGCAAAATCAAGTATGAAAACTAACTGAAACAAAACTGAATTTCAAATAAAAATCTAAAAATGAATTGAAATCAAGACGAATAGAAAATCACAAAACTGTAATAACCTTAGTGTCAGCATAACCACCCATTGATTCAATGGCAGATCTTTAGGCTTTGGACAGGTTGCACGATGTTTATATGTTTCTAGTGGTTGTCAGTTTCATCTTCATCATAGACTACCATTGCACAGTTGTCTCTCTTCAAACTTTCCTTGTCAATTCATTTGATAGACTAGGCCAACGTTGTTTAAGCTTCATCCTAGGCCTAATGCAGCTTTTTGATAGCCTACAGCCAGGATTTGAAGGTGGGCCTACACTCTAAAGGGGTTGTCTTGAATTTGACAGTTTCTTCCAGGCAGCTCGCAAGCAGGTTGGCTGCTAGAAGTAAATTGTTTACACATTACAGAATTTAAATGAATATTTTGTATTTTATATCACTTGCACTTCTAGAGGCTTTAACAAAGGCTTCCAAACTGGCTGCAACTACAGGACAAAACAGACCAGGACAAGGCAAAATGCTCAACAATTCAAGGTTTAAGACTTGCCGCCACTCCAATATGTCCCCTATACACTTTACATTTCATGGGGCACTATAACCACCAGGAGTTAAATTAGTCACACTCATTGGTGCAATAGCCTCTTACAAGATATGCCTCAAATATGTTAATGAGCCAGAAACAACAATACCACAAGTGGTCAAAAGGTTTCTGGAGCTCCAAAGATATGATACTATGAGGTGGATTTACAGTAACATTTGAAATACAGCAATTTTCACACAATGCACCATCGTTTACAGCACAGTAACATGTTTCAGAACTTTTTGGTGTTGATAGTACCAAAGATGACCTTATAAATTACAGTTTTCCGTTGCTGTGTAGGATTTAAATACGATTCTGGGAAAGGAGAAATGTGATTTGCTTATGTGTCTTGAGTTGTTCCGGTGGCTTTGATTGACAGGTCCTTTAATGTGTGTGTGTGTAGGGGGGGGGGGGGGGGGGGGGGGGGGGAACTCCATCTCTTTAATCAGATAGAAAGAAGGACTGGTAAATGGGATGCAACTGAAGAAAAGGTTGTTCCTTTCATAATTGAATCATCTTAGAATATTTTCAGTGGCTTAAGCTCTATTTATTTCATTCTCTTTATTGCGTAGCCAACTCTCTAGCCACTTTAAACAACTCATTGCCAGGGCCACTGCCTTCTCGGAAGCAAGAGAATGATCACAGACGTTTATTAAAAAGTGGGGGAAAAACACATCGGACTTGGTGTGAATGGTTTTGCGCTTCGAAATCAGAATTCTGATTTTATTTTTAAACAACCCAGTTGGTGGGAAAAGGCCTTTACTTGATTTCTCATCCTTGGTGGTTACCAGGTTTGTCATTACCCTCCAAACATTAAACAATGTTATTATAATACTGTTGTTGTAGGTTTATTGTAACACTTGTATAATATTGTATGACTTTTTATTTATTGTTGACAGAAATCTGTAAATGGTTCAGTTGGCAAGTTGAAAAGTAACCCCCCCCCCCCCCCCCACTGGGAACACATTGGTTGAATCCATGTTGTTTTCACGTCAATTTCAATTAAATCACACTGAACCAACGTGGAATACGTGTTGAATTAGCATCTGTACCCAGTGGGCGACTCTTGAAAAGTGGACTGCGTACAATCAGTCAAATGTGAACACAGTTCGAGACACCTTGTCAGTTTGGTGATGTGTAGAAATCCATTTTTATTTGATTTGTCCCATGCAACGAATACAACGGGTGTGGACTTTACTGTGAAATGCTCACTTAGGAGCCCTTCCCTACGACGCAGAGTAAAACAATTAATAATAGTAACACAAAAGGGATACAATATATACAAGAATGAAGCTATATACAGGGAGTACCAGTAACAGATCAATGTGCAGAGGTACGAGGTATTTTAGGTAGATACAGTATGTACATGAAGGCAGGGTAAAGTGACTAGACATCAGAATAGATCATAATACGACTGAGAATAAAGGACAGAGTCGCAGCAGCATATGTTGAGTGTGAAAGTGTGTGTATGTGTGTGTTTCGTGCGTGTGTAGTGGTTGATAACCAATTGCAAATAACTTTAGCGAAACAATTCACTTATTTACAGTTAGTTACTGTGGCTGCCGCGTCAGTCTTTGCTCCAGACATAATACCGCCTCCCACAAATGTATGTTGTCTCCACTTACAAACACCGAAATAATAATGCAACAGCTCTACTTTCCAAGCATTTGGGCTGCAAGACTTATAGCCTATAGACACATTTTCTGTTGAGGTCATGTTTATTTCTTTATGTTGCAGCCTTTCTCTACGTAGCTCATATCTGAAAGTGTTTTCGGTCTCTGCTTCTGGCAGTCAAGCATTTATCAACACACAATGGCGCAGCCTCCCTCCATCCCTTCTCTTCCTCTCTCACTATATCTATCGCTATATCTCTCTACCTCTAATGAGTTGGTCGTATCTGTCAATATGTGGAAAGGTCTGGGCCTGATCTTATCAGTGGGCTGTTTTGCACACAAACAAGGGCGCCTCAACAATGGAATTACTAGCCTTACTACGACTCCCACTCCCCTCCTCTATCACGTCTCTCCACGCACACAAATCTGATATGGCCACCCTCACCAGCTATTGTATGTCTACACTCAGGCACACACACACGCACGCACACACACACACACACACACACACACACACACACACACACACACACACACACACACACACACACACACACACACACACACACACACACACACGCCTGTTGAGTTATTCCCAATCTCCAGCCAGATAACTGTCTCCAAACATTCTCAGCGTCATCTCCCCCCACCTTTCTCCTCCCTCCCCAGCGTTAATGACCATGTTAATGGGGTTCGTAATGAACGTGGTTGCTGTCACAATCAACACTGGGGTCGCACTCCCAATTAGGCAATAACAAATAGAGCCAGGCAGGGTGATTTGTCCATTGTAATGTACCTTGACCCCTGGGGGGAGAACTAAATGGCAAGGGCATGTGTGTATTCAGCATTGAAATGAATGGTAAATCATGTATTGTGTCATTTTGGAGTCACTTTTATTGTAATTAAGAACAGAATATGTTTCTAAACACTTCTACATTAATGTGGATGCTACCATAACTGCGGATAGTTCCTGAATAAATAGTGAATAATGATGAGTGAGAAAGTTACAGACGTTCAAATATCGTACACCCAAGACATGCTGACCTCTCACCATTACAATAACAGGGGAGGATAGCATTTGTTTTTGGGGGGGGGGGGGTAGGATATTTGTGGGTCCGTAACTGTCTCACTCATCATTATACACGATTCATTCAGGACTATCTGTAATCATGGTAGCATCCACATGAATGTATAACTGTTTAGAAACATATTCTATTCTTATTTACAATAAAAGTGACTCCAAAAGTTCACAAAACAATTTTTACCATTAATTTCGATTGGACACAAAATAATCTGAAACACAACCAAAGCAAACAGCAAATGCATTCAACAAGTTTGTAGATTCACAAGCTTGATGTAATCATTGCGTGCTAGGAATATGGGACCAAATGCTAAACCTTTCACTAATTCAATACACATATAAAATGGGGGGACTATGTACAAAAAGTGTTGTAATTTCTAAAAGGTTCACCCGAAATGGGTGAAAATACCCTTTTGGAGCTCACAATATACAGTACCAGTCAAAGGTTTGGACACACCTAGTAATTCAAGGGTTTTTCTTTATTTTTAAAACTATTTTCTACATTGTAGAATAACAGTGAAGACATCAAAACTATGAAATAACAAGTAGTAACCAAAAAAGTGTTAAACAAATCAAAATGTATTTTATATTTGAGATTCTTCAAAGTAGCCACCCTTTTCCTTGATGACAGCTTTGCACACGCTTGGCATTCTCTCAACCAGCTTCATGAGGTAGTCACCTGGAAAGCATTTTAAGTAACAGGTGTGTCTTGTTAAAAGTGAATTTGTGGAATATCTTTCCTTCTTAATGTGTTTGAGTTTATCAGTTGTGTTGTGACAAGGTAGGGGTGGTATACAGAAGATATTTGGTAAAAGACCAAGTCCATATTATGGCAAGAACAGCTCAAATAAACAAAGATAAATAACAGTCCATCATTACTTTAAGACATGAAGTCAATGCGGAACATTTCAAGAACTTTGAAAGTTTATTCAAGTGCAGTCGCAAAAACCATCAAGCCCTATGATGAAACTGGCTCTCATGAGGATCGCCACAGGAAAGGAAGACCCAGAGTTACCTCTGCTATAGAGGATAAGTTCATTAGAGTTGACTGCACCTCAGATTACAGCCCAAATAAATGCATCACAGAGTTCAAGTAACAGACACATCTCAACATCAACTGTTCAGAGGAGACTGTGTGAATCAGAAGAAGAGACAAGCTTGGGCCAAGAAACATGTGCAATGGACATTAAACAGATGGAAATCTGTCCTTTGGTCTGATGAGTCCAAATTGGAGATTTTTGGTTCAAACCGCAGTGTCTTTGTGCAAAGCAGAGTAGGAGAACGGATGATCTCCGCATGTGTGGTTCCCACCATGCAGCATGGACGAGGATGTGTGATGGTGTGGGGGTGGTTTGCTGGTGACACTATCAGTAATTTATTTAGAATTCAAGGCACACTTAACCAGCATGGCTACAGGAGCATTCTGCTGCGGTCTGGTTTGCGCTTTGTGGGACAAACATTTGTTTTTCAACAGGACAATGACACAACACACCTCCAGGCTGTGTAAAGGCTATTTGACCAAGAAGGAGAGTGATGGAGTTATGCAACAGATGACCTGGCCTCCACAATCACCCGACCTCAACTCGATTGAGATGGTTTGGGATGAGTCGGACCGCAGAGTGAAAAGCATGATTCTGTATGTGTTATTTCATAGTTTTGATGTCCTCACTATTATTCTTCAATGTATAAACTAGTCAAAATAAAGAAAAACCCTTGAATGAGTAGATGTGTCCAAACCTTTGACTGGTACTGTATATATATATATATATATATATATATATATATTGTTTATATGTATGTCTTGGGATTAATAGATTATTTATTTGTATGTGTTGGGCTTTGGCCGAGATTATACTTTACAAAGTCATTATATTGGTCCAGGCCTCAATTGTTCCTTGACTAGCTGCATTCCTTCTCGCTGTCGATAATTCTATACTGTAACTTCTAATAGCAACTGTATCCACCGGCGAATTGGGAGAGAGTCGGGTGAATAAAATCTAAGAGCCAACATCTTTTTGCGGCAGTGCTGCCTGCCAGTAGTCATCGCCTCTGATTGATTGAGATTCAAGGAGCTTTTATCGTTAAGTAACATAGTGGGTGCAATGCATTAAATATGCACTTCAGCATGAATTTTGTAACTTTGTCCCAGAAGCATTTAAATGCATGGCACTTCCACATTAGTATGAAGGAATGTGAATACCTGATTTAGGGGACACAGTGAACAGTTGGGAGTTGGGAGTTGGGGACAATTTCATCGTAAAACTTTTTCTTGGTGTTATATCCAGTCTGTGAACAAACTTAAGGTCATATTTTTCCATATTCTGTTCCAGTTAAATGGTTATTCAGATTCACTTAGATCTGTGAACTATACTTTTTAGGGCTAGGCCCCTTTTTTCTCAATTTCCGCCTGAATGACGCGCCAAAAGTAAACTGCCTGTTGCTAAGGCGCTGAAGCCAGGATATGAATATAATTGATACCATTGGAAAGAAACCACTTTGACGTTTGTAGAAATATTAAAATAATGTAGGAGAATGTAATACAATAGATGTGGTAGGAGAAAATCCAAAGAAAAAACAGCCAGATTTTTTTTGACAGAAAGACCATCCTCTTAGAAAGGCAAGTTGGAAATTAGCTCCCTGTATGCAATTCATATGGCTTCCACAGGGTGTCAGCAGTCTATGTTCAAGGTTTTAAGCTTGTAGCTTCAAAAACGAATAAGAAATATCAGTTTTAGTACAGGGACACAGTCTTGGAAATTTGTGTTTGCTCGCGCCATTAAGACAGTACGCACCTACTAAAATCGGTTTCCTATTGAACATACTTCTTTTCCTAAGAAATATTATAGTTTGATTACATTTTAGGGTATCTGAGGAGTAAATTGGAATGTATTTTGTCTTGTTGAAATAAAGTTTAGGGGTAGATTTTTGGATTCCTTTCTCTGCAAATTGAACGAGTGGATTACTCAAATCGATGGTGCCAACTAAACAGACTTTAGTGGGACGCCTATCCCTAATTAATGCCTAGCTCAGAAGACAAGCTTTCCAGGAATAGTTTATATATTATAGATATCAGTCCTTTCTGGAGACCAAATCATGTATTTATAAATCCCATCATTGTATGGTTTGGTAGTTGAATATTCCAAGGGACTCCATAGGCCAGCATAGATTATGTAAATTGTAAATATAAAAAAGGTAATGTCTGGTAATGTCCTGTGTGGCACAGTTGGTAGGGTATGACTGTCAGCATGTCGGTGTCATGGGTTCAAGTCCCATGGGGGGGTGATAAGAAAATGGTTACCCTCACTTCTCTAAGTCCCTCTGGATAAGAGTGTGTGCTGTATTTCTGCCTTTGAAATGTCCTCAAACCTATACTGGCAAGAGTACGGATTTCACTTTTGGACCATTGGGGGATGCAGAAGTCTGCCCTCTAGATCGCAATGCATCATTGTAAAATTATATTGGTGATTCCCCTTGCATTTTATTGTTTTTGGTTTCAGTTTGGACTTGCCTTCACCTACTCAACATGGCATCTTATTGGCTGGTTTGCGTGGCTTGCTTATGAGGGAGGATTTTTCAGTTAGAATCGTCCCAGTGAACAAGCACCAAACCAGCGGTAAGTTGTTGGTTGCAAAGCACTGTACGTCAAAGTGATTTTTATACTCCCAAGTGATGATTTGAATGTACAATTTATATAAATTTGTTTGCAAATGTTATTCGAACATCACACATAAGATGCAGCGTTTTTGTGCATATTAGTTGTGCATTTTGTTGTAGAGAATTCCAGCTAATGCTAGCTAGTAACTTACTGTGTCTGGTGGGCATACGCTAATAGCGTTTCAATCGGTGAAGTCACTCACTCTGAGACCTTGAAGTAGTGGTTCCCCTTGCTCTGCAAGGGCTGTGGCTTTTGTGGAGCAATGAGTAACGATGCTTCGTGGGTGTCAGTTGTCGGTGTGCAGAGGGTCCCTGGTTCGAGCCCGGGGAGGGGACGGACTAAAGTTATACTGTTACATTGGTGCCGTGAACCGGATCACTGGTTTCTGCGGAAAAGGAGAAGGTCAAAAGGGGGGTGAGTGTAACCGATGTGAAACGTTGGTGTGCAGAGGGTCCCTGGTTCGAGCCCGGGTAAGGGCGAGGGGATGGACCAACTGTATACTGTTACACGTGAGTGCAGAGTTGGATGGTGAGCCGTGCATTGCATGACGTGCTGTTTTGTGATAAATAAATCTCCATGACTGGTGCTACAAGTTGGAGTTTGCATCGATGATTGATTGTACACAACATGCAAGAAGAGTACTGTTACAGTGGTGCTGTGATCGTTCTTCTGGATAGGATCGCTGGTTTTCCATCTCAGAACTTCGCTATGGTTGCCGTTCGAGAATCAGATAAGATGTTGCTTTTGCAATTTATGGCGATATCGCATTTTGCCACAAGAGGGAGCTACGGCAACATTTTCTTTTTTATTACTGAAATGTATGATTTCTCTGAGACTTAATATATTGTTTGGGACTTTCTCTTCACAGATAAACTATATAACTTTTGTGTTACTTGTTTATTTGCAATTCTAACGTATATCTGATATAACTAGGCTGAGTTTTACCAGTGTACTAGATATAGGTTAGATTTTAGTTTGAGTTTTTATTTTAATATATTATGATATTACCATTTTTGTTTTAGTGTGTTGATTTTCCATGAGTAAGATGGAAGGTGTTGGGAGAGGCAGGGGTTTCCTGACATTTAATCTGTCACCATCTGTTGGTAGGGGTTCAGCAAAAATTCCAGTTGCTTCTACACCTATGCCTAAACTGGAGGGTTTTGAGTTCTGATGATAGTTTCCCCATGGAAACGCCCAAGGATGTGAATGAAAGAGGTTTGCCAAATAACATTGCCTCCTGTTTGGAGTCAAAGACAATTGTTGGACATGTTGGGGACAATGTTATGGGGAATACATGCAGCTGCAGGGGTATGGATGTGTCAGGCCTGAACCTGGTATTGCATTCTGATATCGGTGAGCCGGTGTACTTTAGGGGGGATGGTTCTGAAAAGTGCACAGTGCATGAGTGGGAGGATATGGTCATTGTTTACATGCATAAGAGGGGCGTATCTGTGATGGTCCAAGCAGATGAGGTTATGGTCAGGCTTATGGGAAAGTCCCGCGATGTTGTTAAAGTGGGCATACGCAGCAGTCCTTCTGTTGATTTATCTAAAGGCCCAAGTCCCATCTTTGCCATTCTGAAACAGTATTTTAGTGACACTGCTTTTTCAAGCATGCTTCTCGCTAACTTTTATGCCACATTACCTCGGACTGATGAACAACCATTCGACTATTGGCTCAGACTTAACAGTGCTATGGAGGTTGCTGAAGATTGTCTAAAGAGACAGAAAAAAGTGTTGAAAGACACACCTCGTGAGCTCACAGTCATGTTCATCCGACATTGCTCTAAAGCTGAACTGTCGCTTATCTTTAAGTGGAAGCCATTACAGCAGTGGACCGCTGCAGATGTTCATGAGAGGTTGGATGAATACAGGAGGAGGGAGCGGAGGTACTCTCACTTATCTAAGGTGAGCCCAACAATGAAGCAGGAAATTGGTGCTGTCGTGCCACTCACCATGCCTGCTGTGAGGCCCCACATGGAATCACCTAATGCGTCGTCTCCCCCAGCCCAGACTATTCAGGGCTCAGCTGAGCCGATGATACGGATCCTTGCAATGCTGGAGCGTGTGCTGTAGCAGAGGCCACAACAGTCTAACCGTCAGTTCCAAAAAGGGAATAGGAGCAAATTGAGGTCTAATGGGCCATATGAAGTGTGCGGGGATGCTGGACATGATACTTACTTTCACTGCAGGGCCAATCACCTCTGCTATCTTTGTCATGTAGCTGGCCACGCATGCTCTCAGTGCCCCAAGGCCGCAGCTCTGAGCACAGCTGGTGGAGTCCCTACAGTAATCACTGCTCAGTTCCCAGAAAACTAGTAGGCTTGCATGTAGAAGGGGAGAGTGTTGGGCCTTTTGTAGAGTCCCCATCAGTGAGAGCTGTTGATTTGGAGTCTGTATGTAAAAGTGTTTGTGACGAAATGGAGTCTGAGAAGAGTATCATAATGCAGAACACACAGAGACCTTCTCCGTATGATGATTTATTCTATGCCAAGGTTAACAGGAGAAGTGGAAGTGAGAGCTATGCTTCATAGTGGGTCCATGGCTTCGTACCTTGAGCTCTAGGGTATTACCTGAACTGTTGCATGCAGGAGTGTTGAAAATGGGTTTTGAAATAGTCCTGCAACCTTGATTAGCCTGCTGCGTTACCTTCACAACGTCTTGGTCTTTGCACCCACTAAAGATCTGTCTATACAGCGCCTGGAAATCGTTTTTGATCGTCTCAAAGCTCACAACCTGAAGTTGGCACCAAAAAAGTGTCACTTTATGCAGAGGTCTGTGAAGTTTCTGGGGCATATCATTAGTGCGGATGGTCTATCTACAGACCCTGAGAAGGTGAGGGCCATTACAAGAGTAACAGAAGCTGATCTGATGGAAGATGGCACTGACATTCCATCTCAGAAGAAATTGAGGTCATTCCTTGGGATGGTGGTGTATTACCAACAGTTCATTGAAGGTTGCTCGACCATCGCAAAGCCTCTCTTTGGATTGACAACTGGACACAAGGCGCCACGCTGTCAGGAAGTTGATGGTTGCAGAATGGACAGCAGAATGCAGACAGACCTTATTCCAGCTAAAGCAAGCCTTACTGGACCAGGTTCTGTTGGCCCAACCAAACTTCGACAAACCCTTTCTACTCTCAGTGGACGTCTCCAGCAACGGCTTAGGTGCTGTGCTGTCCCAAGTACAGGAACAGGGAGCTGCATCTAGACCCTTAGCCTTCGCAAGCAAGTCCCACAGTTATGGGCAGTCGAGGTATCCTGGGCACAGGCTCGAGTTCTTTGCCATGAAATGGGCTATCTGTGACAAGTTCCACCACTGGTTACGGGGGCGGCAGTTCACAGTATGGACGGATAATAATCCCTTGACATCATCCTGACCAAAGCAAAGCTCGATGCTTGTGAACAGAGATGAGTCGCTGAAGCTAACGCTGTGCGCACAGACGGAGTGCAAGACGTGTTTAGCTGGTCCAACCACCCCTTTGACAAAGCCTCTGATTCCAACGAGGTGGTCATTAGCTGCCAGGCTACTGTTGACCCCCCCCCCATCTGGTGCTTTATCAAGACATGAAGTTGCAGCTGTTCTTCATTCACACAAGTGCTGGGTGGGTGAGGTGGGCTCGCATGCACTGCTGTTGCCACAGCTTCCACAGGCTGTTATGTCATCCGAGCAGACCGATTTCGATGTTCTGCCACAAAACCTACTGATGAGTAAGCAGCGTGATGACAACGTGATGAGCAGAGTGATCTTCTTTGTGGAGAGGGGGAGAAGACCATCCCAGGGAAAGCGTGCCCATGAGGTTTTGTGTCTTCTCAGAAGTTGGGCCAAGTTGACCTGAAGATGGGTGTACTGTATCGTGTTTCGAAGAATGAGGTTCCAAAGAGGAAAACGTATATGTGATTCCAGTCTCCATGAAAGAAATAGTGTTGAAGGGTGTCCATGAGGAAGCTGGCCACCAGGGCCAACAGAGAACAGTCTACATGACAAGACAGAGGTTCTTCGTGCATGGTCTGGAGTTTTATTTTATTTATTTATTTCACCTTTATTTAACCAGGTAGGCAAGTTAAGAACAAGTTCTCATTTACAATTGCGACCTGGCCAAGATAAAGCAAAGCAGTTTGACACATACAACAACACAGAGTTACACATGGAGTAAAACAAACGTACTGTCAATAATACAGTAGAAAAATAAGTCTATATACGATGTGAGCAAATGAGGTGGGATAAGGGAGATAAAGGCAAAAAAAAGGCCATGGTGGCAAAGTAAATACAATACAGCAAGTAAAACACTGGAATGGTAGATTTGCAGTGGAAGAATGTGCAAAGTAGAAATACAAATAATGGGGTGCAAAGAGGCAAAATAAATAAATAAATAAATACAGCAAGGGAATAGGTAGTTGTTTGGGTTAAATTATAGATGGGCTATGTACAGGTGCAGTAATCTGTGAGCTGCTCTGACAGCTGGTGCTTATAGCTAGTGAGGGAGATAAGTGTTTTCAGTTTCAGAGATTTTTGTAGTTTGTTCCAGTCATTGGCAGCAGAGAACTGGAAGGAGAGGCGGCCAAAGGAAGAATTGGTTTTGCCGGTGACCAGAGAGATATACCTGCTGGAGCGCCTGCTACAGGTGGGTGCTGCTATGGTGACCAGCGAGCTGAGATAAGGGTGGACTTTACCTAGCAGGGTCTTGTAGATGACCTGGAGCCAGTGGGTTTGGCGACGAGTATGAAGCGAGGGCCAGCCAACGAAAGCGTACAGGTCGCAGTGGTGGGTAGTATGTGGGGCTTTGGTGACAAAACGGAGTGCACTGTGATAGACTGCATCCAATTTATTGAGTAGAGTACTGGAGGCTATTTTGTAAATGACATCGCCAAAGTCGAGGATCGGTAGGATGGTCAGTTTTTACGAGGGCATGTTTGGCACCATGAGTGAAGGATGCTTTGTTGCGAAATAGGAAGCCAATTCTAGATTTAACTTTGGATTGGAGATGTTTGATGTGAGTCTGGAAGGAGAGTTTACAGTCTAACCAGACACCTAGGTATTTGTAGTTGTCCACAAGTCACTTGTCCACAAGTCAGAACCGTCCAGAGTAGTGATGCTGGACGGAAGGGCAGGTGCATGCAGCGATCGGTTGAAGAGCATGCATTTAGTTTTACTTGTATTTAAGATCAGTTGTAGGCCACGTAAGGAGAGTTGTATGGCATTGAAGCTCGTCTGGAGGGTTATTAACACAGTGTCCAAAGAAGGGCCAGAAGTATAAAGAATGATGTCGCCTGCGTAGAGGTGGATCAGAGACTCACCAGCAGCAAGAGCGACATCATTGATGTATACAGAGAAGAGAGTCGGCCCAAGAATTGAACCCTGTGGCACCCCCGTAGAGACTGCCAGAGGCCCGGACAACAGGCCCTCCGATTTGACACACTGAAATCTATCAGATAAGTAGTTGGTGAGCCAGGTGAGGCAATCATTTGAGAAACAAAGGCTATTGAGTCTGCCGATGAGGATGTGGTGATTGACAGAGTCGAAAGCCTTGGCCAGGTCAATGAATACGGTTGCACAGTATTGTTTCCTATCGATGGCGGTTTAGATATCGTTTAGGATCTTGAGCGTGGCTGAGGTGCACCCATGACCAGCTCTGAAACCAGATTGCATAGCGGAGAAGGTGCGGTGGGATTCGAAATGGTCGGTAATCTGTTTGTTGACTTGGCTTTCGAAGACCTTAGAAAGGCAGGGTAGGATAGATATAGGTCTGTAACAGTTTGGGTCAAGAGTGTCCCACCCTTTGAAGAGGGGGATGATCGCAGCTGCTTTCCAATCTTTGGGAATCTCAGACGACACGAAAGAGAGGATGAACAGGCTAGTAATAGGGGTTGCAACAATTTCAGCAGATCATTTTAGAAAGAAAGGGTCCAGATTGTCTAGCCCGGCTGATTTGTAGGGGCCCAGATTTTGCTGCTCTTTCAGAACATCAGCTGACTGGATTTGGGAGAAGGAGAAATGGGGAAGGCTTGGGCGAGTTGTTGTGGGGGGTACTGTGCAGTTGACCGGGGTAGGGGTAGCCAGGTGGAAAGCATGGCCAGCCATAGAAAAATGCTTATTGAAATGTACAATTACAGTGGATTTATCGGTGGTGACAGAGTTTCCTATCCTCGGTGCAGTGGGCAGCTGGGAGGAGGTGTTCTTATTCTCCATGGACTTTAGTGTCCCAGAACTATTTTGAGTTTGTGTTGCAGGAAGCAAATTTCTGCTTGAAAAAGCTAGCCTTGGCTTTTCTAACTGCCTGTGTATATTGGTTTCGAACTTCCCTGAAAAGTTGCATATCACGGGGGCTTTTCGATGCTAATACAGAACGCCATAAGATGTTTTTGTGTTGGTTAAGGGCAGTCAGGTCTGGAGAGAACCAAGGGCTATATCTGTTCCTGGTTCTAAATTTCTTCAATGGGGCATGCTTTTTTAAATAGCCAGGCATCCTCTACTGACGGGATGAGGTCAATATCCTTCCAGGATACCCGGGCCAGGTCGATTAGAAAGGCCAGCGAGCGCTAAAGTGTTTCAGGGAGCGTTTGACAGTGATGAGTGGAGGTCGATTGACCGCTGACCCATTACGGATGCAGGCAATGAGGCAGTGATCGCTGAGATCTTGGTTGAAAACAGCAGAGGTGTATTTAGAGGGCAAGTTGGTTAGAATGATATCTATGAGGGTGCCCGTGTTTACGGCTTTGGGGTGGTGCTTGGTAGGTTCATTGATAATTTGTGTGAGATTGAGGGCGTCAAGCTTAGATTGTAGGATGGCTGGGGTGTTAACTTCTTTGATATAGGGGGCGCTCTTTTAATTTTTTGATAAAAAAACCTTCCTGTTTTAAGCGCGATATTTTGTCACGAAAAGATGCTCGACTATGCATATAATTGACAGCTTTGGAAAGAAAACACTCTGACGTTTCCAAATCTGCAAAGATATTATCTGTGAGTGCCACAGAACTGATGCTACAGGTGAAACCAAGATGACATTTTAAACCGGAAATGCCCCAGATTTTGAAGGCGCTGTTTTCCAATGTCTCCTTATATGGCTGTGAATGCGCCAGGAATGAGCTTACACTTTCTGTCTTTTCCCCAACGTGTCTGCAGCATTGTGACGTATTTGTAGGCATATCATTGGAAGATTGACCATAAGAGACTACATTTACCAGGTGGCCGCTTGGTGTCCTCCGTTGCAATTATTGCGTAATCTCCACCTGCGTGTATTTTTCCATTTTCTTCAGAGGAGAAACCCAACTGCCAGGAATGACTTATCATCGAATAGATATGTGAAAAACACCTTGAGGATTGATTCTAAACAACGTTTGTCATGTTTCTGTCGATATTATGGAGTTAATTTGGAAAAAAGTTTGGCGTTGTAATGACTGAATTTTCGTTTTTTTATCTTAGCCAAACGTGATGAACAAAATGGAGCGATTTCTCCTACACAAATAATATTTTTGGAAAAACTGAACATTTGCTATCTAACTGAGAGTCTCCTCATTGAAAACATCCGAAGTTCTTGAAAGGTAAATTATTTTATTTGAATGCTTTTCTTGTTTTTGTGAAAATGTTGCCTGCTGAATGCTATTCTTAATGCTATGCTAGCTATCAATACTCTTACACAAATGCTTGTGTAGCTATGGTTGAAAAGCATATTTTGAAAATCTGAGATGACAGTGTTGTTAACAAACGGCTAAGCTTGTGAGCCAATATATTTATTTCATTTCATTTGCGATTTTCATGAATAGTTAACGTTGCGTTATGGTAATGAGCTTGAGGCTATGATTACGCTCCCGGATACGCTAGAGGTTAAGCATGTTCCAGTTTAGGTCACCTAGCAGCACGAGCTCTGAAGATAGATGGGGGGCAAACAGTTCATATATGGTGTCCAGAGCACAGTTGGGGGCAGACGGTGGTCTATAGCAGGCGGCAACGGTGAGAGACTTGTTTTTTGAGAGGTGGATTTTTAAAAGTAGAAGTTCAAATTGTTTAGGTACAGAGCTGGATAGTAGGACAGAACTCTGCAGGCTATCTCTGCAGTAGATTGCAACACCACCCCCTTTGGCCGCTCTATCTTGTCTGAAAATGTTGTAGTTAGGGATGGAGATTTCAGAGTGTTTGGTAGTCTTCCTACGCCAGGATTCAGACACGGCTAGAACATCCGGGTTGGCAGAGTGTGCTAAAGCAGTGAATAAAACAAGCTTAGGGAGGAGGCTTCTAATGTTAACATGCATGAAACCAAGGCTATTACGCTTACAGAAGTCATCAAAAGAGAGCGCCAGGGGAATAGGATTGGAGCTAGGCACTGCAGGGCCTGGATTCACCTCTACGTCACCAGAGGAACAGAGGAGGAATAGGATAAGGGTACGGCTAAAAGCTATGAGAATTGGTCGTCTAGGACATCCGCAAGAGAGAGTAAAAGGAGGTTTCTGGGGGAGATAAAATAGCTTCAATGGATAATGTACAGCCAAAGGTATGGTAGGATGTGAATACAGTGGAGGCAAACCTAGGCATTGAGTGATGATGAGAGAGATATTGTCTCTAGAAACATCATTGAAACCAGGTGATGTCATCGCATGTGTGGGTGGTGTAACTGAAAGGTTGGATAAGGTATAATGAGCAGGGCTAGAGGCTCTACAGTAAAATAAGCCAATAAACATTAACCAGAACAGCAATGGACAAGACATATTGACATTAAGGAGCGGCATGCTTAGCCGAGTGATCATAAGGGTCCAGTGATTAGTGAGGTTGGTTGGGGTCACGGCGATTCAGACAGCTAGCTGGGCACAGGTAGCAAGCTAGCAGAGGATGGAGGTCTGTTTTTAGCCACCTCGTGCATTTCCGTCGGTAGATTAGTGGGGTTCCGTGTGGTAGAGGGGACTAATCCAATTGGCAAAATAGATATAGTGACCCAAGAAAATTGTCCGATAGGCCTATTCAGATAGCAGCCGATAAAACAGCTAACGATTAGCGGGCCGCAGATGGGCGTTCAGGTAATGTCGCGACGGAGGGGCCAGTTGGATAACTCACTCGGGCAGATAACGTCGGTAGTCCAGTCCTGAAGGCCCGGTGGGGCTCCGCGTCGGCAGTAAAATGGGTCCGGATAGGTGATTGTAGCCCAGGAGTGGCTGATATGGAACTTTTCAGCTGGCTAGCTCCGGAATAATTGATGTTAGCTCAAGGGACCGACGTAAGCAATAGTCACTCGGATAGCAGCTAGCTAGCTGCAAGATCCAGTTGTAAATGTCCAGAGCTTGCGGTAGAAATCCGGGGATATGGAGAGAAAATAGGTCCGGTATGCTCTGGTCTGAGTCACGTTGTACAAAACTGGCGATAGCTTTTCGAGCTAAAGGATAGCTGTGCTAACCGTGGTTAGCTGAATAATAACATTAGCCAGTAAATTGGCTAGCTTCTGGCTAGCTTCTGGCTAGCTTCTATTGTGGATTTCAGTTTTGAGGTGAATAATATTTTTATTTTTATTTTTTTAAATTGGTGAGGCGGGTTGCAGGAGAGTGTTTTGAAGTTGAGATTTTTAGAAAAAATGTATATAAAAAGATATGCGAGGAAAATATGTAAATATATTTATACACGGGACACGACAAGACGAGGACAAAGGACGCCTGACTGCTATGCCATCTTGGGTGATAAGTGGGAGGTAAAGGAATATGTGAAGTGCTGCAGGAGATGTATCATGAGCAAAACTCTTGATCCTGAAGCAAGAGCTCCTCTTGAGAACATAATAACAACTGAGCCTCTTGAACTAGTGTGCATAGACTTTTGGTCTGCAGAACATTCTTCAAACAAGTCCCTGGATTTGCTTGTTGTTACTGACCACTTCACCAAATTGGCTCATGCCTTCTTGTGTCCAAACCAGTCTGCTAAGTCTGTAGCTCATCAGTTGTGGAACAACTATTTCCGTGTCCATTGGATGCTTCGCCGTATACACTCAGATCAGGGAGCCAACTTTGAGAGCGCTCTAATAGCCGAACTGTTGAGTGTTGCAGGTGTTTAGAAGTCTTATACCACGCCGTACCATCCGATGGGGAACGGGTCCTGCGAAAGGAAGAATAGGGCATTGGGAAACATGATCTGTGCCCTGCCGATGAGGGGAAAACACAGATGGCCTCAGGCGCCGAAATCCCTCACGTTTGCATACAATTGTACAATTCACGAGACCACAGGCTTGGCCCCTTTCCTGCTAATGTTTGGGAGTATGCCAAGACTGCCTGTTAATCTTGAAGCTAGGGGGCACTATTTTTATGTTTGGAAAAATAACGTTCCCAAAGTAAACGGCCTATTTCTCTGGACCAGACGCTAGAATATGCATATAATTGACAGATTTGGATAGAAAACACTATAAAGTTTCCCAAACTGTCAAAATATTGTCTGTGAGTATAACAGAACTGATATTGCAGGCGAAACCCTGAGAAAAATCAAACCAGGAAGTGGCTTCTATTTTGAAAACTCCATGTTCCATAGCCTCCCATTGCTCCATTTAAAGGGATATCTACCAGATTCATTTTCCTATCGCTTCCTAAAGGTGTCAACAGTCTTCAGACATAGTTTCAGGCTTTTATTTTGAAGAATGAGCGTGAACGACCACATTGCGGAAGTGGATAGGTGGGGGCTCTCAGAGTGAATTGTGCGCAAAAGAGAAAGGCGGCCATTGTTACTCCCGGTCCTAGTGAAAAGCCAACTGTCCCGGTTGATATATTATCAAATATATATGTCTGGCATGTTTCTGTGGACATTATGGATATAATTTGGAATTTTTGTCTGCGTTGTCGTGACCGCTCTTTCCGGTGGATACCTGGGCATAACGCACCAAACTAACGGAGGTATTTGGCTGTAAAAAATATCTTTATGGAACAAAAGGAACATTTGTTGTCTAACTGGGAGCCTCGTGAGTGAAAACATTCGAAGATCAACAAAGGTAAATTATTAATTTGATTGCTTTTCTGATTTCCGTGACCAAGTTACCTGATGCTAACTGTACTTATTGTTTTGTCGAGCGATTGATAAACTTACACAAACACTTGTATTGCTTTCACTGTAAAGCATAATTTCATAATCTGAGAAGACAGGTGGATTAACGAAAGGCTAAACTGTGTTTTGCAATATTGCATTTGTGATTTCATGAATATGAATATTTTCTAGAAATATTATTTGACTGTGGCGCTATGCTATTCAGCGTTGCTGATGACAATTAACCTGGATCCGGTATGGGTGGTTCAGAGAGGTTAACATTGTCTTCGGCTCTGTCATAGAGAACCCAGAAGTTGTCAACTATGACCAGTTTATTCAGTCCTTGAGGAGAGATCTGAAAGAAGCCATGAATACAGCACAGGCATCTGCAGCAAAGCAGTTGAAGAGGCATGCTGACCTGTATAACAGAAGAGTCAGAGGAGCACCCGTGGAGATTGGTGATTGAGTGTTGCTGGCTAACAAGGGGGAGCGCGGAAAGCGGAAGCTCGCTGACCGTTGGGAGGACAATGTCCACCTTGTCACTGGATTGAATGCTGACAATCAAACGTTTAAGATTCAGAACAGCTCCACTGGACAGGAAAAGATGGTACATTCCAACCTGATAATGCCAGTCAACTTTCTTCCTCTTCCCCATGCTGCCGTTGATGATGGAACAGACATGTCTGGATTAACAGAGTCTGAGGACATAAATGACGGCCTTGTGGTCTCAGCTGCCATGGACACTGCAGTGGATGATGATGCTGAGTACAGAACAAACGTGTGGGTATCGGAGTTGCCTTCTGAAGGAACAGGTGACACAATCCTGGAGGGTGATATGCAATCCTTGGATATTCCACCTTTGGATTCTGTGGAAGATGTACTGCAGCTGGAAGGTCTGCCTCGATCAGAGAGTCTTCATGAATCTGACCAAGACCATAACAGTGTAGTGAGTGAGCTAATTGACCAGTCTGCTTACAATATCCGTACTGACCTACCAAACTCGGACCATTTCCTACCTGATCAGTTACGCACTGACTGTGTTGACAGACCCACTATTGCAACAGCACAAAACACTGTCACTCCTTATGCAGTTGAAGGTACTCTGGGTCGTTTTATGTCAAGGGCAGGAAGACTATTTAAACCAGTGTCAAGACTGATTGAGATTATGAATCAGCAGAAAGTTCGCTCTGTTAGTTAGATTACTTGTTGGTTATTACTGCATTGTCGGAACTAGAAGCACAAGCATTTCGTTACACTCACATTAACATCTGCTAACCATGTGTATGTGACAAATAAAATTTGATTTGATTTGATTTAAAGGTTAAATATGTGAATAGAGGGTCAATGGCATTGACATGTTTTATTTGTTTTGTATTTACATCATTGTGACCATGGTTAGAGGTTGCAGGATGGTAACGTGACGGATATGATAAAGTCACTTATGGTGGTTTATTTTATTCCTTGGCTGTTTTAAAGTTACTGACTGTACTTAACATGTGATAGGCATGTTTACCTATGAGGGCTAAGGGGATTGATCAACCACTTTTCACTCTAATTCTCGTGGAGAATCGTCTAATGGCTGGAATATTTCGCGACTGTTTTAAAGTAGTGTCTGCATCCTCGATATACACAGCTTTACCTTTTAGTTTTCTCTATTAGGTGTCTAAAACTATGTCTTTTTTTCTCTGGATTATTCTGTAACATATGTTGAGTGTCTCTTTACCTGATATGTTTGCACAGTGCAGTTCTGTATTTTTAATATTTTTGTTTGCAAGTGGAATTCAGTAATGGGGAGTGTAACAGGGTTATATTGGTTATTCCCCTTGCCATTCTATTGTTAAGCCAATGTGCTTTTGGTTTTAGTTTGGTCTTGCTCAACATGGCATCTTATTGGCTGGTTTGCGTGGCTTGCTTACGAGGGAGGATGTTTCAGTTAGAATTGTTCCAGTGAACAAGCACCAAACCAGCAGTAAGTTGTTGGCTGCAATGCACTGTACGTCAAAAGTGATTTTTATACTCCCAAGTGATGATTTGAATGTAAAATGTATATAAATTTGTTTGTAAATGTTATTCGAACATCACACATAAAATTCAGCATTTTTTTGTACATATTTGTTGTGAATTTTGTTGTAGAGAATTCCAGCTAATGCTAGCTAGTAACTTACTGTGTCTGGTGAGAGGGTTTGTATATTTTGTACAGTGCGTGAGTGCAGAGTTGGATGGTGAGCTGTGCATTGCATGACATGCAATTTTGTGCTGTTTTTATCAGGTACTGTCACGATCGTCGTAAGAAGCGGACCAAAATGCAGGGTGGTATGTGATCATGATGATACTTTAATAAAAGAAAGCACTGAACACTGAATACAAACTATACAAAACAATAAACGAATAACGACCGTGACGCTATAATGAGAACTGTGATGACACAAGCAACTAACATAGACAATCACCCACAAAGTACCCACAGAATATCGCTGCCTAAATATGGTTCACAATCAGAGACAACGATAGACAGCTGCCTCTAATTGAGAACCAATCTAGGCAACCATAGACATACAATTTACCTAGAAAGGAAACAGCACCATAAACATACAAAACCCCTAGACAAGAAAAAACATACATCAACCACGCCCTGACCTAACCAAAATAACCAGGAAAACAAAGAACAATGTACAATGTTAACTCTTCTGCTCAGAACTCACTTCGTTACTCCTCCACGGGGCGAACTCCTTTCCAGTGCGTCCTGGGACACCAGCCGGCCCTGGCTCCGTGGACTCTGAGCCAGACCGAGAGGTCCCGACATGCAGAGGAGGTGTGGCACGCCACCCACTTGAGGCTCCAGCACGCTGTCCACCATCAGAAGGACGAGGTGGACTGCCACCGCAGTGAGGCGCCCCATGTTCCATCCTGGTGACTACATCTGGCTCTCCGTCAGGAACCTCCCACTCCGCCTGCCTGCCCTGCCGGAAGCTGAGCCCACGGTTTGTGGGGCCCTTCAAGGTCCTCCTGAGGGTTGATGAGGTAACTTACCGTTTACAACTCCCCACCAACTACCGGATCTCACCCTCTTTTCATGTTTCCCTCGTCAGGCCGGTGATTCCATGTCCCCTTGCTGATGCGACACCCCTCCACCTCCCCTGGACAACAATGGGTCCCCTGCCTACGCTGTCAGGCCCCTTCAGTACCTGGTGGACTGGAAGTACAGCCCAGAGGAGTGCTGTTGGGTTCCGGCGGCCGACATCCTGGACCCCAACATTGTCCGGGATTTCCATCTCCGCCGTCCGGACCGCTCCTTGCCCTCGGGGCCATCCTCCTGGCCGGTGTTACGCTTCGGGGCCGGGGGGCTATCAATATAACACCACATTCCGGACGGTCGAGGAACAGGGTCATCTACTCCTCTCTCTGGCTCTCGACTAACCACTGGGCCTGGCAATCCGCATTATGCACACCTGGACTTCATCATTGTCTTGATTACTTCCTCTTTATTTAGCCCTCAGTAGCCTCAGTCTTCAGACAGTATATATGGCTACTTGCTAAAATATCAAGACAGCTGGAACGTTTTGATTCCACAAGAGAATCGTTTAGTTTTTTTAACATAATTGTTATCTTTAGAAATGATAAGCCCATGGATGTAAAATGAAAAGCAGGACCCACAGGAAGCAGGAACCACAGGGAAACCAATCAATCAAATGTATTTATAAAGCCCTTTTTACATCAGCCGATGTCACAAAGTGCCTACCCATTGGTCGCTACCCACCCAGAAGACCCTCTCTATAAACCGTTCCCCCTTCCCCCAGGGACAGACCATTTATAATGAGTTTCTGGAGAGTGAATGTGTACTTCAGTGTAGAGTGTAGCAATGAACAGAGTCTTTCGTTAATTATTTTCTATATTATATAAAAACATATGAGTAACACTTGACTTACAGCCAACCAGTATAAAGCTTTATTAGCCTACTTGTTACATGCATGTATGAGCCTCAATAATGTCTTATTATAAAGCTTATAATATGTTATTGTATATCTCTCTATGTATGACATTTAGGACTCAAGGTGTGTGCTATTTAATCAGGATAATTTTGAGATGATCATAAAACATTATAAGGGTGTCATAGCTGCTTATGACAAGTCTTATAATGGATCATTGCCGCATCATAATGTTCTCTCAAGGGGAAAGCTGATTTATTTGTCCCTAGATAGGCCTGATGATTATTTTGACAATAGGTAAATTATTTTGAGAGAGTGAAGACAAAAGACTGTTACATTCTTCAAGGCATAGGTTCTCCTTCACTGCAGCCGACGTGAGGAAAACATTTAAACGTGTTAACCCTTGCAAGGCTGCAGGCCCAGACGGCATCCCCAGCCGCGTCCTCAGAGCATGCGCAGACCAGTTGGCTGGTGTGTTACGGACATATTCAGTCAATCCTTATCCCAGTCTGCTGTTCCACATGCTTCAAGAGGGCCACCATTGTCCCTGTTCCCAAGAAAGCTAAGGTAACTGAGCTAAATGACTACCGCCCCGTAGCACTCACTTCCGTCATCATGAAGTGCTTTGAGAGACTAGTCAAGGACCATTTCACCTCCACCCTACCTGACACCCTAGACCCACTCCAATTTGCTTACCGCCCCAATAGGTCCACAGACGACGCAAGCGCAACCACACTGCACACTGCCCTAACCCATCTGGACAAGACGAATACCTATGTGAGAATGCTGTTCATCAAACTACAGCTCAGCATTTAACACCATTGTACCCTCCAAACTCATCATCAAGCTCGAGACCCTGGGTCCCGACCCCGCCCTGTGCAACTGAGTACTGGACTTCCGGACGAGCCGCCACCAGGTGGTGAGGGTAGGTAACAACATCTCCACCCCGCTCATCCTCAGCACTGGGGCCCCACAAGGGTGCGTTCTGAGCTCTCTCCTGTACTCCCTGTTCACCCACGATTGCGTGGCCATGCACACCTTCAACTCAATCATCAAGTTTGCAGACGACACTACTGTGGTAGGCTAGATTACTAACAACGACGAGACAGCCTACAGAGTGTGGTGTCAGGAAAATAACCTCACACTCAACGTCAACAAAACAAAGGAGATGATCGGGGACTTCAGGAAACAGCAGAGGGAGCACCCCCCTATCCACATCGACGGGACAGTAGTGGAGAGGGTAGTAAGTTTTAAGTTCCTCGGCGTACACATCACGGACAAACTGAATTGGTCCACCCACACTGACAGCGTGGTGAAGAAGGCGCAGCAGCGCCTCTTCAACCTCAGGAGGCTGAAGAAATTTGGCTTGTCACCAAAAGCACTCACAAACTTTTACAGATGTACAATCGAGAGCATCCTGTCGGGCTGTATCACTGCCTGGTACAGCAACTGCTCCACCCACAATTGTGAGGCTCTCCAGAGGGTAGTGAGGTCTGCACAACGCATCACCGGGGGCAAACTACCTGCCCTCCAGGACACCTACACCACCCGATGTCACAGGAAGGCCATAAAGATCATCAAGGACAACAACCACCCGAGCCACTGCCTGTTCACCCCGCTATCATCCAGAAGGCGAGGTCAGTACAGGTGCATCAAAGCAGGGACCGAGAGACTGAAAAACAGCTTCTATCTCAAGGCCATCAGACTGTTAAACAGCCATCACTAACACAGAGAGGCTGCTGCCAACACACTGACTCAACTCCAGCCACTATAATAATGGAAAAATGTATCACTAGCCACTTTAAACAATTCCACTTAATATAATGTTTACATACCCTACATTACTCATCTCATATGTATATACTGTACCCTATACCATCTACTGCATCTTGCCATCTTTATGTAATACATGTATCACTAGCCACTTTAATAAACAATGCCACTTTTATGTTTACATACCCTACATTACTTATCTCATATGTATATACTGTACTCTATACCATCTACTGCATCTTGCCTATGCCGTTCTGTACCATCACTCATTCATATATTTTTATGTACATCTTCTTCATCCCTTTACACTTGTGTGTATAAGGTAATAGTTGTGTAATTGTTAGGTTAGATTACTTGTTGGTTATTAATGCATTGTCGGATCTAGAAGCGCAAGCATTTCGCTACACTCGCATTAACATCTGCTAACCATGTGTATGTGACAAATAAAAAAAAATAAAAAAAATAAAGGTTGCAGGACTCAGTTTAACAACATCTTGCAAATGTCCTCGAACACCAACAGCTGGTTGCAGAGCAGGGAACACAGTCAAATGGGCTTAGCTGTTTTGGCTTAGGATATAAATACTTTGCTGGTGAATCTGAATAACTCACATCAACAAGGGCTATCCAATATTCTCTCCAGATATTATGGGCAGAAAGTATTTTTTTTAAATACATTTGTGTTAAACCATTAATGTCCAAGGCAGAATTCCTTCTGTAGTGCATTTGCTTATTGTACTAAATGTAGTTCATGGACATTAGTTAATACATGATGAGTTTAGTTGCTGTCAAGCACCTAATGTTTTACACAATTATGGGGTTGTGATAATAATGAATTCACCAAATGATGTGATGATGGTGGCAGTAAGAATGATAGCTTTCTAGGAGTTCCATACTAACTGACTGTATGACGATAAAGCTGTCAACAGTCTTCAGCCATTAACAGGTGAAAATATTACTGACATGACTATGAGTAGCATAGCAAAGATTCAGACCAAATCAGAAGAAATGTGCTAACCACCCTAGACTGTCTTCAGCTGCGCAACATGTTTCCTTTGTAAACACTAAATAGACTTGGGCTGATGTGCTGGTAAACTGTCTGGTGTGTTGTAGTCATGTCTGGGCCTTCTGCTCTCTACACAGATGCCGATTCATAAGCATTCACAGAAGGCTATACTTAGTGGCAGACCTGGATTCAAATATGATTTGCTTTCTTAAAATACTTTCTATGCGCTTGATTGAACTAACCTACTGAAATGGAACTAATGGAATAGTCCCAAAAGTGCAAACAATACCCATCTGGCACTTAATGCAGGCTCAATCAAACACTCAATGCATCTGAAATAAATACTATTTGAACCTAAGTGTGCATTTTGTGTGCTATGTAGAACCTTTTGCATAGAACCCTCTACAAATGGTTCTTCCTAGAACCCTTTGATCGTCTAAAGGTTCTTCCTAGAACCCAAAGCTTTTTACTATCATTCTTTATGTCATTTATCTTTGTTTCATAGTGTAGTTTATTTTTTATTATTATTCAGTTTAGTCACGTAATTTCATAATTTGCAGTACATTTGCCAATCGGCTATGCAGCCAGACTTATTTGCCATTCCTTTTGCCTCATCCCTATCAACCATACCATTTTTCTATTCCTCATCAAGCCACGAGAATTTAACTGTTTTTACAGTCATTTTCATAATGGGTGCATGCTTATTAGTAACGGGGATAAGCAATTCCATAAATGTGTCAAGTGCAACGTCTGTTTGCCTCATTACACACCACGGACCAACAAATATTATTTACATCAACAACATAGGAATCACTACAAAACTTTGTAAGACCTCTTATACACTATATTAGTCCCAGCCTTTGGAACTTGTTTATCCTAGATTTAGTGGTTTAGGGTTTTGTGAATGATTTTTCCCAAATACAATGCTTTTAGTTTTTGAAATAGTTAGGACTAACTTATTCCTTGCCACTAATTCTAAAACTAACTGCACGTTTTTGTAAAGTGTTGCAGTCATTTCAGTCGCTATAGTAGCTGACGTGTATACTGTTGAGTAATCTGCATACATACTGTAGACACACTCACTTTACTCAAAGCCAGTAGCATGTCGTTAGTAAATAATTTTAAAAGTAAGGGGCCGAGACGGGTGCTCTGGGGAATTCCTGCTTCTACCTGGAAGTGAACCCGAGTTCTTTTGGGAATCACGAGGACTGCCAACTCGCCTCCTTCGGAGTCCAGGCACATGGGTAGGGCTAGATTGACTCCGACTGAGCGCTTACGCAAATTCCACACCCAGAGCTGTCTATATTGTGGAGCTAAGGGACATTTCATAGCTACTTGCCCATTAAAAAAACAGGCTCATCAAGATGGGGAGAGAACTCTGGTGGGCCTTATGGAGAACTTTTACTCTCCCCTTACTCCAACCCCTTTCCATGCCATCCTGCTGTGGGGGAACCAGTCGAAATCTCTCCGGGTACTCATCGACTCTGAGGCCAATGATAGTTTTTTGTATGCTACCCTAGCGTCCGAGCTGGGCATCCCCACTCAGCCCCTCTCCATTCCCATGGATGTTAGAGCGCTGGACGGGAGCTCTATAGGCCAGGTCACTCAAAATACCACTTTCATTACCCTACGAGTGTCAGGGAACCACAGCGAGGCAATCCAATTTATGCTGATTAAGGTTCCTCAGGTTCCGGTGGTATTGGGATTCTCTTGGCTCCAGCTACACAATCCCATCATAGACTGTACTGTTGGTGCCATTATGAACTGAACCCTGTTCTGCCATACCCATTGTCTGAAGTCAGCGCAGCCTGCCCATGGTCTCCGCGTTCATCACCGCCTGCACGGTCTATGCGCAGGACAAGACTCCTTGGCAAGCTCCGGCTGGTCTTCAACTAATGCCTGTCTCTCACCATCCCTGGTCTCACATATCCCTGGACTTCATCACGAGTCGTCCCCCATCAGATGGCAACACCGCCATCCTGACAGCAGTGGACCGGTTTTCCAAAGCCGCCCACTTCATTCCTCTCCCCAAGCTACCCTCTGCCAAAGAGACGGCCCAGCTGATGGTGCAGCATGTCTTTCGGATCCATGGACTCCCGGTGGACATGGTCTCCGTCCGAGGTCTTCAGTTCTCGTCCCAGTTCAGGGAAGGCGTTCTGAACGCTCATTAGGTCGTCGGGCCAGCCTGTCCTCCGACTTCCACCCCCAGTTCACGACCGTCCAACGGCCAGTTGGAGTGAACCAACCAAGACTTGGAAACAACTCTTTGCTGCCTGGTCTCCACCAACCCCATCACCTGGAGCCAGCAACTAGTGTGGGTCAAATACACCTGCAACATCCTTCCTTGCTCTACAAAGGGTCTCTCGCCCTTTGATATTTCCCTGGGCTATCAGCCCCTGCTCTTCCCTGAGCAAGAGGAAGATGTTCGCATACCTTCGGCCCAGATGTTTGTCCACCGCTGTCGTCGTACCTGGTAGAGAGCCCGGTCGGCCCTTCTCAAGACCATCTTCAGGTATCGACGACAAGCAGACTGCCATCGGACCCCGGCTCCCCGGTATCGTCTTGGGCATAAGGTATGGCTGTCCACCCAGGATTTGCCCCTCCTGGTGGAGTCCCGCAAACTTTCCCCCCGGTTAATCGGCCCTTTCCCATCTCCAAGGTCATTAGCCCCTCTGCTGTTCGTCTTCTCTTGCCCCGTACCCTCTGTATACAAGCTTGGCACACTGTATTTGGGGAGTTTCTCCCATTCTTCTCTGCAGATCGTCTTAAGCTCTGTCAGGTTGGATGGGTAGCATCACTGCAAAGCTATTTTTAGGTCTCTCCAAGTCCAGGCTCTGGCTGGGCCACTCAAGGACATTCAGAGACTTGTCCCAAAGCCAATCCTGCGTTGTCTTTGCTGTGTGCTTAGGGTCATTGTTCTGTTGGAAGGTGAACCTTTGCCCCAGTCTGAGGTCCTGAGCGCTCTGTATCACGTTTTCATCAAGGATCTCTCTGTACTTTGTTCCGTTCCTCTTTCCCTCGATCCTGACTAGTCTCCCAGTCCCTGCAGCTGAAAAACATCCTCACCAGAAGATGCTGCCACCACAATGCTTCACTGTTGGGATGGTGTCAGGATTCTTCCAAACATGACACTTGGCATTCAGGCCAAATAGTTAAATCTTGTTTTTATCAGAGCATATAATCTTGTTTCTCTGAGAGTCTTTTGGTGCCTTTTGGCAAACTCCAAGCGGGCTGTCATGTGCCCTTTTACTTAGGACTGGCTTCCATCTGGCCACTATACCATAAAGGCCTGATTGGTGGAGTGCTGCAGAGATGGTTGTCCTTCTGGAAGGTTCTCCCAACTCCACAGAGGAACTCTGGAGCTCTGTCACAGTGACCATCGGGTTCTTGGTCACCTCCCTGACCAAGGCAATTCTCAAGGCACTTAGTATTCAAGGCACTTAGGTATTCAGTTTGGTCGGACGGCCAGCTTTAGGAAGAGTCTTAGTGGTTCCAAACTTCTTCCATTTAAAAACGATGGAGGCCTCTGTGTTCTTGGGAACCTTCAATGCTGCAGACATTTTTTTGTACCTTTCTCCAGATCTGTGCCTCGACACAATCCTGTCTAGGAGATCTACAGACAAGTCCTTCGACTTCATGGCTTGGTTTTAGCTCTGACATGCACTGTCAACTGTGGGACCTTATATTGACAAGTGTGTGCCTGTCCAAATCATGTCCAATATATTGAATTTACCACAGGTGGACTCCAATCAAGTTGTAGAAACATCTCAAGGATGATCAATGGAAACAGGATGCACCTGAGCTCAATTTTGAGTCTCAGAGCAAAGTGTCTGAATAGTTATGTAAATAAGGTATTTCTGGTTTTTATTTTTAATACATTTGCAAAAAAATCTAAAAACACGTTTTAGCTTTGTTATTATGGGTATTGTGTGTAGATTTATGAGGATGTTTTATTTATTTTTTATCCATTTTAGAATAAGGCTGTAATGTAACACAATGTGGAAAAAGTTAGGTGTCTGAATACTTTCTGAATGCACTGTATCTTTTTAAAATGATCAGATTACTTTAACATCAAGGTGAACTGAGGTAAATACTAATGCTCAGACACAATTTATATTCATTTTTACAAAAATAACATTGGTTGGATTTGCAAAAAGTAAGAGATTTGTCTCAACTTAACTAAATTCAATGACATGGTGACATTTTTTGTTGATTTCACGTTGAATTCACGTCAGTGAAGAGTTTTGCGCACCCGGATTGTACAATATTAGCCCATTATTCTTTTCAAAATTCTTCTAGCTCTATCAAGTTTTTTGTTGATCATTGCTAGACAGCCAGTTTCACGTTTTGCCATAGATTTTCAAGACGATTTAAGTCAAAACTGTAAGTAGGCCACACAGGAACATTCAATGTCATGTTAGTAAGCAACTCCAGTGTAGTTTGGCCTTGTGTTTTAGGTTATTGTCCTGCTGAAAGGGGAATTTGTCTCCCAGTGTCTGTTGGAAAACAGACTGAACTAGGTTTTCTTCTAGGATTTTGCCTGTGCTTGTAGCTGTATTATCTTTAAAAACTCCATAGTCCTTGACAATGACAAGGATACCCATGACATGATGCAGCCACCACCATGCTTGACAATATGAAGAGGGGTACTCAGTGATGTGTTGTGTTGGATTTTCCCCAAACACAACACTTGTGACAAAAAGTAAATTTATTTGCCACATTTTTTCTGTATTACTTAAGTGCCTTCTTTCAAACAGGATGCATGTTTTGGAATATTTTTATTCTGAACAGGCTTCATTCTTTTCACTCTGCCATTTAGGTTAGTATTGTGGAGTAACTACAATGTTGTTGTCCATCCTCCGTTTTCTCATATCACAACCATTAAACTCTGTAACTGTTTTAAAATTACCATTGGCCTCATGGTGAAATCCCTGAACAGCTTCCCTCTTCTTCGGCAAATGAGTTAGGAAGGACGCCTGTATCTTTGTAGTGACTGGGTGTATTGATGCTCAAAGGGATATTCAGCGACTGCTTTTTTCTATACACTTAATAGTCAGTGCTCTTCTTTGCAAGGCATTGAAAAACCTCCCTGTTCTTTGTGGTTGAATCTGTGTTTGAAATTCACTTATTGATTGAGGGACCCCTTCACAAAGAGGTTTTACCTCTTGGGGATGTCATTCGAAAACCAAATGTTAACTTTCACTGCTATGCGGATGACACACAGCTGTACATTTCAATGAAACATGGTGAAGCCCCAAAATTGCCCTCGCTAGAAGCATGTGTTTCAGACATAAGGAAGTGGATGGCTGAAACTTTCTACTTTTAAACTCGGACAAAACAGAGATGCTTAGGATGCTTGCTCTAGGTCCCAAGAAACAAAGAGATCTTCTGTTGAATCTGACAATTAATCTTAATGGTTGTACAGTCGTCTCAAATAAAACTGTGAAGGACCTCAGCGTTACTCTGGACCCTGATCTCTCTTTTGAAGAACATATCAAGACCATTTCAAGGACAGCTTTTTTCCATCTACGTAACATTGCAAAAATCAGAAACTTTCTGTCCAAAAATGATGCAGAAAATTTCATCCATGCTTTTGTCACTTCTAGGTTAGACTACTCCAATGCTCTACTTTCCGGCTACAGCACTAAATAAACTTCAGTTAGTGCTAAATACGGCTGCTAGAATCCTGACTAGAACCAAAAAATGTGATCATATTACTCCAGTGCTAGCCTCCCTACACTGGCTTCCTGTCAAGACAAGGGCTGATTTCAAGGTTTTACTGCTAACCTACAAAGCATGCCATGGGCTTGCTCCTACCTATCTCTCTGATTTGGTCCTGCCATACATACCTACACGTACGCTACGGTCACAAGACGCAGGCCTCCTAATTGTCCCTAGAATTTTTAAGCAAACAGCTGCAGGCAGGGCTTTCTCCTATAGAGCTCCATTTTTATTGAATGGTCTGCCTACCCATGTCAGAGACGCAAACTCGGTCTCAACCTTTAAGTCTTTACTGAAGACTTATCTCTTCAGTGGGTCATATGATTGAGTGTAGTCTGGCCCAGGAGTGGGAAGGTGAACGGAAAGGCTCTGGAGCAACGAACCGCCCTTGCTGTCTCTGCCTGGCCGGTTCCCCTCTTTCCACTGGGATTCTCTGCCTCTAACCCTATTACAGGGGCTGAGTCACTGGCTTACTGGGGCTCTTTCATACCGTCCCTGGGAGGGGTGCGTCACTTGAGTGGGTTGAGTCACTGATGTGATCTTCCTGTCTGGGTTGGCGCTCCCCCTTGGGTTGTTCCGTGGCGGAGATCTTTTTGGGCAATACTCGGCCTTGTCTCAGGATGGTAAGTTGGTGGTTGAAGATATTCCTCTAGTGGTGTGGGGGCTGTGCTTTGGCAAAGTGGGTGGGGTTATATCCTTCCTGTTTGGCCCTGTCCGGGGGTGTCCTCGGATGGGGCCACAGTGTCTCCTGACCCCTCCTGTCTCAGCCTCCAGTATTTATGCTGCAGTAGTTTATGTGTCGGGGGCTAGGGTCAGTTTGTTATATCTGGAGTACTTCTCCTGTCCTATTCGGTGTCCTGTGTGAATTTAAGTGTGCTCTCTCTAATTCTCTCTTTCTCTCTTTCTTTCTCTCTCTCGGAGGACCTGAGCCATAGGACCATGCCTCAGGAGTACCTGACATGATGACTCCTTGCTGTCCCCAGTCCACCTGGCCGTGCTGCTGCTCCAGTTTCAACTGTTCTGCCTTATTATTATTGGACCATGCTGGTCATTTATGAACATTTGAACATCTTGGCCATGTTCTGTTATAATCTCCACCCGGCACAGCCAGAAGAGGACTGGCCACCCCACATAGCCTGGTTCCTCTCTAGGTTTCTTCCTAGGTTTTGGCCTTTCTAGGGAGTTTTTCCTAGCCACCGTGCTTCTACACCTGCATTGGGATGTCGTGTTGTCAATTAGTGCTTGTCAACCTGCTTGTCAACCTTTTTTCATTTTCAACATCTATCAAAGCAACACGTAGGGTCAAATTGACTTTTGAACGGACTGCTTTTATATTGTGTAGGCTACTGTACTGTGTGTTGTGCTATCTGTGTTGACCATTACGTAAATCCTGTATCTTGTATCAGTTTGGACATCCTGTATCTTGTATCAGTTTGGACATCCTGTATCTTGTATCAGTTTGGACATCCTGTATCTTGTATCAGTTTGAACATCCTGTATCTTGTATCAGTTTGGACATCCTGTATCTTTTATCAGCCATCACCACACAAGAAGTCCCTTCACGTGAGAAATAGGATTCTGATATCAATCTGGGGGCCACAGGAAAGCATCTAGCAGGCCTTATGTGGCTCCCGGGCCTTGAATATAAGACCCCTGCTCTAAGTAATGCTGTGCCAACTCTCTCAACTCCTCTTCAGATCGACCTTCTGTATTTTCTATTGCAATGGTGTTGGAGTATTTAGAGTGATCACATTTCTTGGTGATACATTTTTTTATTGTCATTTCCAATTTTAATTAAACAAATCTAAAATGTATATCCCCCACCCACCCCTAGCAAAAACGGATCTGCACAGCAGCACAGATCTGAAAGACTTAACAAGAAAAAAGGCTGCAATGTCACAGCGAGGCACACATTCAGCAAATTCCAACCTCTTCTTACCCTTACTACATACCTACATTGAACTGTTTCGTAATCTTGTTCCGCCTTTCTTTTTCTTTCTCTTTAATCGTTGTTCTCTTTTTTTTCTGCTAAGTAGTCAGATGTTCAGATTGGATTTCTGGTGTTGCTTAAATCACGTTCTCTCGAACCTGTCTCCAATTGGAACGAGGGAGAGGAGTGTGATTCCTGCTGTAATGGGAAACAGCCCTATCTATCTGGTGCCAGGTATAAGAGAGAGAGAAAAAAGAGGGGAAAAAATGAAGAGAGGATCTGGAGCAAGGGTCAGCGTGGCCACTGCTCACCTAGAAAGAATGAGGTCATTTGGGGGAGCCATGTTGCTGTCGCACACACAGACACACACGCACGCACACACACACAGCAGCCATGAATACACGCTGATACAGTACGTATCAGGGTTGGGCCTCATAAATTCCAATTACATTCTTGAATTTGAATTGAAGTAGCAAACAGGATATATAATTGTCATTCAATGAAATTAAAATGCTTCTTCTATTCTATATTAGGTGTAGTTTATACAAATACACATATTGTACATAAAACATCAATCATGATGTTATACTGTGGGCATACATATAAATTATTGTTGAAACAATTGATTTTCAGAACAAACTCTTAAATTGAATGCTCAAGGAAAACAATCTGTATTCCTCATTATTATATTGCAGTAATCACTTAAATTTAGTTCAATATAGGGAAAATACTACATTTCTCAGAATGCATTAGTTTAACCCTCAAGTTGACTCTGAGGCCTTTAAAAAGAAGCCAAACAAATGATATGGTTGGTGGAAATATAATTGGCTATTCTGAGAGAAAAGTGTTACATTCTTTGGTTTCTGATAGTGACCTGACAGATTCAACGAAACTCTCATGTTCTATGACTGAGTGGAATTTCTTTGAGTTGCACTGAATTAAATTCAACTTCCTGTCACTCAAATTCAAAGTCAAATTATACATCCTGTGGGGTGTGGCCAATTCAAATTTCAACTCATGAGTTGAATAGGAGTCAATTCCAAAATTCCCAATTGAGCCCAACCCTAGCCTTAATTAATGCAGTTCTTTCTGGACGTCATAACAATCTTTACACATAGTTTTTATTTTGCCTTTATTTAACTAGGCAAGTCAGTTAAGAAAAAAAATCTTATTTACAATGACGACCTAGGAACAGTGGAACAGCCTTGTTCAGGGGCAGAACGACAGATTTTTACCTTGTCAGCTCAGGGATTCGATCTTGCAACCATTTCAGGTTACAAGTCCGACACTCTAACCACTAGGCTAGCTGCTGCCCAGAGTGACTCGAGTCATAAAGTAGCGTCATATACACAGAAGAGGCAGCATTATTGAATAATTCCAATGAAAAACAAACAAGTAATTCATAGTTTATTACTGTGTAACATCTGGTCATTACTGTACCGTAAAATTTGTTACAGAAAACGGGTTTTGTTCTTCGGTAACATATTTTACGGCACAGTAATGACCAGATGGAATTACATATTCATTACACAGTAATAAGCTATGAATTGCTTGTTTGTTTACTTGGACATTTGAAAAAACGTTGCATTTTATCATTTTATCTCAAATCAAATATATGAAAATTACAAGGGCATCCAAATGAGCAGAAACCAGTGTCGATCACATTCCCTTGGTCCTATTTTATGCTATGCTATGGTGTAAGGCTTAAGCTATAAAGGATATCAGGATATCAGGTTATATCAGGTAGTAAAAGATGTCAAGTGGTAATTGTATTGATAAAGAGACCATTACGTTATCTTCAGGAGTCGTAGGTTCAAATCCCACTTCTGACACACGAAGGAGACGGGTCATCATTATATTAGCTTTAGTAAAACTAATACAGATGTGAGTAACGGGCAAAATAGCCAGGCTAAGTAATGTGGATTTGGGCCTGAGAGCACTGCTCACAAAACTCACCAAGGGGGAAAACAGTCTACGACGGAGGGGAAAAGAACCACAAGGCTGTCCAAACTCACCCCAAAATCGTTAAAACATTTTTATCGTCTTGTTAGACCTATAAAAAGGGGCTATAACTTTTCCCCATGCTCTGAAGTCATTGTGCGAGCATCTGCTTAAAAGCTGGGAAAACAAAATTATTCATATCTTTGTGAAATCCCCCCATTTCTGTGTTTCACTAACCCAATGAACGCAATGTAGGTTTTAGGTTATGTCCACCCATCCCCCCTCACCATTTTATCCTAGCACATTACTCTTTCTCTCCGTCACCACTATTATATCATACTGTCGGCCCAAATCCCCTATTGTACAACCCTCTATTGCAGGTATTCCCGAACTGGGATACGCGTACCCTTGCCGTCGGGGGTACGCCAAAGAATAATTTTATTTTTTTATTTTTTTAATCTTTTCATTTTGAAACAGTACATTTATATTTTCCAACGGGGCTATACATTTGGGTGAGTTTTTTTTCTCACCTGAGTAGCCTTGTTGCACTGCCAAAAATAAAATGAAACCATCTAGTGTTCAGCGAAATAACAACACAATGTCAAATACAGGTAGCCTAGTCAAATAATTAACATCCAATCACATGAACCGTTACTCTCTCACGGGAAACCTTCACTCTTGCGCAGACATTTAGAAATTAAACATGACCATTTGAAAAATAAATCATGGGAGTTTTTTCAGTGAGAATAAGGACAACTTTCAAATAGTAAGACATGTATAACAGCAACAGATACCATTAATAAGAAGGGTCTAGAAGAGTCTTATATAGTGAGCTACCAAGTAGCTAGGACAGGCAAGCCCATATTATTGTGGAGGACTTCATTCTTCCTGCTGCCGCGGATATGGCTGGGACAATGCTGGGGGAAAAGGCCAAAAACTATACAGACAATGCCTTCATCAAACAACACTGTTTCACGATGCATCAGTGACATGGCAGGAGATGTTTTGAAAAAGTTACAGCTTCGCATACAAGCCTGTGAATTATATGCGTTACAGCTGGATGAGTCAACAGACGTGGCGGGTCTGGCACAGCTCCTCGTATACACCCGTTACATTTATGGGGGGGGGGTTCAATTAAGGAAGACATCCTCTTCTGCAAACCACTGGACACCAGGACAACAAGAGAGGATAGTTTTAAAGTACTGGACAGCTTTGTGACATCAAATGGACTTTGGTGGTCAAAATGTGTTGGTATCTGTATTGATGGCGCAAAAGCCATGACTGGGAGACATAGTGGAGTGGTAACGCGAGTGCAAGCAGTTGCTCCCGACGCCACTTGGGTACACTGCAGCATCCACCGAGAGAGAGGCTCTTTTTGGACACTATAGTGAAAATGGTTAACTTTGTTAAAGCAAGGTCCCTGAACTCTCATGTATTTTCTGCACTATGCAATGATATGGGCAGCAACCATGTAACCCTTTTACAACATACAGAAGTGCGCTGGTTATCAAGGGGCAAAGTATGACATGTTTTTTTTTTTTAATTGAGAGATGAGCTTAAAGTTTTCTTTACTGACCATAATTGTCACTTGTCTGACCGCTTGCATGATGACGAGTTTCTCACACGACTGGCCTATCTGGGTGATGTTTTTTCTCGCCTGAATGATCTGAATCTAGGATTACAGGGATTCTCCGCAGCTATATTAATTGTGCTGGACAAAATTGAGGCTATGATTAAGAAGTTGGAGCTCTTCTCTGTCTGCATTAACAAGGACAACACACAGGTCTTTCCATCATTGTATGATTATTTTGTGTGCAAATGAACTCACGCTTACGGACAATGTCAAATGTGATATAGCGAAGCACCTGAGTGAGCTGGGTGCACAATTACGCAGGTACTTTCCCGAAACGCACAAACAACTGGATTCGTTATCCCTTTCATGCCCTGCCTCCAGTCCACTTACCGATATGTGAACAAGAGAGCCTCATCGAAATTGCAACAAGCGGTCCTGTGAAAATGTATTTTAATCAGAAGCCACTGCCAGATTTCTGGATAGGGCTGCGTTCAGAGTTTCTTGCATTGGTAAAATCGCGCTGTTAAGACACTGATGCCCTTTGCAACCACGTAGCAATGTGAGAGTGGATTCTTGGCCCTCGCTAGCATGAAAACTAAGTACAGGCGCAGACTGTGTGTGTAAAATGATTTAAGACTGAGATTCTCTCCAATACAAACAAACATTGCAGAGTGATGTGCATCCTTTCAGACACACCCTACTCATTAACCTGTGGTGAGTTATTCACCATTTTTTGATGAACAAATAAGGTTTTATATGTAAGATGGCTAAATAAAGAGCAAAATTATAGATTATTATTATATTATTATTTGTGCCCTGGTCCTATAAGAGCTCTTTGTCACTTCCCATGAGTCGAGTTGTGACAAAAACTCACACTCATTCTTATGTTTAATAAATGTATTGTATAGTGTGTGTGTGTGGCAGGCTTACAATGATGGCAAAAAACAACATTTGAGAGTGCACTGAAACTGGTGCTAGAGGGTTGAATGTTTGAAGGGGTACGGGACTATAAAAAGTTTGGGAAGCACTGCTCTATTTCAATTAAGCTGTATCCATGACTTGTCAAACAACCTCCTTGCCCCTGCACACCCCAGCCTCCTCAACCTTCAGATAAGCCCTGTTATGGAGAGGTCTCTCACTCACTCTCTCTCTCTCTCTCTCTCTCTCTCTCTCTCTCTCTCTCTCTCTCTCTCTCTCTCTCTCTCTCTCTCTCTCTCTCTCTCTCTCTCTCTCTCTCTCTCTCTCTCTCTCTCTCTCTCTCTCTCTCTCTCTCTCTCTCTCTCTCTCTCTCTGCCTGTCAGAGGTGGACGCCCATAATTTAGACCAGCAGCATGACAGCAATGCATCCTGGGGGAATGGAGAGGTCCATCACAGTGGCAGACTCTTTTCATAGTGTCTCCAGCCATGGAAAAAGGACAAAGAGGAATAACGTATGGATACACACCATGACTGACAAGGCCTATCAATCAAAAGAGGTAATGAACATGAAACTCTGGACAGTTTGTTATAGGGATGGGCCTGCAACTGGTGGCCCGCGCACCAGAACCGTCCCGACCTTCCCCTTTTTTTATCGTTCAGGTGTATTTTTTACCGTATTTTATCTCTACCAATATATTTTCCACAAATAGTATATCCATAATAGATTACAATTTATAGTGCCATCAAGTTTGATTGTTATTAGCTTCTCATAAGCGCTCGATTTATGGATTGTACCTTGGGACAGAGGAAGAGCAAAATTGTCTCACTCGGGATGAGTTGTCTGAAAGGTCAACATTTCTGCAGTGAATCTCATTCCAAAAATGCCCTAGTTTTCATCCCCTCGCTGTATGTGCTACACTGAACGCTGGGGAATTCATCATTGAGATACGCGCTCTTAAATGGAACTTAATTCCTTTTGTTATGCCCTTTCTTCTCCGTGAGTATTCTGACCTTGAAGTAAAGCATGGGGTAATGCAAGTGCCAACCTGGTCCACGTTTGGGGTTGATATCCCTGAAATGGAGGTGTGGTAGAGGTGTGTCTACAGATAAGAGAATTCTGATTTTGGCTTAATGCTGCTTTATAACCAAATAGGAAGGTGGTAATTACCAGTTGTGAAGTTGTAAATACCAGTTGGATGCATTCACTTGCTTTGAACTCATTGACAAAAGCTTATTGGCTAATGGCCAACAAGCTGCGTAAACCCCAAACTAAATGTTCAGCTATAGTATCACTCTTGTAAACAAATTATAGTGTTCAAAAACGATATTAATAGATTGCCTTTATATGTAATGTTTTTTGTTGCATTTAACTGCCCATAAATGCTGTTGTTGAGATAATTTCCTTAGTAGGCGCCGTCAGAGGTCAGCATGTGGGAGAAGTCGGAGCTCAGGGATGATAGACGAGTCTCCCACTAATAATTACCAGTTGGAGGGGCGTTCAAGTGAATTTTTCCCAGTCATATATGATAAATATCACCTTCCCACTTGGTTATGAACACAGCATAATTCCCTGATAATTCCACCACCTTTACGTGTGAGAAAACCTAGAATAAACCTAGACAATTGCTGAAGTTATATCTCCCTCACTAACTTTAAGAATTAGCTATCTGAGCAGCTTACCGATCGCTGCAGCTGTACATAGCCCATCTGTAAAGAGCCCACCCAACTACATACCTCATCCCCATATTGTTTTTATTTACTTTTTTGCTCTTTTGCACCCGAGTATTTCTACTTGCACATCTTCATCTGCACATCTATCACTTCAGTGTTAATTTTGTAAATTGTAATTACTTCACTATTATGGCCTATTTATTGCCTTACCTCCTTACTCCATTTGCACACACTGTATATAGATTTATCTATTGTGTTATTGACTGAACTTTTGTTTATCCCATGTGTAACTCTGTGTTGTTGTTTGTTACACTGCTTTGCTTTATCTTGGCCAGGTCGCAGTTGTAAATGACAACTTGTTCTCAACTGGCCTACCTGGTTAATTAAATAAAGGTGAAATAAAAAATATATATTAAAAAAAAGTTAAAATGGGAAATGACAAGATTGCAAAATGTTGTTGACCTCTAAAACATAATTTAGGAAAATTAAATGACTAAGATTTTGTTGTGTTTTTTTTCATTTGAGGAAATATTGAAAAATATGCCCTACCAGGTGGTTAAGTTTCCCATGAAATGTAAGTTGGAATCGGGGCCTGTGTGAATTGTGTTTTGTAGATCAACACATGCCTTTTTACAAAAACAGTGTCTGCATCCTGGAAAATCTTTAAAAGTTTTTAATTCATTATATTAGTCATAGAGTCATGAAACTTTCACAGAACATGGAAACATAACATTCACATACATTGTAAAGATGTGCGCTGAGAGTCGGGAAGCAAGTTCAGGGAGTGAGTGTTTTAATTAAATAAATGGAACATCATACGAAAGAACCTCGAACAACGCACAGACATGAAACAGAAATTGGAAACAATGACGCCTGGGGAAGGAACCAAAGGCATTGACATATACAGGGCAGGTAATCAAGGAAGTGATGGAGTCCAGGTGAGTCTGACGACTGCGCGTAACGATGGTGACAGGTGTGCGCCATAACGAGCAGCCTGGTGACCTAGAAGCCGGAGAGGGAGCACAAGTGACATACATGCACATAAAGTGAGATATACGTTTTTCTTGGACGCCCAACAATAGGCAAACCAACTTTGTTTTGTCTGTCTACAGCCGGCTATTTAGACAGTGTTGTTTATTATCAAGGGCTCGATTCAATTCATATTGCGGAAGTTCAGCGCTATAGCTCGATTGTAATTTAAAGGTATATTCCGATTGAGCCGACATTTGTAGCGTTTACAGTGAAATCAGTCGCTGCAAATGTCAATCACGCTATAGCGCTGAACTTCAGCTTTACGGATTGAAACACCCCCAAAATGAAGATAGAACAATAGGATCATTTTGCAAACTGAGGTTAAACATGACAGGATGATAACTTACCTTTGCAGCTCACCTGCTGAACCCTCTGAGTGTCATTCTCAGCCCTGACGTCCACCATCCTCCAACAGTCTCCCTACATTTCCTGACAATCTAATGAGCATTTCTGTCTGCAGTTAGTCTCATACGAGTCAGCCTGAAAAGGGGCTGTGTGTGTGTGTACTAAAACCTCTGTTTTAGTGTAGGTCTGTGTGTGCGCAAAACCTATTTTTGTGTGTGTGTGCACTAAACCTCTTTGTGTGTGTGTGTGTGTGTGTGTGTCTTCGCCTGTGCCAGTACACATTGTGTGCGTTTGTGCTCATCGGTCTTTAAAAGAATGAAAGAGAACGTGTTTTGCTCAGCTCTCCTCGGCTGTAGAGTCCGTGGGAGTTTTGACATTTAATCATCCACAACAGCTGTGCAGGATTTTACCAGACTTGTTCCACTTCATTTTAACAGCGTGCCAACAACGCACAACACAATTACCCTACTCCTTCCAGTCGCCATGGGGATGGGAAGAGGCACAGTGTAGGGGTGTCTAAATATGGGTGTTGGCACTACTTTTTCTCAGCCACATGGACATCCAATGTCCACAGTTATGAGTGTTGCGGCGTAATACACCAATAAAGGATCCAATGTCCGATGTCACTGCTCCATAGCAAGTGTTGAGTGAAGCTTATTTTTATGTTTTGGTGTATTTTAAACATGACTGATTATTTGAGAGACTGGATCAACACACGTTCCTGTCGCACAGTTCTACTGTTTGACTAGTTCGTTTTTGTTTTTGACGGATGTCCACAGGAGGGTGCCACGTGCCTGGCAGCTTCTGTGGAAGAAATATATAAATATTTCTATGTAGGGTAGTCTCAGCCCTGCGTCTAAATCAGAGCAGTGCTCAGGAGAGGGAGAGAAAGAGAGAGACACGGGGAGTGAGAAAAAGGAGGGAGGGTGGCCGAAAACTAAGAGAGGAGAGCGAGAGACGGGGAAAGGAGCAGAAAACCTGCAACACCTCATCAGCTGTTTGTACTGTTTGTCAACTCTTCTTTTACCATGGCTACAACATCCCAGGACTTAGACTAAGGAGGAAACAAAGACACGAGTGTGAGAGAGAAAGAGAGAGGAGTGAGAAAAAGAAAAAAGCAAGAACCCTTCACTTCTAAGTCAAAAAGGAAGAGTGAGAGTGAAAGGAGAGAGAGGAAAGGTGGGCGAGAGGAGGAGTAGGCACCCTTTCCTTGAAGAAGTAAGCGTGCAAGGGGAAAAGGAGAGAGGAGGAAGGAGGGAGCGCACTCTACTGTGTGGACATGGGGTTGTGTGCTGTTCTGTTGATCTGTCTATCCCAGGCACAGTTTGGGAGAATTTGGGCGCAGGAGCGAACAGGTAAGATCTCAACTTGTATCACATGAACACACACACACAAACAAACACTAGCACACACACACACACACACACAATACACTTACATACCTGAGGTAAATAGTCCCAGAACTAACTTCCCACTGTCAAAATACTGTGAAAGTGTGTGTGTGTGTGTGTGTGTGTGTGTGTGTGTGTGTGTGTGTGTGTGTGTGTGTGTGTGTGTGTGTGTGTGTGTGTGTGTGTGTGTGTGTGTGTGTGTGTGTGTGTGTGTGTGTGTGTGTGTGTGTGTGTGTGTGTGTGTGTGTGTGTGTAAGAGAGAGAAAGAGAGAGAAAGAGAATGTGTGTGTGTGAAAGAGATTTGTTTTCGATTCATGGACAAAAGTTTGTATATGTGGCCAAGCCTTACTCTTCTGAACATCTGTGCAAGCTATGCTAAAAGGCTAACAGTCCTTTCGAAACTTATCTCTGTGAGTCAGAGGAAACACTTGAAGGCCCTGTGATGGATTTGATTTTCTACCCGCTCTTTGTCATCATCACCAGTCATGAGTGTGTGTGTGTGTGTGTGTGTGTGTGTGTGTGTGTGTATGCATGCATGTGTGTGCTTGTGTGTGTGTGTGTGTATGTGTGTGTGTGTGTGTGTGTGTGTGTGTGTGTGTGTGTGTGTGTGTGTGTGTGCGTGTGTGTGTATTTGCATGAGGGAAAGTATGTATGTGTGTGTCTGTGTGTGCAAACACCTTTATGTCTGTTCAACCACGTCACAGTGTTTGCCTATGAGTGTGTGTGTGTGTGCGTGTGCATGTGTGTATTTCAGTACTCCTTGGAGATGCAGTATTTTTAGCAGCCTCCGTTCTTCCACCGCTCCTCCTCCTACAATCAGTGCTGCTCTAGATTCACTGCCCTCTCCTGTGGTCCCCCTCCCTCTGATCAGGGGCCCAGCTCTGCAGTGAAGAGCCCAGCCCAGAGAGGCCCCTCTGGGCCCCCAGTGAGAAGAGACAGACCCCAGCCCCATATGCCCACCACAGGGGCCCCATATCGCAACAGCAGAGCCTGGCAAGAGAACAGTGCTTTCCCCTTGGATGAGGAGGTTGTCATGCCTCATGAAGTGTTCCTCGATCCTGGTCGTGGAGAACCACTGGATGTACAGCCTTCTAGTTCCATCACACACATGATTTAGATATTGTTATCGAGGGGTGTTATCGATGCAGGGGTGCTAATGCTCGGCTGGAACATAAGCCTGCCCGCCATGTAGGTATACCCAGGTCCATGATGGAAGAACTGGCCTAATGTTAAAGGAACATCCACAAATCAGATGATGGTGAGACTACAGGATAAAGGAACATTAGAGCCCTCGAATCACATAGTTGGTTCTGATGGAGACTAGCTTGAAGTGCTTTGAAAGGTCAGTTAGGTGTCTCGGGATTGAGAATAAAATAAAAAATGACGTAATAGACACCTGGGAGGGGTCAGAAGAGCGCTCAAAAGGTTCTCAAAGATCAGCTATGACTTTGTGTTAAAAATGAAGGACTCAAATCGAAGTGGACATTGGTGAACTTTCATTCGTCCAGTTATTGCAGATGAGTGAAAGGAGTTAAGAAAAGGAAATATGTTTATCTAGCACTCATTTAACGAGCCTAAACTGAGCATTTGCAGCTTCGGCATGAACTGTCTAAGCATGTGCGTACCGAGCACAACCCGATCGTGTGCAGACCAAGTACAGCCAGAGCATTTTTGAAACGAACAACGAGGAAACACACCAATTGTGGTTGAACAGCCATTTTGCTGTTATCGTCATCTTTTGACTGTATGACCATATGGATCTGAAGCTCAATCTCTTGTCTGCAGCCTCTGGCAAATATAGGCAACCTGGAACACACTCAAGACGTTTGTCACTCTCTGTGGGCACATCGGTGGTTGTAAATGTTATATAATGATGGCATGAGGATTTCATATATTTTGGAAAGGGAAGAATGTAACATGTGCGTTTACCATTGTAGAATGACTACATGTGAACACAATTCTCCCTGAGGTAATTTGTGTGAATTAGGTCACTTAACCTGGGGTGATTTTCCTGAAACATTCGTAGCACTAAGACCATTGTTGGTCCATTGCCTAGAAAGTACTTAAATGGACTGCTGTGACAAATCGTCAAAAAACTTCACTCGGGGCAAGGAAATGATTAAGATTGGGACAAAAAAAACGGGGAATCTATCCCTTTAAGATGATCTCTGTGCTACAAAGTGTCTGGGAAACTCACCCCTGATTGAAGAACAGTCAATAAAAATATAGTGGTGTTAATAAAGCCCTTTGTAAGACAGCAGTGAATCCAACTCATATTAACTCTATTGCCCCCTATAAACTATTACAGGCCCCACTCAATGTGGGTTTGGCCACAGAGTTTTGAAACCCAGAAGCCCCAAAAGACCGATACTTCCAGGAATGCCTCGCAAAGCAGACTCGACAGACTAGGTTTTGGGATTTGGAAAGTCAATGAGAGAAGTGAAAAATTAATCCTTATAGTTGTTCATTTTGTGGATAAAAAACAACTATATTTTGATGATGTGATGGGGCGGCAGGGTAGCCTAGTGGTTAGAGCATTGGACGAATAACAGAAAGGTTGGAAGTTCAAATCCCTGAGCTGACAAGGTTACAAATCTGTCATTCTGCCCATGAACAGGCAGTTAACCCACTTTTCCTAGGCTGTCGTTGAAAATGAGAATTTGTTCTGAACTGACATGCCTAGTTAAAAAAAATGTGACTATTGACATTCAGTTTTTTGAAAGTCCTATATTTTGAGAAGTTAATTGCTGACATGCAGAGTAATAATACCCCCAAATAAATAAAAATATAGGTTTTTGTGGATTATTCCTTTAAATAGATGAACATGGTATTACTCCAACTTTGTGAAAGTGTCAACTTGACATGTTTTAATTTGTGTCAAAGGATTGCCTTTGATTTGGATGCCTGGAAATGTGCAGTTCAGTACAACATGACCATTAGACCCGCTGACGTGTTTCTACTCATGAGCTTAGCTAGCTAACATCCCCATGACATCGCTTACAAATGTGATCAAGGATTTATATTGGAGAAGCAATTTCTGTTGCCTGGCTACCCAAACTCCAAACACTACGCCACGCCCCCACAGACGTTAGCTTATTCTCTGCAATGAGTCTGGATCTGGATCTAAACGTGACAACATGGGGATGTCAAATTTTAACGTGATGACATGAAACAACACACATAACAACAGGTAAGCAGATGTGAAAACATCTCGTGAAATAAATGTGACAATTGTAACGTGATAACATGAAACTACACTTAACATATAAGCACAGTGGCGGTTCTAGCTTGTATGGCGCCCAGCTTGTGTGGCCCCACAAAAGAAAGCACCATTCTGCAATAACTGTCATTTTTATTCAGACATTTGGAACAACACAAATAAATAATCATAGTAATCATAATCATAATCATTTAAAACTATATCAATATATATGCAAAAATAACTCATAAATATCAAAATGAAGTAACAAAAACAAATGGAAAGAAATTGTAGTATATAAATACAAATAAAAAAGAGAATTGAATTATTACGCTATTACCCTATTGCTAACAAAAAACACACAAATACAACTAAATTGCACAAATCCTATATCAAAAAATACACAAATAGAATAACACACTTATAAAGAAGAGAACCTGATTACTACACTGTTGCACTTCAAACAAGAGACACACAAACTAAATTGCATTACTAATTGAATTAGCACTGTACAAAGTTAGAGGTGTGCTATTTGATAGATTCCCCCGCTCCCACTACCCCCCCCCCCCCCCCCCCACCCACTCCGACAAGGTTAATTGACCCACAGTCCCACACGGTGACATGATGTCATTGACGTGACGTGCAAATGAGCGATAGAAAACCGATCACGCAAATGTCACCATTCGGAATATTATTATTTTCATTTTTTTGTGCGGGTGCCCCACGCCGCCCCCGGTAAGATGCCGCCCTGGGTGGGTGGCCATGTCGCCGATGCCTAAATCCGACACTGTATGAGCACATGTGAAAACACAAATTTTAGCATGTGATGTCAGGGCCAGGGGCACATATTGTATGTGCATCCGTAGCTGCAGTGAGAGATGGGAGCAATGAAACAGATTTAGATAGAATTAAAACACGATTTAAAAATCATATTAATCATATTTCCATTTTCAGAGAAAAGCTCTTCTCTATATGTGCAACATAAACACCTTTTTATCCCACACCCCTATGACCTTTCACTTGAATGTGAAAACGTGTTTTTGGAACACTTCACGTGGAATTTCACGTGAAATGATGTGTTTTTTTTTCGTATGAGTGTAACTTGCATGAACAGAAGCCATATTTGTTTCAGTCACAAGGCCACAGTGATTATAATGATTAGCAGTCCCCAAGAAACATTTTGCTCCACCTCAAAGATAGCCATCTCCTTTTGTTAAAAGTGATTTTACTGACTTAAACTCTGGCCGTTCTCCCTTTCTTTGTCTGTCCACAGGGGTTTGAGCATGCGTGTCTGGGCAGAGGAGACGTAGTCATTATTTGTGTGCGTCTGTAAGTTGTTGTTCGCATGACTTAATTCCCTAATAATTCCACCGCCTGTACACGTGAGGAAACAAGGAATAACGTCCAGCAAACCTACCGGTTCCAAGTGGAAAAAGCATCTACTTCTTTTTTTCTGATAGAAATAACACTATTCTCTATGCATAGCTAGGTAAATGAGTAATCAATTTGGATAAAGGAATTGTAAATATAAATTACACTTGTTTTAGATCTATTTGACCTTATAATCGCTGGAGACAAATGTGAAACCAGTCATATGGCAGCAAACTGAAACATATCAACATATCAACTTTCCCACAGTAAAGTTTATTAAATGCTGTGCCATTATGCAGAATTTAAATTGTACAGCCTTTTAACTTGGAGAGATCGGCGCTGTCAAATGTCTTAATTATAGACTACTCCGACTTTCTCTGTTTCCTATTTCTATCATGTTAAACATTAGCCACTATCAGTATTGGCTGTCAGTAGGTCTAATAACAACCCTTCAGTTGGTATAGCCTGCATTATTATTCCATTGAATTACATTGTTTAGTTTACCTTCATTTGTTTCCTCTGTAGATGCTGTCACGGCCATGTGGTTGTTGCTGAGGATCATTAGTAGCAGCTAATAATATGTTTAAAAGACCAGTCCGTAACAGTTTGAACGCAAAGCATGGTGCAATATTTGGCATCACACAGTTCCATGGGTAGTGCAAGTTATAGATAAGATAAGTTATAGATGAGATAAGGAGATAGCCTACACTATAGTACACTATTCTTCCTATTATAAGTCTATGTACACTAATCTTTCAACAGTACCATGGGTTGAAGAACTACAGTTGATTTCGGAGGTTTACGTACACTTAGGTTGTTCAACCACTCCACAGATTTCTTGTTAACAAACTATAGTTTTGGCAAGTCGGTTAAGAAATCTACTTTGTGCATGACACAAGTAATTTTTCAAACAATTGTTAACAGACAGATTATTTCACTGTATCACAATTTCAGTGGGTCAGAAGTTTACATACACTAAGTTGACTGTGCCTTTAAACAGCTTGGAAAATTCCAGAAAATTATGGCATGGCTTTAGACGTTTCTGATATGCTAATTTACATCATTTGAGTGAACTGGAGGTGTACCTGTGGATGTATTTCAAGACCTACCTTCAAACTCAGTGCCTCTTTGCTTGACATCATGGGAAAATCAAAAGAAATCAGCCAAGACCTCAGATAAAAAAAATTGTAGACCTCCACAGGTCTGGTTCATCCTTGGGAGCAATTTCCAAACGCCTGAAGGTACCACGTTCATCTGTACAAACAATAGTATGCAAGTATAAACACCATGGGACCACGCAGCCGCCATACCGGTCAGAGATCCGGTCAGAGGTCCTAGAGATGAACGTACAGTGCCTTGCGAAAGTATTCGGCCCCCTTGAACTTTGCGACCTTTTGCCACATTTCAGGCTTCAAACATAAAGATAGAAAACTGTATTTTTTTTGTGAAGAATCAACAACAAGTGGGACACAATCATGAAGTGGAACAACATTTATTGGATATTTCAAACTTTTTTAACAAATCAAAAACTGAAAAATTGGGCGTGCAAAATTATTCAGCCCCCTTAAGTTAATACTTTGTAGCGCCACCTTTTGCTGCGATTACAGCTGTAAGTCGCTTGGGGTATGTCTCTATCAGTTTTGCACATCGAGAGACTGAATTTTTTTCCCATTCCTCCTTGCAAAACAGCTCGAGCTCAGTGAGGTTGGATGGAGAGCATTTGTGAACAGCAGTTTTCAGTTCTTTCCACAGATTCTCGATTGGATTCAGGTCTGGACTTTGACTTGGCCATTCTAACACCTGGATATGTTTATTTTTGAACCATTCCATTGTAGATTTTGCTTTATGTTTTGGATCATTGTCTTGTTGGAAGACAAATCTCCGTCCCAGTCTCAGGTCTTTTGCAGACTCCATCAGGTTTTCTTCCAGAATGGTCCTGTATTTGGCTCCATCCATCTTCCCATCAATTTTAACCATCTTCCCTGTCCCTGCTGAAGAAAAGCAGGCCCAAACCATGATGCTGCCACCACCATGTTTGACAGTGGGGATGGTGTGTTCAGCTGTGTTGCTTTTACGCCAAACATAACGTTTTGCATTGTTGCCAAAAAGTTCAATTTTGGTTTCATCTGACCAGAGCACCTTCTTCCACATGTTTGGTGTGTCTCCCAGGTGGCTTGTGGCAAACTTTAAACGACACTTTTTATGGATATCTTTAAGAAATGGCTTTCTTCTTGCCACTCTTCCATAAAGGCCAGATTTGTGCAATATACGACTGATTGTTGTCCTATGGACAGAGTCTCCCACCTCAGCTGTAGATCTCTGCAGTTCATCCAGAGTGATCATGGGCCTCTTGGCTGCATCTCTGATCAATCTTCTCCTTGTATGAGCTGAAAGTTTAGAGGGACGGCCAGGTCTTGGTAGATTTGCAGTGGTCTGATACTCCTTCCATTTCAATATTATCACTTGCACAGTGCTCCTTGGGATGTTTAAAGCTTGGGAAATATTTTTGTACCCAAATCCGGCTTTAAACTTCCTCACAACAGTATCTCGGACCTGCCTGGTGTGTTCCTTGTTCTTCATGATGCTCTCTGCGCTTTTAACGGACCTCTGAGACTATCACAGTGCAGGTGCATTTATACGGAGACTTGATTACACACAGGTGGATTGTATTTATCATCATTAGTCATTTAGGTCAACATTGGATCATTCAGAGATCCTCACTGAACTTCTGGAGAGAATTTGCTGCACTAAAAGTAAAGTAAAGGGGCTGAATAATTTTGCACGCCCAATTTTTCAGTTTTTGATTTGTTAAAAATGTTTGAAATATCCAATAAATGTCGTTCCACTTCATGATTGTGTCCCACTTGTTGTTGATTCTTCACAAAAAAATACAGTTTTCTATCTTTATGTTTGAAGCCTGAAATGTGGCTAAAGGTCGCAAAGTTCAAGGGGGCCGAATACTTTCGCAAGGCACTGTATAATTCTCTCTACTATTATTCTGACATTTCACATTCTTAAAATAAAGTGGTGATCCTAACTGACCTAAGAGAGGACATTTTTACTAGGATTAAATGTCAGGAATTGTGAAAAAGTGAGTTTAAATGTATTTCGACTTCAACTGTAAATGTGGCATGATTTTTTTTGTTTTGTTCGTAAAGGCTCTCCAAACCCTTTTTTATGATTCACAAATACTTTCCTAACCCTAAATAATCTAAAAGACCAGAGTATTATTAAATCTACCAATTGTTGCTGAAACAGAGACGAATATGCATATATTGAGGTGGCGTTCTTTCATTGATCCCTAATATTCTGAACCCATTCTGTCAATATATTCTATTGAATCTGTTGACAAATTTCTAACTTAAAGGTTCACCATATTTAAAGGGATGGCTTAAAGATAAATGTACTGAAAACCCTGTTGAATGAAAACCCCATGAGAAAATATGTTGGCCAGCAAGTGGGAGGGATGAATTACATTTATTCAGCGTGCGCAAGGGAACCATGCATGCAAAGCCCTTTTCACACCTTCATAAGGTAAGTCTGAATACCAACTACTGAGAAGTGCGTAGCAAAGGCGTTCTTAATTAAGAAATGCGTAATCTCCTACGTTTGGAGTCTTTACCCAACAGTATGAGCGCCATCTGTTAAGTCAGCAGAAGTAATTTATTGTTCATTAATGTATTGGAAAAAGCTTAAAGTACCAAGACCATTAACTTCCCTGCAAAAGAAAGTACATAAGTTATATGCAGCTATAAGAAAAGGGGCAGTATGGATTACCTTCATTGTCACTCATTTTGTTGGATGAAACTGAACTTAGACAGCTTGAACTTCAGTGCATTCAGCATGGAGTATGGCCGTATTGGCCCATGATAATGCTGAGGCTTGTGAGATAACTGTGGATGGATGATATGCTGACAGAGAATGGGGGAAAGAAAATAACGATAGTCAATAGTTCCATTTGAGAGACTCAGGAGATGGATGACAGTGTATTGTCCCATACAAAAACTGCTAATGATGAGTGATTATGACGCTTAATTAACCTACATAATTTAGTGAGATAATTATTTTGTCTCGATAAGGTGGTAAATAGTAGCTTCACTTGATGTGGGTTTATTGACTCTAGGCCTACTGATCTCTCTCTCTGTGTGTGTGTGTATGTGTATGTGTGTGTGTGTATGTGCATGCATGCGTTTCTGAGCATGTTACCCAGTGTGGAAGCTTTAGGGATGTGTTCTTACCAGTGTATTATATAGGCCTATGTATCTGTACTGTACATATGTGGCTGATGATGCTTGCCCTACATTGGCTTCTTTCCTTATATGTGTTTCAAACACCCACCAGATTTGCAAGGTTGGTGCCGCAATGCAGGCACTCCAGAGGGATGTTCTAGGGCGGACACATCTCCCTTTGTCGTAATGTTATCTCACATAAAGCAATGGTGCCGTCCTGTTCCAAAGGAAAACCTGGGTTCAAACAGTATTTGTTTTGTTTCAAATGATGCACTTGATTGAGATTGCCTGGTACAATGGAACCAATGGAATTGTCCCAGAAGTGCAAACTGCAAACCCTGCCCATCTGACACGCAGGCAGGTTCAATCGAACTCTGAAAGTATTTGAAAGAAAATGGATACTAATTTAGCATGGGTCTGGTGTAGAGGGGTGCACCTATTGTAAGACATGTATGTACTGTGCAGTATATAGGCCTGTCATCCCATTGATTGCCTTTAAGATGTGCTGAGATTTGTTGGATCGTTGAGGGAGACACACTGATGGAGCAAGACCCAGTGTGTGTGTGTGTTTTGCAGAACAGTGTTATGACAACTGTCCATTCCTTGAGTCACTGTCCATCTTCCTCTATCTCTCTCTCTCTCACCCTCTCTCACTCCTCCTCTTCGTCCTCCCTCCGTACTCGGACACCCCTCAGCTAAATCCCAAATGGCACCCTTTTCCCTATATAGTGCACTACTTTTGACTGGTCAAAATGCCACCCTATTCCCTATATAATGCACTACCTTTACTGGTCAAAATGGCACCCTATTCCCTATATAGTGCACTACTTTAGACTGGTCAAAAGTGGTGCCCTATATAGGGAATAGGGTGCCATTTGGGATGCAGCCCCTCATCTTCTCAGCAGAGATAAATGCAGCCAAATCGACCCAATTAAACAGCTTTGATTGTGAAGCGTCAGAAATAGATCCTCTTCCGCTGTTGCAGTGAAATCAAACAAAACCCCTTATTAGAACCACCTCCCCCCTGTGTAGGTTTATCTCTCTCTCTTTCTGATGTTCTCTCTCTTTCACTCTAGCTGTCTCTTTTCGACAACATCCTTTCTTTTCGACAACATCGAGGTCCACATTGGAAACAAGTGTTTTAATTAAGGGAGTGGCTGCATAACCAGGCTCAACACGCCTCTTCCTGAAAGCGAAACAACCTTAACGTCTGTGCATATGCTACTTTATGCAAAAAGCCATTTACATCGCTCCGCTGCTGTTTTCCCCTCCCTTCCTGTTCTCCATCACCCCATGTCTTTAAAACTGCTTTGTCTGTTGTAACTGCAAATGATATGATCAACATTTTGTACAAACTTTTTTGTCTGTAGTTACTGTAATAAACAACATGATCAACATCTTTGTACAAACTTCTTCGGCTGCCCAGAGGCGGAACTGTATTGAAGACCATTCCTCTTCCGATGACCTGATTGCACTAATTGCTCCAAATTGGTGCAGGCCACGCCTTGTTCCACTACACCTGTTCCCACACCTGTTCTCACTCCCAAATCACCACTCCCAAGCCTTTTCTCACTCCTCACCATCCCATATAACCACCATCTCCCCTTCTGAACACTAACAATACTTTCATGGGGATGCCATGGGTGGCATGTTCTCCTTCTTTTTTTTTGCTGGAAAATAACAAGTGAGTGCCTTATTCATTGGAGAATGTAACATGCTGAATTTAGAGATGCTTGCAATGGCTGCAGTTTGTACGCTACTGTCATTACCTAAGTACACGTATTGTCCCTATTGTCAGTAGTTATATCCTTTTTGTTATCTTTTAGACGTTTTATAATCTTCACCTATAGTTTTGGCACAGTCAGTCACGCTTGACGCTCTGTTTATCTCCCGTTTTGTATTTCCTCTGCAGAAACTGCCTAAACTTTGCAGGTGAGACAGCAGTGATTTGCTAAGGGAAAAGCCACAACTCAGGAATGGCAGCCCACTGCTGGTGGTACGGGTGGTGTTTGCTCGGGTTTAGGGGTTATAGCTGGAGGCTGGGTTGGAGTAGTGCTGTGCACTGGACCTTGAAGGGGTGTATGGTTCCTGTAACCTCAACTGTGCAAACAGTGCTGCATGGTCCTGAAGCTGTTCTCCATTTAGTTTTAAACAGTGCTTCGTGGGTTTGGAATGTTTGAACCATTTTCTGCGTCTGAGCGCACGTTTGTGGTCGTTGTTGAATGGTCCCTGCAGTGTACCTTTGCAAATATGTCTGGAACAGTAGCAACAGAACGAAACGCATCAACAGCAGAACTCAATCTATAAACCAGCCTAAATAACAGGTTGCGCTGACAAAAAAACGAAATGTAAGTTAGCGACCTAACAGCTAGACTTGTTTACAATGTACCACATCTCTGGTGAGCACAACGGAGAAATGTAATATTGTTTAGAAAAGAGATGCGCGTCAGCTGCTGTTAGTTTAGCTAACTTGGATGGCAGCCATGTTTGTTAAACAAGCGAACTTTCATCCCAGATTGTTTATTTGCATCTTACAGTGAATTGCAAAGTCAAAGATGGCTGCGCCCATTGCCTGTAAAATATTAATTTAGTTTGGGCATTTTTAAAGGATATTATAAGTCTTCGATCTACTTGTTAGTGTTTACAAGAACTGGAGCACATGACTTGACAAGTTGTTTACAGTTTGACAAAGCAAATAATGTTATCACCTCAGATCATCATCGCAAATGCAAGCCTAACTGCCTAACCGTAGTGTGAAAGTTAAACAGGGCTGCCAGACTTGGTTGAAATGATTTGTAGGGGGGTTAATTTCAGTTCTGGGGAAATGCAGTAAATGTTACTATGATGGAGGATTTATCAATAAATTGGGGTGGAGGGGGGGGGGGCAGGAAACAAAGTTTGTAAGATAAATAAAACCTTCTGGAAAGGGGGGGGGGTCTGAGCTGGCAACCCTGAGTAACGATAGTTACAATCTAAGTTGAGTGAACAATCAATTTTGTTATGACATCCAGAAAGCATTGTATGATGTCAAACATGGCACGATGTATAGCTGGCATTTAGCTTAGCGTTAGCACAGTACAACCTTCCAAAAATGATTTTACACACAATCTATACAAGAATCAAAATGCATGATTTGTCACCATTATTTGAAAATGTGATTAAAACAGAATATACATTATGCTCCATAGTGTGCTACAGTAGAAACGACAACACGATATACAGAAACTATAATGACAATGTAATAAGGCACTTACTTTGAAAGGAACGCACACATGTCCAATGTTGTCATTAGTAAAGAAAACCACAGAAGCAATGCGGGCGCCAGCCGGTATATTTGCCAGGAGGAAAAAGTTTGCAAGTTACAGTGCATTTGGAAAGCATTCAGACGACTTGACTTCTATATTTTGTTACCTTACAGCCTTATTCTAAACTTGGTGAGTTTTTTTTTTGTGTATCTAAATCTACACACAATACACCATAATGACAAACCCGTAAACATTTATTTTTAAAATGTTAAATGTATCAAGTAAAAACATACCTTATTTACATAAGTATTCAGACCCTTCGCTATTAGACTCAATTGAGCGCAGGTGCATCCTGTTTCCACTGATTGCCCTTGAGATGTTTCTACAACTTGATTGGGAACCAGCTGTGGTAAATTCAATTGATTGGACATGATTTGGAAAGGCACACACAGATACTTTACCCAAATAACATGAGGATTGGATGAGGATATGGATTCGTAGTTGTGGTTTCTACAGGGGGAACACAAAGAGGAGAAAAACCAATAGGGGTGCGCCGATCTCGTCATACTTACATTTGTAATCCTATCTGTTTTATCACACCCGAAACTCGGTGTGATAATCGGATTTACTCATGATCTAAAAAACGGAAGTGCGCTTTAAATGCCAGTAAGCCTATACCCCAAGTGCGTATGACTGCACTATCAATCCAAGCACATCTGTATGTTTATTTTACTCTTCACAAGTTGTTCCAAGCTAAGAAACAATCCCGACAGCTGAAAATGCACATGATTTACTTACTTAGTCCTATTCAATTATCCACGAAATAGGCTAATAAATAATGCATGGCTGGCTACTGCTGACCTGCATTTATGCCAGACGCAGATTTAGTTGAAGGTATTCACTCGCCCTATACTTTAAATCAAAGTTTATTGGTCACGTACACAGATTTGCAGATGTTATCGCAGGTGCAGAGAAATGCTTGTGTTTCTAGCTCAAACAGTCCAGTAAAAACACCTAGCAATAAGCACAAAATCCAAAAAGAAAGAAATACCCCATAATTACAAAGCGAAAACAGGTTTTTAGAAATTTTTGCTAATGTATAAAAAACAAAACAAAACTTGATTGGACATGATTTGGAAAGGCACACACTTGTCTATATAAGGTCCCACAGTTGACAGTGCGTTGTCAGAGAAAAAAACAAGCTATGAGGTCGAAGGAATTGTCCGTAGAGCTCTAAGACAGGATTGTGTTGAGGCAGAGATCTGGGGAAGGGTACAAAAAAATGTCTGCAGCATTAAAGTTCCCAAAGAACTCAGTGGCCTCCATCATTCTTAAATGGAAGAAGTTTGGAAGCACCAAGACTCTTCCTAGAGCTGGCCACCTGGCCAAACTGTGCAATCGGGGAAGAAGTGCCTTGGTCAGGGAGGTGAACAAGAAACCGATGGTCCCTCTGACAGAGCTCCAGAGTTCCTCTCTGGAGATGTGAGAACCTTCCAGAAGGACAACTATCTCTGCAGCTCTCCACCAATCAGGCCTTAATGGTAGAGTGGCCAGACTGAAGCCACTCCTCAGTAAAAGGCAAATGACAGCCCCCTTGGAGTTTGCCAAAAGGCACCTAAAGTACACTCAGACCATGAGAAACAAGATTCTCTGATCTGATGAAACCAAGATTGAACTCTTTGGCCTGAATGCCAAGCGTCACGTCTGGAGGAAACCTGGCACCATCCCTACGGTGAAGCATGGGGGTGGTAGCATCATGCTGTGGGGATGTTTTTCAGCGGCAGGGACTGGGAGACTAGTCAGGATTGAGGGAAAGATGAAAGGAGTAAAGTACAGAAATATCCTTGTTTAAAAACCTGCTCCAGAGCGCTCAGGACCTCAGACTGCGGCAAAGGTTCACCTTCCAACAGGACAACGACTCTAAGCACACTGCAAAGACAACGCAGGAATGGCTTCGGGACAAGTCTCTGAATGTCCTTGAGTGGCCCAGTCAGAGCCCGGACTTGAAGCCGATCGAACATCTCTGGAGAGACCGGAAAATAGGTGTGCAGCAACGCTCCCCATCCAACCTGACAGAGCTTGAGAGGCTCTGCAAAGAAGAATGGGAGAAACTCCCCAAATACAGGTGTGCCAAGCTTAGCATCATACCCAAGAAGACTCGAGGCTGTAATCGCTGCCAAAGGTGCTTCAACAAAGTACTGAGTAAAGGGTCTGAATACTTATGTAGAAATTGAAAAACCCATTTGCTTTGTCATTATGAGGTATTGTGTGTAGATTGGTGGGGGAGGGGGGTTGAATCAATTTTAGAATAAGGCTATAACCTAACCAAATGTGGAAAAAGTCAAGGGGTCTAAATACTTCCCAAACGTACTGTAGGTAGATCAATGCTTGTTCTGTTGGTCATAAACATTATTATACTTGGTTCACAGCAGTCCAATCATCCTGATACACCACCGTGTCTGTGTCAATGACTGATTTCACCTTTATTCCATTTACTTTGCACTTAAGTAAATCAGAACGTTGTTAAAACTACACGAGAATCGATTTAATTTAACATAGTGATTTCAGGAGTAACATCTAAACAGAATGATATGCCCCACCAACATTATACAACTATACAGAAAACCCTCATTGCTTGAATAAATACATTAAATATGTGATTAGAGAAGAGTCAGATTAACTGAAATAGCAGAGCAGGTGGCTATCTTTTTCTAAGAGGTGTATCATAAGTAATGAATGTGTAGGGGACTTCTGAGAATGCTAGAGACTTTCTTTGTGGCGCAACAGAAAGATCAGAGTACCCAAAATCCCAGGTGGGGTCATATTGAAAAAGCAGTACTTAGTGATCATGTCAAATGTAATCATCTTGCCACTGCTTTAAAATGTTTTTTTTACATTATTTTAGCTGAACAGGACCACCACACAATGAATGTCCTGAAGACTGTTAAAATGAATGTCCTGAGCGTGTTAAATACGTCCCAACATGGTATTCAGCGACATCCTGGTAACTTAGAGGAACTAGACTAAGGTCCCCCATAGAATGTTCCCTTGGGACAATCACGCAATGTCCTAACGACGAGTAAAATGAGTCCTGAGAACGTCCTAAAAAAGTATTGACATGGTCCTCAGTGACATCCTGGTAACTTACAGGAACTAGACTAAGGTCCCCCATAGAATGTTCAATCACGCAATGTCCTAACGACGAGTAAAATGAGTCCTGAGAACATCCTAAAAAAGTATTGACATGGTCCTCAGCGACATCCTGGTAACTTAGAGGGAACTACACAAAGGTCCCACGAACAACGTTCCTTTGGGACCGTTACGAAATGTCACCAAGGATGACGTTCTATCAGAACCAAATAGGAACCTATTTGTAACGTTCCCTCATGGACATCAAAATAGCGTCGGGTAGTTTGGGTCCTGAATGCTGATTGGCTGAAAACTGTGGTATATCAGACAATATACCACAGGTATGATGCAAAAATTATTCTTTACTGTTCTATTTATGTTGGTAGCCAGTTTATAATAGGAATAAGGCACCTTGTAAAAAAAAAAATATATATATATATATTTTTTTTAATTTTAATTTATCCATATCCTAGAACTTGGCACACCCCTAATAAACAGACATTTTACTTTACTGTCTTTATTGTTCCCTTGGGGAAAATGTGTTGCAGTATCATGTAGACATCTTAAAATGGTGTTTAAGAAAAGAACCATACAAAAGGACAATACAAATTCATGACCGTTATATACAGTATGTTTCTCATGGTTCGCGCTTGGCCCCTTAATTCCAGCGAAGATACAGTTTAACGCTACAGCATACAATTACATTCTAGAAGATTCTGTGCTTCCAATTTTGTGGCAACAGTTTGGGGAAGGCCCTTTCAGCATGACAATGCCCCCGTGCACAAAGCAAGGTCCATACAGAAATGGTTTCGTGATTGGTGTGGAAGAACTTGACTGGCCAGCACAGAGCCCTGACCAAACACCTTTGGGATGAATTGGAATGTCGACTGCGAGCCAGGCGTAATGGCCCAACATCAGTGCATGACCTGACTAATGATCTTGTGGTTGAATGGAATTAAGTCCCCACAGCAATGTTCCAACATCTAGTGGAAAGCCTTCCCAGAAGAGTGGAGGCTGCTACAGCATCAAAGGGAGGACCAACTCCATATTAATCCCCATGATTTTGGAATGAGATGTTCGACGAGCAGGTGTCCACATACACTACATGACCAAAAGTATCTCTCATACTGTATATAGGACAGATACTTCAAAACCTGGTTCCTTATGATACATTTCTTGACTTTCTGGTTTGCCATTTATGAATGTGTTATTCAATGTGATTATATGGGATACAGTGGCATAAAGTACTTAAGTAGTACTTTAAATTATTTTTACTTAAGTCGTTTTTTGGGGGTATCTGTACTTTACTATTTATATTTTTGCCTACTTTTACTATACTACATTCTGAAAGAAAATGTACTTTTTACTCCATACATTTTCCCTGACACCCAAAATAACTTGTTACATATTCGACAGGAAAATGGTCCAATTCATACACTTATCAAGAGAACATCCCTGGTCATCCCTACTGTCTCTGATCCGGCGGACTCACTAAACACAAATGCTTTGTTTGTAAATTGTGTTGGCGTGTGCCCCTGGCTATCTGTCAATAAAAAGAACAACTCCCGGTGATCACCCTGTTGAATGTGCAGTCACTAAATAATAAACTGGATGAGTTGGCAGCAAAGGGCTAGATTTGAAGATTCATTCAATCTGCTTTACAGAAACGTGCCTCAAGCAGGACAATGTTGATGTGAACATTGATGGATACACTTATTAGAGCAGATCAAGACATCACAAATCAATAGGTTGGGGGCTATGTATCTTTTGTAGATAATAGTGTAATGTGATTGAAATTCCTGTTGTATCATTCGAGTTGTATCATTCAGGCCATTCTATCTACCACGTGAGTTTGGACAGATTACCGTTATTCTGGTCTAAGTGCCTGGACCAAACAATAAAGAAGCTGCTGCTAGGATTACAGATGGTTTCAATGCTGCGCTTTCACGATCAACTGACCCGCCAGTATTTGCTTGGGGGATTTTAATACACTCTACCTCTCCTCGCACTTCGCAACTCTGCAACAGTATGTCACCTGTCCAACTCGCTCAACTTGTATCCTGGACCAGTGTTATGGCAACGCAGAGGATGCATACAAGGCAGTGTGCAGAGCACCCATCGGGAAATCAGACATAACGTTATCCATCTCCTACTGAGATACAGCCAGCAGGTGAAACGAAGAAAAAAAACCTGTAGAGAAATCCATTCAGGTATGGACAGAGGAGAGTAGGGAGGAGCTCAAGGATTGCTTTGACGTCACAGACTGGGAGGTACTCTTTGAATCGTGCAGGGATCCCCACGAGTTGAGTTGACAGACAGCATCATATCATACATACAGTATTTCCCAACAACAAGCCCTGGGTCTCCAATGACTTGAAAATGTGCCTCAATGAAAGGAAGTTTGCATCCCTGAAAGGAGATACTGATGCTGTAAAGAGAAATGAATTCCGGTCAAAAATGTTGAAAGCTAAAAAAAGGACTTCAAGGATAAAGTGGAGCAGTGGATCTGTCCAGCCAATCCAAAACAAGCATGGGAAGGGCTTAATGCAAGGGTGGGAGGAGAAAGGAAAAGAGAGGACAATAACATAGCAGACTGTTCATATTTTGTAAACGACCATAACTGTTTTTATGGAAGATTTGATACCGTCGATTTTAAAAGACTAATGAAACAAATATGAGCGCATCCCCAAATCCTCTCCTGTCAGAGAACAAGGTGGCTTCAGGATTGTCACATATTAAGTCACATTAAGCACCGGGCCCAGACGAACTATGGGGCAAAGTACTGAAGGTCTGCGCCAACCAGCTCAAGGGAGTCTTCACACGACTGTTTCAACTCCTGCTGAGCTCCTGTACAGTGCCAAACTCCTGGAAGCTGTCGGCCATTGTACCAGTGCCTAAGAAGGCAGATGCTAAATCACCAAATGGCTTTCGACCTGTGGCCCTCACACCGCCTTCAGGCCAAATGCATGGAAATGGGTGTGTCCTTTCACCGTTGTTGTTCTCCATCTACACTAATGAGATGAAGATCCAAGGAAACAATGTGAGCCTTCTCAAGTACACGGATGACATGGCTCTGGTAGGTTTTTAAAAACATTATTTTTTTTAGATGCTACGTCAGATGGGGACAGCTATTTTAAACAGACCAACAACCTTCAAGAATGGTGCTCGTCAAGTGGAAAAGACAAAGGAGCTGATCAAAAAAAGAAGAAAGAAAACCAACGCCTGTTTTTCAATCGGGATATTGAAGGGGTTTGGGATCAGCCAGGATGTTCTGGAGAGGGTGTACAGCAGCTTGGTGGAGAGCATCCTCACGTTCAATATGACAGTCTTGTATGGTGAGGAGCAAAATCAAACTCACCAGAATAGCAAACACAGCCAGCAAAGTGATTGGTTGACCACAGGCACATTTCAGAAGTCTGTTCCACAAAGCAACCAAAAAAGAAGGCAACGGCTATCATTGGCGTCCCCTCTACACCCTCCGTTCGAGAGGCTTCCTTCTGGCCGGTGCTTGAGGATGCGTTCAAACATTCATTCGTTCCTTGTGCTGTTGTATCAGTATACATACTTATCTATCCAGTCCAGTTGGGAAAGCGGTCGCTTGGGAGTGAATGTGTCAATGCCCTCTGTTTAGTGTATGCAACACGATGGACTGACTGGTTTAAATGTGTATGATGTGTGAATGTATGTGATCCTTTTCATGGAAGGTGATGCCAAAGAAAAATGTCCATCCTGGATGGGCAATAACATTTTATTCTGTTCTTTACTCAGTACTTTGTTGAAGCACCTATGGCAGCGATTACAGCTTTGAGTCTTCTTGGTGTATGACACTACAAGCTTGTGTGCAAAGCTGTCATCAAGGCAAATGGTGGCTAGTTTGAAGAATATAACATATTTTTGAATTTGTTTAACACTTTCTGGTTACTACATGATTCCATATGTGTTATTTCATAGTTTTGATGTCTTCACTGTTATTATTATACATTGTAGAAAATAGTAAAAAATAAAATCCAAGACCAGCGATACATTGATTCAGCAAACAACCCAGCTGATGATCTGACTAGAGAAAATATTTTATCAGAGCTCTCTAAACCAAGCACATGGCAACGTGGCCCTCTTCTACCCCAGTCTCCAGAGCAACCGCCCAAAGACTCTACTCCTGAGCCATCAGAAGATCAATCAGAGGTCAAGAAATCCTTCTTCTGTGGTACAGTGACGTTCAACAATTGTGCTCAAGATGTAAGCATACACAAATCCTATCAAGAGCTCCTAGATGCTGCTGCTCAAGTACAACACATTATCAACCACTTAACCGCAAGTCCCTCTGCAGCAGACTACCTTGATCCAAAGCTAGATCTACTCAGAGAAGCTCAGCTAGACCGTTGTAGTGAAGACTTGGCATGCCTACAAGCCCAGGAATCGCTCTCATCCACATACTCTGCTTAGATCTGCAGCACCTCGGGACTAATTCGGGTGCGAGGGATACTACGTCACAGTGACAGGATGGATGACTCCAGGTACTATCATCCTAGACCCCTGCCATCCTGTCACAAAGCTAATCATCCAGAACTACGATGACAAACGGAACCATCCTGGGACCTCCCAGCATCCCGTCTCCACCTATACAAGCCAGCCTTCTGTTCCACAGGGATGGATCGCTTCAGACCCTACAACATTAAGCTTGACAGTAAAATGGAAAAGAGATGTGCCATAATGTTCAAATGCTTGACTACTCGGTCTGTGCACATGAACTCCATTGACACAGATTCCTTTCTTGTGAAAGTATTAAAATGAACACTTTTAAGTGCTATCCTCTGGGGATGCAATGGACATCGTGCTGTATGTTTCTACCCAAATAAATTCAATTTGATTTCAATTAAATCCTATATCTCGCTCTCTCTTACTCCTCCCAAATGTGTTTCCCTCTTTTCAGTTATTTTGCCTGGTGTAATCTTTCTTTGTCTGCTCACATTAACATTTCAATGTGAGCGCAGCAGTCAGTCTGCTTGACCAGGCTAGTCTTTTGTTACATCCTTTGACGCAAAAATGGTCTCAATAAATATAGTTGTCGGCTATGCACATTCTGCACTCAGGAATGGCTGTGTTGGCCAACCTCCCTCGACAAATTATTTTGTTTAAACTTTACATTCCAACGCCATAAATACGGACTATATTTAGGTATACTACCTCACATCATATGGTTCTGTAGAAAGAGGGAGAGACAGTTGTTTTTTCAAAATAATCAGTTTCATTCCTACACCATAAGTGGAGGCTATATACAACCTAACATTATCGTTTTTGTATACCTTTAAGGAGAGAGCGAGAGAGGGGGGGAGAGAGACACTCGTTCTGCCTCCCTGGTTTGGAATCACTCCTGCTATTTCCTCCCTGGTGAGGGCATAGCGTCACTAGAAAGAGATCCAACCAAACCAGCCAAGCTTCTCGTGTATCCCCCTTACCCTCTTCACCCTCTGTGTATTTTGTAATAATATATTACTACCTTGACTCAAGCTTATTAACGTCCATGTCACAGTTTAATAACCCAGCTCAACTAAGAATGTCGTTTCTGAAGAGCATTTGTCAAAGTCCCCAAAGAACTACCACTATATTGTTTGTCTAATGTGTTGGGCTTTCTGTTTATCTCCTCCCTCTCCATATGACAGTCTGTTTATATAACCATTTCTACTGACCGAGTTACTTGGTAAATGTGGTTTTGCCGTAGTAAAATGTCCACAACACAGTAAGTCACGATGGAGCTGTTAAATAGGACATAAATTCCTCAAGCAAAGCAATGGCCAGAGTTAACATGAAAACGTAACCCTCTGATGTGTTGACCAGATGACATAACACACACATACATGCGCATGCACATACTCGGACACTGAAAAAAAAAACACACACCCACGCACCCACCCACGCACACACAGGAATTGGACAAATTCCAAATATGTTAGATGCGGGTATTAAGTATTTTGTAATTCTTCTGACTGTGTGAACTTGAAATATGAAAAGACCATCAAACAACTCTGCAGAAAACATTCGAAACACTAAGCTCACCGTAAAGCGTTGCACATCAAATGTTAACTCTGATTATTTCCCCATTGAGTAACTTGACTCAAAAAACAACTCCGTTAAAACAGTTGTTCAAGGCTAAATTAGTGAAACACATCAATCCTGGTCTTAATTTCCACGTTTAGGTGCAATTCATTCTTAATTTCCTACTTTTAACCCCTCCCCCTGAAACAGAACTGATAGGTGGACTCAGAGATGCTGTGATGTCACGATACCCCTCAAGGGTGTTTTCTTTTCTTTCTTTCCTGTAATTACTCTTAATTTGAGAAAAATAAAATCATCAAAATACATATTTTGTACACAAAGAAAATCAATTAGGGGTCCACATCTAAATATTGCTCCTAGTGATGCTCAAAGCTCAGAACACTAATCTTATCGAACAGAAGATGCGTTTCAATATAAACATCTCCACATGGCCTGTCTTCTCTATAGACCTAGGCCTACATTCAAATGCCATAAAAATGCAAGCAATACAGTTCTGAAAATGCAATACATTTTTGTTTTGTCGCTGATGCTACGTATCAGTGTGATACATTGTTCATATTTCCCCCTTTTCAAGGCTATAACATTACAATTGTATCGCTAATAGGCTGTGTTTGTAGATCGACCTGAGGTGAATGAGCCTACAGCAGCCGGGGTCATTTTTGCATGTTTTTGAAGTTCTTCAAATAGCATTTTTAAAGTTTTGTAATTGTATAGAAATGCAGTAAATCAGCTTCAACTTTCAAAAATATCCCCCCCCCCCCCCCCCCCCCTTCGGACCTCACACAAACTCAAATCCTGTTTACGGCCTTTCTACAGTTATAATATAATTGGCCAAACAGCCAATGTTGGACTGAAGATGTTGACTTTGGTAACTTCCTGGGCACGGTTTCCCGGTAGCGATGGACACTTAAGCTTACCAGGGTTTTAATAATGCATCTTTCTACAGCTGCCGAAGATTTCACATGCGTTTCCCAAAACACCGCGTGTTGAGAACGTTCAAGTGCGTGGTTGGAGCATGTGTCAATAGGATGGAAAGAAAAGCAGTGCTGCTCTCATATCAGCTTTCTCCATTCAAATCTTACCCTACCATTAGAATTATTCCACAATACTGATGACGGATCAGCTCCTAGAGCGGTTGTATTCATAGTCATGGTTGAAATATATAGGCCTTTGTAGCCTATACTGTATACTGTTATCTTTTAATGCAGTCGTCGCAGTTTTCCTCTGAAATATTTTTTTTTTTGCCTTTGCTTGTTTGAAACAATTGCAGACATTGGCAACTTTGTCTTTGTAGTCAACTTTGTTCTGAAGTTATTGGCGGTCACAGAGAGCCAGAATCAAGACGTTTATGTTTAGTGGAGACGTTTATGTCTGTGTATAAACTGATGCGGAAGAGCAAAGAAGCATCTAAGCACTTAGCAGTCGGTAAATAATGCGAGTTTTCAAAGTGCAACTTTCGTAACAATGGTTTTTAGGAAACAGCTCAGAGATAGATACCAATGCATTAGCAGTCTGGTCTGCTTAGTTCATTGACTGTAATGTAACTAGAAGAGATGAGGGATGTCTCGCTTCCTCTTCCGTCTCTGACTGGAGTGTGAATTAGCCATCGAGGAGGTAGAGTGTGGCGATTGTGTCTGCTTCGGGTCTAAACTGCAGTGACTTTCCATTGCATGTAGTAGAGATAGCAAAGCCATTTTCAGTTTGAATATTGTTGCTATATCCATACAGTAATCCATTCAAAAATGTGCTATTTGTGGCCTCGCCATAACATTTTGGAATGTAAAATCAAATCGTTCAACTGAAATTGATACCAGGTGGTAGGTTTGTTGAACGAACTCACCTTTTGTAGAGATGACACACTCAACATAATGCTCCCAGTTTTCAAGCATTTTTCAAATGGAAAAGGGGGCAGACAGGGCGAAAAGAGGCACTACAGTTACCCTTTTAAATGATTTGAATGTCTGTACTATGGATTAAATGTCCTGGCATTGTCAGAACACTATTTGTTTCTACAGACTAATTGTTTTTCCTTAATTATACTTTGGCTCAATTACAGAACGTTTACGAAACTATTGACCACTTGCACGGTCCTTACAAAAGTACTTTTTATTCAACCTGAAAGTTTCATTCAGCCTGAAAGTTTTGCTCATAATGTGGCAGGGGATAACTTTTTCCACATGTGGCGTGATGCTAAAGCCAGAGAGTGCTAACCCAGTTGATTATTTGGGTCTACAACCTAGAAAATCCCAAGATATTAAGTCACACGAACTTGCTGTAATGCGTATGTCAATGGTCACTATCTTCTTCCCGCCAATTGTATATGATTCATATGCTGATTTGCTGTTGAATCAATTTCAGTTATAAGGCTCATCATAAAGCAAACACACACGGAAGTGTTACTGTCTGTCCAGATGTGTCGTGTTGAGTTGTCTCTGCAAAGGTGTCCTGGTGGTCTCCCAGAGATAGTTTAGAGTTATTGATTTTCCTGCTGGGAATCTTAATTGTGAATGTTAAAAACTTCCATCCCCATGTTTCTGTTCATTGACTGTATTCCTTATGAGGCGCACATAGTTGTGACTTGTGGTTTGATGAGTATCTTTCCCACCTAATGCATCACAACTCCATCAATCTTTTTCACACGTCTGTGTTAAGCAGTCAACCTCAAAGGTAATACCTCCACAACCCACGGACCAATCCAAGTCACTGGTGAAACACTAGGTGCCAAATAAGGCAGTAAGATTTAAGGCTCAGGACATCGGGTGATGTTCAGAAGGCATTGTTTTACAAGTATAAACAGATGTGTCACCCCCATGCGGGGCACGGGCACATGCCACCTCAGATCTGTTCCGTTTAAAAATTCTAAATAAAATACCAGCCACCTAGCAGTTTTATGAAGTTGGCTTTAGCTAGCCCAGACAGGTTCCCAATGCCATTTCAGGCTATCAATGAAGTTAAGAGGAAGGCTTACAGTGCCTTCGGAAAGAATTCAGACCCCTTTACTTTTCCCCACATTTTATGTTACAGCCTTATTCTAAAATGAATTCAATAAAACTATTTCCTCAGCAATCTACACACAATACCCCGTAATGACAAAGCGAAAACAGGCTTTTATAAATTTTTGAAAATGTATCAAAAACAAACATATCTTATTCACATAAGTATTCAGAACCTTTGCTATGAGACTCGAAATTGAGCTCCGGTGCATCCTGTTTCCTTTGATCATCCTCAATGTTTCTACAACACACCTGTCTACGGTATATAAGGTTCCACAGTTGACAGTGCAGACCAGAGCAAAAACCAAGCCATTAGGTCGAAGAGTCTGGGGAAGGGTACAAAAACATTTCTGCAGCATTAAAGGTCCCCAAGAACACAGTGGCCTCCATCATTCTTAAATGGAAGAAGTTTGGGACCACCAAGACTCTTCCTAGAGCTGGCCGCCCGAACAAACTGAGCAATCGGGGGAGAAGGGCCTTTGCTCAGGGAGGTCACCATGAAATGGTTGTCCTTCAGGAAGGTTCTCCCATCTCTGCAGCACTCCACCAATTAGGTAGAGTGGCCAGATGGAAGCAACTCCTCAGTAAAAGGCAAATGACAGCCCCCTTGGAGTTTGCCAAAAGGCACCTAAAGTACAAGATTCTCTGGTCTGATGAAACCAAGATTGAACTCTTTGGCCTGAATGCCAAGTGTCACGTCTGGAGGAAACCTGGCACCATCCCTATGGTGGTGGCAGCAGCATCATGCTGTGGGAATGTTTTTCTGCAGCAGGGACTGGGAGACTAGTCAGGATCGAGACAAAGATGAACGGAGCAAGGTACAGAGAGATCCTTGATGAAAACCTGCACCAGAGCGCTCAGGACCTCAGACTGGGGTGAATGTTCACCTTCCAACAGGACAATGACCCTAAGCACACAGCCAAGACAATACAGGAGTGACTTCGGGACAAGTCTCTGAATGTACTTGAGCGGCCCAACCAGAGCCCGTACTTGAACACAATCGACCATCTCTGGAGAGACCAGAAAATAGCTGTGCTGCGACGCTCCCCATCCAACCTGATCTGCAGAGAAGAATGGGAGAAACTCCCCAAATACAGGTGTGCCAAGCTTGTAGCGTCATACTCAAGAAGACTCGAGGCTGTAACCGCTGCCAAAGGTGCTTCAACAAAGTACTGAGTAAAGGGTCTGAATATTTGTGTAAAAATTTTGAAAAACCCATTACTGCTTTGTCATTATGGGGTATTGTGTGTAGATTGATGAAGGGGGAACAATTGAATACATTTTAGAACAAGGCTACAACCTAACAAAATGTGGAAAAAGTAAAGGTGTCAGAATACTTCCCAAATGCACTGTAAGTAGATCATTGCTTGTTCCGTTGGTCATAAATATGATCTTTTTTTTTTTACAATATGGATTACGGGTTAGGGTACTAGTGGCATAAGAATATACATTTTTGCCTGGGGGGGGTACATTCTCACGTATTTAGTTCCCCCTCAGATTTTTGGGGTGCATCTCGCCCCTGAGTATAGCTTTTCTGTTTGTTTTTAATCACTTATGTATTTCTTGTTGTGGTGTTCTCATAGTTTGCATGAGATGTGATATTGCTGTTTCTATCGAATGACCATGTTATCTTGACTGTTATGTCATCTTTCATGTTTGTAGATGATACGTCACTGCGGATAGATGGGGGCTCGTCTGAGATGGGCAGGATCTACCAAGACCAGCAGCCCTCCATCAAACATGGTCAGAACCGAGCGGTACGCAACGCACTGGGGGGAGGACTGGACATTGATACCCTGCCCGACAACATGACCCATGTGGTGGTGAGAAATTGAATGAGTTATGTTCAGTATAACTCTTGTAGTGGTAAGGTCTAACTAACAGGCATCTGTGATGATATCGATAGCAATATTGTTATTTTCCCCTCTGCTCAGCATCTTGTTAGTTGCCATCCTAGCACCCACATCACGTTTGCTCAGGATCAGTCTCATGTGACCGACTGCGTCTCCTGCACACCACATAACACTCTTAGCCCTGTGAGCTAAAGCCTAGGCCCTCTCT